>NW_027309846.1:524093-870736 GCF_047496795.1 Chiloscyllium punctatum | reverse complement strand
TCAAGAGGTGGAGAGTGAGGGGAAGGGGAAGAGAGGGGTGAGAGCGCAGGGGGAGAGAGAGTGGGGAGAGAGGGGGAGAGTGAGGGGAGGGGGGAGAAAGGGGTGAGAGTGCAGGGGGAGAGAGAGTGGGGAGAGAGAGGGGGTTGAGAGGGGTGAGTGAGGGGAGGGGGAGAGAGGGGAGAGAGCGCAGGGGGAGAGAGAGTGGGGAGAGAGGGGGAGAGTGAGGGAGGGGGAGAGAGGCGTGAGAGTGCAGGGGGAGAGAGAGTGGGGGAGAGAGAGAGGGGTTCGAGAGGGGAGAGTGAGGGGAGGGGGGAGAGAGGGGTGAGAGCGCAGGGGGAGAGAGAGTGGGAAAGAGGTAGAGAGTGAGGGGAGAGGGGAGAGAGGGGTGAGAGCGCAGCGGGAGAGAGAGTGGGGAGAGAGGGGTAGAGTGAGGGAGGGGGGAGAAAGGGGTGAGAGTGCAGGGGGAGAGAGAGTGGGGAGAGAGAGGGGGTTGAGAGGGGGTGAGTGAGGGGAGGGGGGAGAGAGGGGAGGGAGCGCAGGGAGAGAGAGAGTGGGGAGAGAGGGGGAGAGTGAGGGGGGCGGGGAGAGAGAGGGGTGAGAGCGCAGGGGGAGAGAGAGTGGGGAGAGAGGGGGAGAGTGAGGGGCGGGGGAGAGAGAGGGGTGAGAGCGAAGGGGGAGAGAGATTGGGGAGAGAGAGGGGTTCGAGATGGGGAGAGTGAGGGGAGGGGGGGAGAGAGGGGTGAGTGCGCAGGGGGAGAGAGAGTGGGAGAGAGGGGAGAGTGAGGGGAGGGTGGAGAGAGTGGTGAGAGCGCAAGGGGGAGAGAGAGTGGGGAGAGAGAGGGGGGTCGAGAGGGGGAGAGTGAGGGAAGGGGGGAGAGAGGGGTGAGAGCGCAGGGGGAGAGAGAGTGGGGAGAGGGGGGGAGAGTGAGGGGAGGGGTGAGAGAGAGAGGTGAGAGCGCAGAGGAGCGAGAGTTGGGAGAGAGGGGGAGAGTGAGGGGAGGGTGGAGAGAGGGGTGAGAGCGCAGGGGGAGAGAGAGAGGGGAGAGAGAGTGGGTCGACAGGGGGAGAGTGAGGGGAGGGGGGAGAGACTGGTGGGAGCGCAGGGGGGAGAGAGAGTGGGGAGAGAGGGGTAGAGTGAGGGGAGTGGGGAGAGAGGGGTGAGAGCGCAGGGGGAGAGAGTGGGGAGAGCGGGGGAGAGTGAGGGGAGTGGGGAGTGAGGGGTGAGAGCGCAGGGGGAGAGAGAGTGTGGAGAGAGATGGGGTCGAGAGGGGGACAGTGAGGGGAGGGGGGAGAGAGGGGTGAGAGCGCAAGGGGAGAGAGTGTGCGGAGAGAGGTGGAGAGTGAGGGGAGGGTGGAGAGAGGGGTGAGAGGGCAGGGGGAGAGTGAGGGGGTCGCGAGGGGGAGAGTGAGGGGAGGGGGGAGAGGGGGTGAGAGCGCAGGGGAGAGAGAGTGGGTATAGAGGGAGACAGTGAGGGGAGGGGGGAGAGAGGTGTGAGAGCGCAGGGGGAGAGAGGGGGAGAGTGAGGGGAGGGGGGAGAGAGGGGTGAGAGCGCAGGGGGAGAGAGAGTGGGAAAGGGGTAGAGAGTGAGGGGAGAGGGGAGAGAGGGGTGAGAGTGCAGGGGAGAGAGAGTTGGAGAGAAGGGGGTCGAGAGGGGGAGAGTGAGGTTAGGCGGGAGAGAGGGGTGAGAGCGCAGGGGAGAGAGAGTGGGGAAAGAGGGGGAGAGTGAGGGGAGGGGGAGAGAGGGGTGAGAGTGCAGGGGAGAGAGAGTGGGGAGAGAGAGGGGGTCGAGAGGGGGAGAGTGAGGGGAGGGGTGAGAGAGGGGTGAGTGCGCAGGGGGAGAGAGAGAGTGGGGAGAGAGAGGGGGTCGAGAGGGGGTGAGTAAGGGAGGGGGGAGAGAGGGGTGAGAGCGCAGGGGGAGAGAGAGTGGGGGAGAGAGGGGGAGAGTGGGGGAGGGGGGAGAGAGGGGTGAGAGCGCAGGGGGAGAGAGGGTGGGGAGAGAGGGGGCGGTCGAGAGGGGGAGATTGAGTGGAGGGGGGAGAGAGGGGTGAGAGCGCCGGGGGAGAGAGTGTGGGGAGAGAGGGGGAGAGTGAGGGGAGGGGGGAGGAGAGAGGGGTGAGAGCGTAGGGGGAGAGAGAGTGGGGCGAGAGAGGGGTCGAGAGGGGGAGAGTGAGGGGAGGGGGAAGAGAGGGGTGAGAGCGCCGGGGGAGAGATTGTGTGGAGAGAGTGGGAGAGTGAGGGTGAGGGGGGAGAGAGGGGTGAGAGGGCAGGGGATAGAGAGTGGGGAGAGAGGTGGAGAGTGAGGGAGGGGGAAGAGAGGGGTGAGAGCGCCGGGGGAGAGATTGTGTGGAGAGAGTGGGAGAGTGAGGTGAGGGGGGAGAGAGGGGTGAGAGGGCAGGGGGATAGAGAGTGGGGAGAGAGGTGGAGAGTGAGGGGAGGGGGGAGAGAGGGGTGAGAGCGCCGGGGAGAGAGTGTGGGGAGAGAGGGGGAGAGTGAGGTGAGGGGGGAGAGAGGGGTGAGAGCGCAGGGGGAGAGAGTGTGGGGAGAGATGGGAGAGTGAGGGGAGGGGGGAGAGAGGGGTGAGAGAGCAGGGGGACAGAGAGTGTGGTGAGAGAGGGGGTCGGGAGGGGGGAGAGTGAGGGGAGTGGGGAGAGAGGGGTGAGAGCGCAGGGGGAGAGAGAGTGGGGAGAGAGGGGGAGAGTGAGGGGAGGTGGTAGGGAGGGGTGAGAGCGCAGGGGAGAGAGAGTGTGGAGAGAGGGAGTGAGTGAGGGGAGGGGGGAGAGTGGGGGTGAAAGGGGTGAGAGCGCAGGGGGAGAGAGAGTGGGGAGAGAGGGGGAGAGTGAGGGGAGGGGGGTAGAGAGGGATGAGAGCGCAGGGGGAGAGAGAGTGGGGGAGAGAGAGGGATCGAGAGGGGGAGAGTGAGGGGAGGGGGAAGAGAGGGGTGAGAGCGCAGGGAGAGAGAGAGTGGGGAGAGAGGGGAGAGTGAGGGGAGGGGGGAGAGAGGGGTGAGAGCGCAGGGGGAGAGAGAGTGGGGAGAGAGGGGGAGAGTGAGGGGCGGGGAGAGAGAGGGGTGAGAGCGAAGGGGGAGAGAGATTGGGGAGAGAGAGGGGTTCGAGATGGGGAGAGTGAGGGGAGGGGGTGAGAATGGGTGAAAGCGCAGGGGGAGAGAGAGTGGGGAGAGAGAGAGTTGGGAGAGAGAGAGTGGGGGAGTGAGAGGGCAGAGAGGGGGCAGAGATGGGGGAGAAAATGAGAGAGTGGAGAGAGAGATTGAAGGGTGAGAAATGGGGAGAGCAATGTGTGAGCAAGAAAGACGGGCGAGAGGATTGCGAACGTGAGACAGAGAGAGGTGCAAGTGTGTGTGAGTGAGTGGACGGAAATGAGAGAGAGTCTGAGATCGAGAGAGAGAGTGTGATAAGGGGACAAGAGGGAGAAAGAGAGAGAGAGAAAGATAGAAAGAGGGGGAGAGCGAGATAGGGAGAGATACATGGTGAGCTAGAGAGAGAGGGACGTGAGTGAGAGGCACGCGAGTGGGGGAGAGAGAGAGTCAGGTGAGAGAGAGGGATGAGGTGGAGAGTTAGTGAGTGGGTGAGAGAGAGAGTGTGTGAGGGGATGAGAGATAGAAAGAGAAGGTGAGGGGGGGCTGAGAGACAGAATGAGAGTGAGAGGGTGAGAGATAGAGAGTGAGGGAATGAGAGAGGGGATCGAGAAAAAGCAACAGAGAGTCTGAGAGAGAGTCAGAGAGAGAGAGATGTCTCAGTGAGGACCAGTCCAGCAGAGGTGAGAACAGGACCCTTACAAGATGATGTGAATGAAGCCTAGAATATAGCTGTTCCTTACCCAGCTCTGTGTCCATGTCCTGTCTTCCGGGTCTGAATACAGAAGACCACTAAGCCCCTCTGTGCTGTTTACTGTGAGTGATCTTACCGGCTGCAGGATTTACTGAAGGCTCCAGACCTCCCTCTCCATCTCTGTCTGGCTGACCAAGCGTCTTTGAGGTGGTTATGGACGAGAGAGGAGTTAGGAATTCGGCTGAGACAGGAACAGCCTGATGACCTACAGGAGACAGGGAAACAGACAGAATGGGAAGTTACACTGATGCAGTGATCTGGAAAATCCCTGTCTCCATCCCTGGCCTGTTCTGCTGTGTCTCTCTGGAATGGGGAATTCCATTGGCTCAGGATCTGGAGTAGCTGCAAGAGTGAGAGACACTGACAGAGGCAGCAATTAGACCCACACAGTGAGGGATACCACATGGAGAGAGACTGAGTGATATCACCAGAGTGCAGGAAGGTATCAGGATCACACAATAGTCATGATGAAAGGGTTGGGATTCATGGTGCAGGGGGATCAGTACTCAGTGACAGATGAGGTACGAGTGGGACAGGTGATGGCCTCGTGCTATTCCCACCCGACTGTTCATCCAGATGTTAATGGCAGTGTCCAGTGTAACCCATCTAACTGCTTAATATCCTTTTAGGAAGGAAATCTATTATAGACAGCGGGTCTGGTCTACACATGATCCAGACCCAGAGCGATGGGGTTGACTCTAAACTGATCTCTGTAATGATCCAGCAAGGCACTCAGCTCAAGGCCAGCTCGGGGTGGACATGCGATGCTGGCCAGCCAGAGACAGCAAGAACCCATGAGTGAATTAAACACAACACTGTTGGGAGCAGTGTCCTGGCCAATCATGTCGGTAAGCTTATGGACAGGACTTTAAACTGACAGAGAGGATGCAGGGCCAGGGTTCAGGTGAATGGAGCTTTCCAAATCCAAAGAGAAATGGCATTGTAGCTGAAGACAAGCAGAAAAGAACAGGAAGAGACAGAGTTTAACTGAAACTGTACATCAGTGAATTGGACTGTGACAAGAAATTGTGGAAAGAGTCAATTGTAATGTTCTTTTTCGGACTGGATAAAGTCTCTGCAATAAGGTGGATGGACTGTGGCACAGAGATAAATGAGATTTAGTGGTGACACGGTGAACAAAAGGTGGAACATGAATATTTTATTGGACACCTCCTTGAGGGGTGTCAGGGAGAGCAGGATGGGTAACCCTGACAGTAATGGGTAACAAAGGCATAACAGTGAAAGCATTTGGCCTCAGATGATGAAGCTGAATCAGCCTGAATGCAGATTCTGGGTAACACGTGTCAAAAACACAAGCAGGAGAACAGTTTAGAGGCTGCCTAACAGCATTTCATTGCTCAACCCTGTTACACATTCCAATGGATTCCTGTGTAATACAAAGGCACTGTGATAATTCTGGGAGACTTCAGTCTTTGTATAATCTAGGACAGTCATATCGGCAAAAGTGATGTTCTCCGAACTCCTCTTTGAATGTTTGTGTCAGTGTTTCTTTGAATAACACGTTGTGCAAATGGCCAGGGAGGTGACTATCTCAGATCGACCGTTGGGTGATGACGCTGAGGGAAGGAGTAATGTCACACTGAGATATCCTCTGGGAAATTGTAGTGCAGTGGAATTCAGTGAGATGATGGATTTTTAAAGGGACCATAAAGCACACCCTGCAATCACAACCAAAGCCATTGACATGTGTTTGAGAGGGGAACTGACCAAGGTAAACAGGGGAAACAGTGAAGTGTATGGCTGGAAATGGACAGTACAAAACATTTACAGTCATAGAGATGGACAGCACAGAAACAGGGCCTTCGGTCCAACTCATCCACACCACCCACATATCCTAACATAATCTCATCACATTTGCCAGCACTTGGCCCAAATCGCTCTCAACCCTTCCTGTTCGTATACCCATCCAAATGCCTTTTAAATGCAGTAATTGTACCAGTCTCCACCACTTCATCTGTCAGGTCATTCCATACACACAACACCCTCCACATCAAAACGTTGTCCCTTACGTTCCTTTTATATCTTTCCCCTCTTATCCTGAACCTAGGCCCTCCAGTTCTGGACTACCCCACCCCAGGGAAAAGAACATGTCTGTTATACGTATTGATTTGTCTCATGGTTTTATAAACCTCCATATGGGTGCCCCTCAGCCTCAGACATTCTCGGGAAAACAGGCCCAGCCCATTTCACCTCTCCCTGTCGCTCACATCCTCCAATCCTATCAGCGTCTTTGTAAATCTTTTCTGAGCCCTTTCAATTTATACAACATCCTTCCGATCGGGAGGAGACAAGAATTGCACACAATATTCCATAAGTGACTTATCCAATATCCTGTATAGCCACAACATGACCTCCCAACTCCTCTACTCAATGCACTGATCAGTAAACACAAACATACCAAACACCTTCTTCACTATCCTATCGACCCACAATTCTCCTTTCAAGGAACAATGAACCTGCACTCCAAGGTCTCTTTGTTCAGAACCACTCCCTGGGACATTAACATTAAGTGTATCAGTCCTGCGAAGAGTTGCTTTTCCAAAATGTATCACCTCCCATTTATCTAAATGAAGCTCCATCTCCCACTCCTCAGCCCATTGGCCCATCAGTTCACCATCCCGTTGTAATATGAAGTAACATTCTTCACTGTCCTCTATCCCTCCAATTTTGGTATCATCTCCAAACTTACTAACTATACCTGCTGTGTTCAAATCCAAATCATTTATATCATTAATGGAAAGTTGTGGACGCAGCACCGATCCTTGTGACACTCCACTGGTCACAGGTCTCCTGTCTGAGAAAAACACCCCCCACAACCACCCTCTGTCTTCTACCTTCGTGCCAATTCTGTATCCAAATGGCTGGTTTTCCCTGTGTTCCATGAGATCTATCCTTGCTCTCCAATCTCCCATGCGGAAACATTTCGAATACCTTACTGAAGTCCATATCACTCACATCGACCGCGCTGCCCTCATCAATCCTTTTGGTACTTCTTCAAAAAACTCAATATCTTGAGCCATGATTTCCCACGCTCAAAGCAATGCTGACTATCCCCAATTAGACATTGCCTTTCTAAACACATGTAACTCCTGTCCTGCATGTATCCGTCTTTCCACGTGCCCACGACTGACGTCAGGCAAACCAGTCTGTAGTTCCCTGGCTTGTCCTTACCACCCTTCCTAAACAGTGGCACCATGTTAGCCCAACCTGCAGTCTTCTGGTACCTCACCTGTGTCTATCGATGACACAAATATTTCAGCACGGGGCCCAGCAATCACTTCTCTAGGTTCACGCAGAGATCGAGAGTATACCTGATAAGGTCCTGGGGATTTATCCACCTTTAACCATTTCAAGACATCCAGCACCTCCTCCTCTGTAATATGGACATTTTACAAGATGACACCATCTATTTCCCAATGCTGTTTCCCAAAGCATCATTCTATTCTATATCTTCCATGTCCTTCTCTACAGGAAATACTTGTTCAGTTTCTCCCCCATCTCATGCAGCTCCACGTGCAGGCTGTCTTGATCATTGAGGGGTCCAATTCGCTCCACAGTGACCCTTGGGCCGTTATGCATTTGTAAAATTCCTTTGGATTCTCCTTAAACCTATTTGTCAAAGCAAACTCATGTCCCCTTTTTGCCCTCCTGATTTCCCTCGATCACTACTCAACACTGCACTCACCCCCTCGCTGAGTGATCCCTACCCAACACTGCAATCTCCCCCTCCCTGACTGACCCCTACCCAACACTGCAATCTCCGCCTCCCTGACTGATCCCTACCCAAAACTGCAATCTACCCTTCCCTGACTGCTCCCAACCCAACACTGTAGAATCCACTCTGTAAGTGTATCCCACTAAGGGAAGAGAATATGGACCCCACTCTGTCAATGTAACACACGCAGGCAAGAGCAGACTTACCCCACGCAGTCAATGTAACACACCCAGGGAAGGGTTGACTGACCACACACGGTCCAGCAAACTTACACACCAAGGCAGACAAACCCCATTCTGTAAAAATAACTCAACCAGCGAATAACAGACGGACACAAATCTGTAAAAGTAACACAACCAGGGATGAGCAGACTGACCCCACTCTGTCAATGTAACACACCCAGGGAAGAGCAGACTGACCCCACTCTGTCAATGTAACACACCCAGGGAAGAGCAGACTGACCCCACTCTGTCAAAGTAACCCACCCAGGGAAGATCAAACTGACACCACTCTGTCAATGTAACCCACCCAGGGAAGAGCAGACTGACCCCACTCTGCCAATGTAACACACCCAGGGAAGAGCAGACTGACCCCACTCTGTCAATGAAACCCACACAGGGAAGAGCAGACTTAACCCACTCTGTCAATGTATCCCACCCAGGGAAGTGCAGACTGACCCCACCCTTTCAATGTAACCCACCCAGGGAAGAGCAGACTGATCCAACGCTGTCAATGTTACACACCCAGGGAAGAGCAGACTGACCCGACTCTGTCAACGTAACACACCCAGGGAAGATCAGACTGACCCCACTCTGTCAATGTAACACACCCAGGGAGGAGCAGACTGACCCCACTCTATCAATGTAACACACCCATGGAAGAGCAGACTGACCCCAATCTGTCAATGTAACAGACCCAGGGAAGAGCAGACTGACCCCACTCTGTCAATGTAACACAGCCAGGGAAGCGCAGACTGACCCCACTCTGTCAATGTAACCCACCCAGGGAAGAGCAGACTAATCCCAATCTGTCAATGTAACACACCCAGGGAAGATCAGACTGACCCCACTCTGTCAATGTAACACACCAATAAAAGAGCAGACTGACCCCAATCTGTCAATGTAACACACCCAGGGAAGAGCAGACTGACCCCACTCTGTCAATGTAACACATGCAGGGAAGAGCAGCCGGACCCCAATCTGTCAATGTAACCCACCCAGGGAAGAGCAGACTGAACCCAATCTGTCAATGTAACACACCCAGGGAAGATCAGACTGACCGCACTCTGTCAATGTAACACACCCAAGGAAGATCAGACTGACCCCACTCTGTCAATGTAACACACCCAGGGAAGAGCAGACTGACCCCACTCTGTCAATGTAACACACGCAGGGAAGAGCAGACGGACCCCAATCTGTCAATGTAACCCACCCAGGGAAGAGCAGACTGACCCAAATCTGTCAATGTAACACACCCAGTGAAGAGCAGACTGACACCACTCTGTCAAAGTAACCCACCCAGGGAAGAGCAGAATGACCCGACTCTGTCAATGTAACACTCCCAGGGAAGAACAGACTGACCACACTTTGTCAATGTAACTCACTCAGGGAAGAGCAGACTGAACCAACTCTGTCACTGTAACTCACTCATGGAAGAGCAGGCTGACTCCACTCTCTCAATCTGACACACCAAGTAAGAGCAGACTGACCCCATTCTGTCAATGTAACCAACCAAGGGAATATCAGAATTACCCCACTCTGTCACTGCAACACACCCAGGGAAGAGCAGACTGACCCCACTCTGTCAATGTAACAAAGCCAGGGAAGAGCAGACTGACCACACTTTGTCAATGTAACTCACTCAGGGAAGAGCAGACTGAACCGACTCTGACACTGTCACACACTCAGGGAAGAGCAGGCTGACTCCACTCTCTCAATCTGACACACCCAGTAAGAGCAGACTGACCCCATTCTCTCTATGTAACACACCCAGGGAAGAGCAGACAGACCCCACTCTGTCAATGTAACACATCCAGGGAAGAGCAGACTGACCCCACTCTGTCAATGTAACACATCCAGGGAAGAGCAGGCTGACCCCACTCTGTCAATGAAACACATCCAGGGAAGACCAGCGTGACCCCATTCTGTCAATGTAACCCACCCAGGGAAGAGCAGACGGACACCAATCTGTCAATGTAGCAAACCCAGGGAAGAGCAGACTGAACCCACTTTGTCAATGTAACCCACCCAGGGAAGAGCAGACTGACCCCACTCTGTCAATGGAACACACCCAGGGAAGAGCAGACTGACCCCACTCTGTCAATGTAACACACCCAGGGAAGATCAGACTGACCCCACTCTGTCAAAGTTACACACCCAGGGAAGAGAAGGCTGACCGCAATCTCTCAATGTTACACACCGAGGGAAGAGCAGATTGACCCCATTCTGTCAATGTAAACCACCCAGGGAAGATCAGACTGACCCCACTCTGTCAATGTAACTCACACAGGGAAGAGCAGATTGACCACAATCTATCAATGTAACACACCGAGGGAAGAGTAGTCTGAACCCACTCTGTCAATGGAACACACCCAGTGAAGAGCAGACTGACCCCACTCTCTCAACGTAACACACCCAGGGAAGAGCAGACTGACCCCACTCTGTCAATGTAACGCACCCAGGGAAGAGCAGACTGACCCCACTCTGTCAAAGTAACCCACCCAGGGAAGAGCAGACTGACCCCACTCTGTCAATGAAACACACGCAGGGAAGAGCAGACTGACCCCACTCTGTCAGTGTAACACACCCAGGGAAGAGCGGACGTACCACAATCTCTCAATGTAACACACCCAGGGAAGAGCAGACTGTCCCCATTCTGTCAATGTAACACACCCAGGGAAAAGCAGACTGAGCCCAGTGTGTCAATGTAACAATCCCAGGGAAGAGCAGACTGACCCAATTCTGTCAATGTAACCCACCCAAGAAAGGGCAGACGGACCCCACTCTGTCAATGTAACAAACCCAGGGAAGAGCAGACTGACCCCACTCTGTCAATGTAACACACCCAGGGAAGACCAGACTGACCCCACTCCGTCAGTGTAACACACCCAGGGAAGAGCAGACAGACCCCACTCTATCAATGTAACACACGCAGGGAAGAGCAGACTGACCCCACTCTGTCAATGTAACACACCGAGGGAAGAGCAGACTGACCCCACTCTGTCAATGAAACACACCCAGGGAAGAGCAGACTGACCCCATTCTGTCAATGTAACACTCCCAAGGGAAGAGCAGACTGACCCCACTCTCTCAATGTAACACACCCAGATAAGGGCAGACTGGCCACACTCTGTCAATGTTACACACCCAGGGAAGAGGAGACTGACCCCACTCTGTCAATGTAACTCACCCAGAGAAGAGCAGACTGACCCCATTCTGTCAATGTAACATACCCAGGGAAGAGCAGACTGACCACACTCTGTCAATGTAACACACCCAGGGAAGGGAAGACTGACCCGACTCTGTTAAAGTAACACAGCCAGGGAAGAGTAGAGTGACTCCAATCTGTCAACGTAACACACCCAGAAAAGAGCAGACAGACCCCACTCTCTCAATGTAACACCCGCAGGGAAGAGTAGAGTGACCCCACTCTTTCAATGTAACACAGCCATGGAAGAGCAGACTGACCCCACTCAGTGAATGTAATCCACCCAGGGAAGAGCAGACTGACCCACTCTGTCAATATAACACACCCACTGAAGAGCAGACTGACCCAACTCTGTCAGTGTAACACACCCAGGGAAGAGCAGACTGACCCGACTCTGTCAACGTAACACACCCAGGGAAGATCAGACTGACCCCACTCTGTCAATGTAACACACCCAGGGAGGAGCAGACTGACCCCACTCTATCAATGTAACACACCCATGGAAGAGCAGACTGACCCCAATCTGTCAATGTAACACACCCAGGGAAGAGCAGACTAACCCCAATCTGTCAATGTAACACACCCAGGGAAGATCAGACTGACCCCACTCTGTCAATGTAACACACCCATAAAAGAGCAGACTGACTCCAATCTGTCAATGTAACACACCCAGGGAAGAGCAGACTAACCCCACTCTGTCAATGTAATACATGCAGGGAAGAGCAGCCGGACCCCA
The DNA here is from genome assembly GCF_047496795.1 of Chiloscyllium punctatum. NCBI lineage: Eukaryota > Metazoa > Chordata > Chondrichthyes > Orectolobiformes > Hemiscylliidae > Chiloscyllium > Chiloscyllium punctatum. The sequence goes on along the minus strand of NW_027309846.1, from coordinate 858,992 downwards.
ATCTGTCAATGTAACCCACACAGGGAAGAGCAGACTGAACCCAATCTGTCAATGTAACACACCCAAGGAAGATCAGACTGACCCCACTCTGTCAATGTAACACACCCAGGGAAGAGCAGACTGACCCCACTCTGTCAATGTAACACACGCAGGGAAGAGCAGACGGACCCCAATCTGTCAATGTAACCCACACAGGGAAGAGCAGACTGACCCAAATCTGTCAATGTAACACACCCAGTGAAGAGCAGACTGACACCACTCTGTCAAAGTAACCCACCCAGGGAAGAGCAGAATGACCCGACTCTGTCAATGTAACACACCCAGGGAAGAGCAGACTGACCCACTCTGTCAATTCAACACTCCCAGGGAAGAACAGACTGACCACACTTTGTCAATGTAACTCACTCAGGGAAGAGCAGACTGAACCAACTCTGTCACTGTAACTCACTCATGGAAGAGCAGGCTGACTCCACTCTCTCAATCTGACACACCCAGTAAGAGCAGACTGACCCCATTCTGTCAATGTAACCAACCAAGGGAATATCAGAATTACCCCACTCTGTCACTGCAACACACCCAGGGAAGAGCAGACTGACCCCACTCTGTCAATGTAACACACACAGCGAAGAACAGACTGACCCCACTCTGTCAATGTAACACACCCAGGGAAGAGCAGACTGACCCCACTCTGTCAATGTAACAAAGCCAGGGAAGAGCAGACTGACCACACTTTGTCAATGTAACTCACTCAGGGAAGAGCAGACTGAACCGACTCTGACACTGTAACACACTCAGGGAAGAGCAGGCTGAGTCCACTCTCTCAATCTGACACACCCATTAAGAGCAGACTGACCCCATTCTCTCTATGTAACACACCCAGGGAAGAGCAGACAGACCCCACTCTGTCAATGTAACACACCCAGGGAAGAGCAGACTGACCCCACTCTGTCAATGTAACACATCCAGGGAAGAGCAGGCTGACCCCACTCTGTCAATGAAACACATCCAGGGAAGACCAACGTGACCCCATTCTGTCAATGTAACCCACCCAGGGAAGAGCAGACGGACACCAATCTGTCAATGTAGCAAACCCAGGGAAGAGCAGACTGAACCCACTCTGTCAATGTAACCCAACCAGGGAAGAGAAGACTGACCCCACTCTGTCAATGGAACACACCCAGGGAAGAGCAGACTGACCCCACTCTGTCAATGTAACACACCCAGGGAAGATCAGACTGACCCCACTCTGTCAAAGTTACACACCCAGGGAAGAGAAGGCTGACCGCAATCTCTCAATGTTACACACCGAGGGAAGAGCAGACTGACCCGATTCTGTCAATGTAACCCACCCAGGGAAGATCAGACTGACCCCACTCAGTCAATGTAACACACACAGGGAAGAGCAGATTGACCACTATCTATCAATGTAACACACCGAGGGAAGAGTAGTCTGAACCCACTCTGTCAATGGAACACACCCAGTGAAGAGCAGACTGACCCCACTCTCTCAATGTAACACACCCAGGGAAGAGCAGACTGACCCCACTCTGTCAATGTAACCCACCCAGGGAAGAGCAGACTGACCCCACTATGTCAAAGTAACGCACCCAGGGACGAGCAGAATGACACCACTCTGTCAATGTGACACAGCCAGGGAAGAGAAGACTGACCCCACTCTGTCAATTTAGCCGATCCAGGGAAGAGCAGACAGACCCCACTCTATCAATGTAACCAACCCAGGGAAGAGAAGACAGGCCCCACTCTGTCAAAGTAACCCACCCAGTGAAGAGCAGACTGACCCCACTCTCTCAATGTAACACACCCAGGGAAGAGCAGACTGACCCCACTCTGTCAATGTAACACACCCAGTGAAGAGCAGACTGACACCACTCTTTCAAAGTAACCCACCCAGGGAAGAGCAGACTGACCCCACTCTGTCAATGTAACACACGCAGGGAAGAGCAGACTGACCCCACTCTGTCAGTGTAACACACCCAGGGAAGAGCAGACGGACCACAATCTCTCAATGTAACACACCCAGGGAAGAGCAGACTGTCCCCACTCTGTCAATGTAACACACCCATGGAAAAGCAGACTGACCCCACTCTGTCAATGTATCAAATCCAGGGAAGAGCAGACTGACCCCACTCTGTCAATGTAACACACCCAGGGAAGACCAGACTGACCCCACTCCGTCAGTGTAACACACCCAAGGAAAAGCAGACGTACCACAATCTCTCAATGTAACACACCCAGGGAAGTGCAGACTGACCCCTCTCTGTCAATGTAAAACAACCAGAGAAGAGTAGACTGACGCCACTCTGTCAATGTAACACACCCAGGGAAGAGCACACTGACCCCACTCTGTCAATTTAACACACCCAGGGAAGAGCAGACAGACCCCACTCTGTCAATGTAACACACGCAGGGAAGAGCAGACTGACCCCACTCTCTCAATGTAACACACCCAGATAAGGCAGACTGACACCACTCTGTCAATGTTACACACCCAGGGAAGAGGAGACTGACCCCACTCTGTCAAAGTAACTCACCCAGAGAAGAGCAGACTGACCCCACTCTGTCAATGTAACATACCCAGGGAAGAGCAGACTGACCACACTCTGTCAATGTAACACACGCAGGGAAGAGCAGACTGACCCCAATCTGTCAATGTAATACACCCAGGGAAGACCAGACTGACCCCACTCCGTCAGTGTAACACACCCAAGGAAAAGCAGACGTACCACAATCTCTCAATGTAACACACCCAGGGAAGTGCAGACTGACCCCTCTCTGTCAATGTAAAACAACCAGAGAAGAGTAGACTGACGCCACTCTGTCAATGTAACACACCCAGGGAAGAGCACACTGACCCCACTCTGTCAATGTAACACACGCAGGGAAGAGCAGACTGACCCCACTCTGTCAATGTAACACACCGAGGGAAGAGCAGACTGACCCCACTCTGTCAATGTAACACACCCAGGGAAGAGCAGACTGACCCCATTCTGTCAATGTAACACACCCAGGGAAGAGCAGACTGACCCCACTCTCTCAATGTAACACACCCAGATAAGGGCAGACTGACCCCACTCTGTCAATGTTACACACCCAGGGAAGAGGAGACTGACCCCACTCTGTCAAAGTAACTTACCCAGAGAAGAGCAGACTGACCCCACTCTGTCAATGTAACATACCCAGGGAAGAGCAGACTGACCACACTCTGTCAATGTAACACACCCAGGGAAGGGAAGACTAACCGGACTCTGTTAAAGTAACACAGCCAGGGAAGAGTAGAGTGACCCCAATCTGTCAAAGTAACACACCCAGAAAAGAGCAGACAGACCCCACTCTCTCAATGTAACACCCGCAGGGAAGAGTAGAGTGACCCCACTCTTTCAATGTAACACAGCCAGGGAAGAGCAGACTGACCCCACTCAGTGAATGTAATCCACCCAGGGAAGAGCAGACTGACCCACTCTGTCAATATAACACACCCACTGAAGAGCAGACTGACCCCACTCTGTCAGTGTAACACACACAGGGAAGAGCAGAATGACCCGACTCTGTCAATGTAACTCACCCAGGGAAGAGCAGACTGACCCCACACTGTCAATGCAACACATCGAGGGAAGAACAGACTGACCCCACTCTGTCAATGTAACAAAGCCTGGGAAGAGCAGACGGACCACACTTTGTCAATGTAACTCACTCAGGGAAGAGCAGACTGAACCGACTCTATCACTGTAACTCACTCAGGGAAGAGCAGGCTGACTCCACTATCTCAATCTGACACACCCAGTAAGAGCAGACTGACCCCATTCTGTCTATGTAACACACCCAGGGAAGAGCAGACTGACCTCACTCTGTCAATGTAACACACCCTGGGAAGAGCAGACAGACCCCTCTCTGTAAATGTAACACACCCAGGGAAGAGCAGACTGACCCCACTCTGTCAATGTAACACATCCAGGGAAGAGCAGCGTGACCCCATTCTGTCAATGTAACCCACCCAGGGAAGAGCAGACGGACCCCAATCTGTCAATGTAACACACCCAGGGAAGAGCAGACTTAACCCACTCTGTCAATGTAACACACCCAGGGAAGAGCAGACTTAACCCACTCTGTCAATGTCACACACCCAGGGAGGAGTAGACGGACCGCACTCTGACAATGTAACAAACCCAGGGGAGCAGACTGTCCCCACTCTGTCAATGTAACATACCCAGGGAAGATCAGACTGACCCCACTTTGTCAAAGTAACACACCCAGGGAAGAGCAGACTGACACCACTCTGTCAAAGTAACACACCCAGGGAAGATCAGACTGACCCCACTTTGTCAAAGTAACACACCCAGGGAAGAGCAGACTGACACCACTCTGTCAAAGTAACACACCCAGGGAGGAGCAGAATGACACCATTCTGTCAATGTGACACAGCCAGGGAAGAGAAGACTGACCCCACTCTGTCAATTTAGCCGATCCAGGGAAGAGCAGACAGACCCCACTCTCTCAATGTAACACACCCAGGGAAGAGCAGACTGACCCAACTCTGTCAATGTAACACACCCAGGGAAGAGCAGACTGTCCCCACTCTGTCAATGTAACACACCCAGGGAAGAGCAGACTGACCCCACTCTGTCAATGTAACACACGCAGGCAAGAGCAGACTGACCCCACTCTGACAGTTTAACCCACCAAGGGAAGAGCACACTGACCCCACTCTGTCAATTTAACACACCCAGGGAAGAGCAGACTGACCCGATTCTGTCAATGTAACCCACCCAGGGAAGGGCAGACGGACAATACTCTGTCAATGTAACAAACCGAAGGAAGAGCAGACTGACCCCACTCTGTCAATGTAACACACCCAGGGAAGACCAGACTGACCCCAATCCGTCAGTGTAACACACCCAGGGAAGAGCAGAGGCAGCAAAATCTCTCAATGTAACACACCCAGGGAAGTGCAGACTGACCCCTCTCTGTCAATGTAACACACCCAGAGAAGAGTAGACTGACGCCACTCTGTCAATGTAACACACCCAGGAAAGAGCTGACTGACCCCACTCTGTCAATATAACACACCCAGGGAAGAGCACACTGACCCCACTCTGTCAATGTAACACACCCAGGGAAGAGCAGACTGACCCCACTCTGTCAATGTAACACACCCAGGGAAGAGCAGACTGACACCATTCTGTCAATGTAACACACCCAGAGAAGGGCAGACTGACCCCACTCTGCCAATGTTACACAGCCAGGGAAGACAAGACTGATCCTACTCTGTCAATGTAACTCACCCAGAGAAGAGCAGACTGACACCACTCTGTCAATGTAACACACCCAGGGAAGAGCAGACTGACCACACTCTGTCAATGTAACACACGCAAGAAGAGCAGACTGACCCCAATCTGTCAATGTAACACACCCAGGGAAGGGAAGACTCACCCGACTCTGTTAAAGTAACACAGCCAGGGAAGAGTAGAGTGACCCCACTCTGTCAATGGAAACCACTCAGAGAAGAGCAGACTGACACCACTCTGTCAATTTAACCCACGCAGGGAAGAGCAGACAGACCCCACTCTGTCAATGGAACACACCCAGGGAAGAGCAGACTGACCCCACTCTGTCAATGTAACCCACCCAGGGAAGAGCAGACTGACCCCACTCTGTCAAAGTTACACATCCAGGGAAGAGAAGGCTGACCGCAATCTCTCAATGTTACACACCTAGGGAAGAGCAGACAACCGATTCTGTCAATGTAACCCACCCAGGGAAGATCAGACGGACCCCACTCTGTCAATGTAACACACACAGGGAAGAGCAGATTGACCACAATCTATCAATGTAACACACCCAGAAAAGAGCAGTCTGACCCCACTCTGTCAATATAACACACCCAGGGAAGAGCACACTGACCCCACTCTGTCAATGTAACACACCCAGGGCGGAGCAGAATGACACCACTCTGTCAATGTGACACAGCCAGGGAAGAGAAGACTGACCCCACTGTGTCAAATTAGCCAATCCAGGGAAGAGCAGACAGACCCCACTCAATCAATGTAACCAACGCAGAGAAGAGCAGACAGACCCCACTCTGTCAATGTAACCCACCAAGTGAAGAGCAGACTGACCCCACTCTCTCAATGTAACACACGCAGGGAAGAGCAGACTGACCCCACTCTGTCAATGTAACACACCCAGTGAAGAGCAGATTGACACCACTCTGTCAATGTAACCCACCCAGGGAAGAGCAGACTGACGCCACTCTGTCAATGTAACACACCCAGAAAAGAGCAGTCTGACCCCACTCTGTCAATATAACACACCCAGGGAAGAGCACACTGACCCCACTCTGTCAATGTAACACACCCAGGGAAGAGCAGACTGTCGCCATTCTGTCAATGTAACACACCCAGAGAAGGGCAGACTGACCCCACTCTGCCAATGTTACACACACAGGGAAAAGAAGACTGACCCCACTCTGTCAATGTAACTCACCCAGAGAAGAGCAGACTGACCCCACTCTGTCAATGTAACACACGCAGGGAAGAGCAGACTGACCCCAATCTGTCAATGTAACACACCCAGGGAAGGGAAGACTGACCCGACTCTGTTAAAGTAACACAGCCATGGAAGAGTAGAGTGACCCCAATCGGTCAACGTAACACACCCAGGGAAGAGCAGACTGACCCCACTCTGTCAATGTAACACACCCAGGGAAGAGCAGACTGACCCCACTCAGTGAATGTAACCCACCCAGGGAAGAGCAGACTGACCCCATTCTGTCAATGGAACACACCCAGGGAAGAGCAGACTGACCCCACTCTGTCAATGGAAACCACTCAGAGAAGAGCAGACTGACCCCACTCTGTCAATGTAACACACCCAGGGAAGAGCAGACTGACCCCACTCTGTCAATGTAACACACCCAGGGAAGAGCAGACTGACCCCACTCTGTCAATGGAACACACCCAGGGAAGAGCAGACTGACCCCACTCTGTCAATGGAACACACCCAGGGAAGAGCAGACTGACACCACTCTGTCAATTTAACCCACGCTGGGAAGAGCAGACAGACCCCACTCTGTCAATGTAACACACCCAGGGAAGAGCAGACTGACCCCACTCTGTCAATGTAACACATCCAGGGAAGACCAGCGTGACCCCATTCTGTCAATGTAACACACCCAGAGAAGGGCAGACTGACCCCACTCTGCCAATGTTACACACACAGGGAAAAGAAGACTGACCCCACTCTGTCAATGTAACTCACCCAGAGAAGAGCAGACTGACCCCACTCTGTCAATGTAACACACCCAGGGAAGAGCAGACTGACCACACTCTGTCAATGTAACACACGCAGGGAAGAGCAGACAGACCCCAATCAGTCAATGTAACACACCCAGGGAAGGGAAGACTGACCCCATTCTGTCAATGGAACACACCCAGGGAAGAGCAGACTGACCCCACTCTGTCAATGGAAACCACTCAGAGAAGAGCAGACTGACCCCACTCTGTCAATGTAACACACACAGGGAAGAGCAGACTGACCCCACTCTGCCAATGGAACACACCCAGGGAAGAGCAGACTGACACCACTCTGTCAATTTAACCCACGCAGGGAAGGGCAGACAGACCCCACTCTGTCAATGTAACACACCCAGGGAAGAGCAGACTGACCCCACTCTGTCAATGTAACACATCCAGGGAAGACCAGCGTGACCCCATTCTGTCAATGTAACCCACCCAGGGAAGAGCAGACGGACCCCAATCTGTCAATGTAACACACCCAGGGAAGAGCAGACTGAACCCACTCTGTCAATGTAACACACTCAGGGAAGAGCAGACTGACCCTACTCTGTCAATGTAACACACCCAGGGAGGAGTAGACGGACCCCACTCTGACAATGTAACAAACCCAGGGAGAGCAGACTGTCCCAACTCTGTCAATGTAACATACCCAGGGAAGAGCAGACTGACCCCACTCAGTGAATGTAACCCACCCAGGGAAGAGCAGACTGACCCCACTCTGTCAATGGAACACACCCAGGGAAGAGCAGACTGACCCCACTCTGTCAATGTAACACACCCAGGGAAGATCAGACTGACCCCACTCTGTCAAAGTTACACACCCAGGGAAGAGAAGGCTGACCGCAATCTCTCAATGTTACACACCTAGCGAAGAGCAGACTGACCCCATTCTGTCAATGTAACCCACCCAGGGAAGATCAGACTGACCCCACACTGTCAATGTAACACACACAGGGAAGAGCAGATTGACCACAATCTATCAATGTAACACACCGAGGGAAGAGTAGTCTGACCCCACTCTGTCAATGGAACACACCCAGCGAAGTGCAGATTGACCACAATCTGTCAATGGAAACCACTCAGAGAAGAGCAGACTGACCCCACTCTGTCAATGTAACACACCCAGGGAAGAGCAGACTGACCCCACTCTGTCATTGTAACACACCCAGGGAAGAGCAGACTGACCCCACTCAGTGAATGTAACCCAGCCAGGGAAGAGCAGAGTGACCCCACTCTGTCAATGGAACACGCGAGAGAAGAGTAGACTGACTCCACTCTGTCAATGTAACACACCCAGGGAAGAGCAGACTGACCCCACTCTGTCAATGGAACACACCCAGGGAAGAGCAGACTAACCCCACTCTGTCACTATAACACACCCAGTGAAGAGCAGACTGACACCACTCTGTCAATGTAACACACCCAGGGAAGAGCAGACTGACACCACTCTGTCAATGTAACACACGCAGGAAAGAGCAGACTGACCCCAATCTGTCAATGTAACACACCCAGGGAAGAGCAGACTAACCCCACTCTGTCACTATAACACACCCAGTGAAGAGCAGACTGACACCACTCTGTCAATGTAACACACCCAGGGAAGAGCAGACTGACACCACTCTGTCAATGTAACACACGCAGGGAAGAGCAGACTGACCCCAATCTGTCAATGTAACACACCCAGGGAAGGGAAGACTGACCCGACTCTGTTAAATTAACACAGCCAGCGAAGAGTAGAGTGACCCCAATCTGTCAACGTAATACACCCAGGGAAGAGCAGACTGACCCCACTCTGTCAATGTAACACACCCAAGGAAGAGCAGACTGACCCCACTCAGTGAATGTAACCCACCCAGGGAAGAGCAGACTGACCACACTCTGTCAATGGAACACACCCAGGGAAGAGCAGACTGACCCCACTCTGTCAATGGAAACCACTCAGAGAAGAGCAGACTGACCCCACTCTGTCAATGGAACACACCCAGTGAAGAGCAGACTGACCCCACTCTGTCAATGGAACACAACCAGGGAAGAGCAGACTGACCCCACACTGTCAATGTAACACACCCAGGGAAGAGCAGACTGAACCCACTCTGTCAATGGAACACACCCAGGGAAGAGCTGACTGACCCCACTCTGTCAATGAAACACACCCAGGGAAGAGCTGACTGACACCACTCTGTCAATTTAACCCACCCAGGGAAGAGCAGACAGACCCCACTCTGTCAATGTAATACACCCAGGGACGAACAGACTGACCCCACTCTGTCAATGTAACACACCCAGGGAAGAGCAGACTGACCCCACGCTGTCAATGTAACACACCCAGGGAGGAGTAGACGGACCCCACTCTGACAATGTAACAAACCCAGGGAGAGCAGACTGTCCCAACTCTGTCAATGTAACATACCCAGGGAAGAGCAGACTGACCCCACTCAGTGAATGTAACCCACCCAGGGAAGAGCAGACTGACCCCACTCTGTCAATGGAACACACCCAGGGAAGAGCAGACTGACCCCACTCTGTCAATGTAACACACCCAGGGAAGAGCAGACTGACCCCACTCTGTCAAAGTTACATACCCAGGGAAGAGAAGGCTGACCGCAATCTCTCTATGTTACACACCTAGCGAAGAGCAGACTGACCCCATTCTGTCAATGTAACCCACCCAGGGAAGATCAGACTGACCCCACACTGTCAATGTAACACACACAGGGAAGAGCAGATTGACCACAATCTATCAATGTTACACACCGAGGGAAGAGTAGTCTGACCCCACTCTGTCAATGGAACACACCCAGCGAAGTGCAGATTGACCACAATCTGTCAATGGAAACCACTCAGAGAAGAGCAGACTGACCCCACTCTGTCAATGTAACACACCCAGGGAGGAGCAGACTGACACCACTCTGTCAATGTAACCCACCCAGGGAAGAGCAGACTGACGCCACTCTGTCAATGTAACACACCCAGAAAAGAGCAGTCTGACCCCACTCTGTCAATATAACACACCCAGGGAAGAGCACACTGACCCCACTCTGTCAATGTAACACACCCAGGGAAGAGCAGACTGTCGCCATTCTGTCAATGTAACACACCCAGAGAAGGGCAGACTGACCCCACTCTGCCAATGTTACACACACAGGGAAAAGAAGACTGACCCCACTCTGTCAATGTAACTCACCCAGAGAAGAGCAGACTGACCCCACTCTGTCAATGTAACACACGCAGGGAAGAGCAGACTGACCCCAATCTGTCAATGTAACACACCCAGGGAAGGGAAGACTGACCCGACTCTGTTAAAGTAACACAGCCATGGAAGAGTAGAGTGACCCCAATCGGTCAACGTAACACACCCAGGGAAGAGCAGACTGACCCCACTCTGTCAATGTAACACACCCAGGGAAGAGCAGACTGACCCCACTCAGTGAATGTAACCCACCCAGGGAAGAGCAGACTGACCCCATTCTGTCAATGGAACACACCCAGGGAAGAGCAGACTGACCCCACTCTGTCAATGGAAACCACTCAGAGAAGAGCAGACTGACCCCACTCTGTCAATGTAACACACCCAGGGAAGAGCAGACTGACCCCACTCTGTCAATGTAACACACCCAGGGAAGAGCAGACTGACCCCACTCTGTCAATGGAACACACCCAGGGAAGAGCAGACTGACCCCACTCTGTCAATGGAACACACCCAGGGAAGAGCAGACTGACACCACTCTGTCAATTTAACCCACGCTGGGAAGAGCAGACAGACCCCACTCTGTCAATGTAACACACCCAGGGAAGAGCAGACTGACCCCACTCTGTCAATGTAACACATCCAGGGAAGACCAGCGTGACCCCATTCTGTCAATGTAACACACCCAGAGAAGGGCAGACTGACCCCACTCTGCCAATGTTACACACACAGGGAAAAGAAGACTGACCCCACTCTGTCAATGTAACTCACCCAGAGAAGAGCAGACTGACCCCACTCTGTCAATGTAACACACCCAGGGAAGAGCAGACTGACCACACTCTGTCAATGTAACACACGCAGGGAAGAGCAGACAGACCCCAATCAGTCAATGTAACACACCCAGGGAAGGGAAGACTGACCCCATTCTGTCAATGGAACACACCCAGGGAAGAGCAGACTGACCCCACTCTGTCAATGGAAACCACTCAGAGAAGAGCAGACTGACCCCACTCTGTCAATGTAACACACACAGGGAAGAGCAGACTGACCCCACTCTGCCAATGGAACACACCCAGGGAAGAGCAGACTGACACCACTCTGTCAATTTAACCCACGCAGGGAAGGGCAGACAGACCCCACTCTGTCAATGTAACACACCCAGGGAAGAGCAGACTGACCCCACTCTGTCAATGTAACACATCCAGGGAAGACCAGCGTGACCCCATTCTGTCAATGTAACCCACCCAGGGAAGAGCAGACGGACCCCAATCTGTCAATGTAACACACCCAGGGAAGAGCAGACTGAACCCACTCTGTCAATGTAACACACTCAGGGAAGAGCAGACTGACCCTACTCTGTCAATGTAACACACCCAGGGAGGAGTAGACGGACCCCACTCTGACAATGTAACAAACCCAGGGAGAGCAGACTGTCCCAACTCTGTCAATGTAACATACCCAGGGAAGAGCAGACTGACCCCACTCAGTGAATGTAACCCACCCAGGGAAGAGCAGACTGACCCCACTCTGTCAATGGAACACACCCAGGGAAGAGCAGACTGACCCCACTCTGTCAATGTAACACACCCAGGGAAGATCAGACTGACCCCACTCTGTCAAAGTTACACACCCAGGGAAGAGAAGGCTGACCGCAATCTCTCAATGTTACACACCTAGCGAAGAGCAGACTGACCCCATTCTGTCAATGTAACCCACCCAGGGAAGATCAGACTGACCCCACACTGTCAATGTAACACACACAGGGAAGAGCAGATTGACCACAATCTATCAATGTAACACACCGAGGGAAGAGTAGTCTGACCCCACTCTGTCAATGGAACACACCCAGCGAAGTGCAGATTGACCACAATCTGTCAATGGAAACCACTCAGAGAAGAGCAGACTGACCCCACTCTGTCAATGTAACACACCCAGGGAAGAGCAGACTGACCCCACTCTGTCATTGTAACACACCCAGGGAAGAGCAGACTGACCCCACTCAGTGAATGTAACCCAGCCAGGGAAGAGCAGAGTGACCCCACTCTGTCAATGGAACACGCGAGAGAAGAGTAGACTGACTCCACTCTGTCAATGTAACACACCCAGGGAAGAGCAGACTGACCCCACTCTGTCAATGGAACACACCCAGGGAAGAGCAGACTAACCCCACTCTGTCACTATAACACACCCAGTGAAGAGCAGACAGACACCACTCTGTCAATGTAACACACCCAGGGAAGAGCAGACTGACACCACTCTGTCAATGTAACACACGCAGGAAAGAGCAGACTGACCCCAATCTGTCAATGTAACACACCCAGGGAAGAGCAGACTAACCCCACTCTGTCACTATAACACACCCAGTGAAGAGCAGACTGACACCACTCTGTCAATGTAACACACCCAGGGAAGAGCAGACTGACACCACTCTGTCAATGTAACACACGCAGGGAAGAGCAGACTGACCCCAATCTGTCAATGTAACACACCCAGGGAAGGGAAGACTGACCCGACTCTGTTAAATTAACACAGCCAGCGAAGAGTAGAGTGACCCCAATCTGTCAACGTAATACACCCAGGGAAGAGCAGACTGACCCCACTCTGTCAATGTAACACACCCAAGGAAGAGCAGACTGACCCCACTCAGTGAATGTAACCCACCCAGGGAAGAGCAGACTGACCACACTCTGTCAATGGAACACACCCAGGGAAGAGCAGACTGACCCCACTCTGTCAATGGAAACCACTCAGAGAAGAGCAGACTGACCCCACTCTGTCAATGGAACACACCCAGTGAAGAGCAGACTGACCCCACTCTGTCAATGGAACACAACCAGGGAAGAGCAGACTGACCCCACACTGTCAATGTAACACACCCAGGGAAGAGCAGACTGAACCCACTCTGTCAATGGAACACACCCAGGGAAGAGCTGACTGACCCCACTCTGTCAATGAAACACACCCAGGGAAGAGCAGACTGACACCACTCTGTCAATTTAACCCACCCAGGGAAGAGCAGACAGACCCCACTCTGTCAATGTAATACACCCAGGGACGAACAGACTGACCCCAGTCTGTCAATGTAACACACCCAGGGAAGAGCAGACTGACCCCACGCTGTCAATGTAACACACCCAGGGAGGAGTAGACGGACCCCACTCTGACAATGTAACAAACCCAGGGAGAGCAGACTGTCCCAACTCTGTCAATGTAACATACCCAGGGAAGAGCAGACTGACCCCACTCAGTGAATGTAACCCACCCAGGGAAGAGCAGACTGACCCCACTCTGTCAATGGAACACACCCAGGGAAGAGCAGACTGACCCCACTCTGTCAATGTAACACACCCAGGGAAGAGCAGACTGACCCCACTCTGTCAAAGTTACATACCCAGGGAAGAGAAGGCTGACCGCAATCTCTCTATGTTACACACCTAGCGAAGAGCAGACTGACCCCATTCTGTCAATGTAACCCACCCAGGGAAGATCAGACTGACCCCACACTGTCAATGTAACACACACAGGGAAGAGCAGATTGACCACAATCTATCAATGTAACACACCGAGGGAAGAGTAGTCTGACCCCACTCTGTCAATGGAACACACCCAGCGAAGTGCAGATTGACCACAATCTGTCAATGGAAACCACTCAGAGAAGAGCAGACTGACCCCACTCTGTCAATGTAACACACCCAGGGAAGAGCAGACTGACCCCACTCTGTCATTGTAACACACCCAGGGAAGAGCAGACTGACCCCACTCAGTGAATGTAACCCAGCCATGGAAGAGCAGAGTGACCCCACTCTGTCAATGGAACACGCGAGAGAAGAGTAGACTGACTCCACTCTGTCAATGTAACACACCCAGGGAAGAGCAGACTGAACCCACTCTGTCAAAGTAACACACCCAGGGAAGAGCAGACTGACCCCACTCTGTCAATGGAACACACCCAGGGAACAGTAGACTGACCACACTCTGTTAATGTAGCCCACACAGGGAAGAGCAGACTGACCCCACTCTGTCAATGTAAGCCACCCAGTGAAGAGCAGACTGACCCCACTCTCACAATGTAACACACCCAGGGAAGAGCAGACTAACCCCACTCTGTCACTATAACACACCCAGTGAAGAGCAGACTGACACCACTCTGTCAATGTAACACACCCAGGGAAGAGCAGACTGACACCACTCTGTCAATGTAACACACGCAGGGAAGAGCAGACTGACCCCAATCTGTCAATGTAACACACCCAGGGAAGGGAAGACTGACCCGACTCTGTTAAATTAACACAGCCAGCGAAGAGTAGAGTGACCCCAATCTGTCAACGTAATACACCCAGGGAAGAGCAGACTGACCCCACTCTGTCAATGTAACACACCCAGGGAAGAGCAGACTGACCCCACTCAGTGAATGTAACCCACCCAGGGAAGAGCAGACTGACCCCACTCTGTCAATGGAACACACCCAGGGAAGAGCAGACTGACCCCACTCTGTCAATGGAAACCACTCAGAGAAGAGCAGACTGACCCCACTCTGTCAATGGAACACACCCAGTGAAGAGCAGACTGACCCCACTCTGTCAATGTAACACACCCAGTGAAGAGCAGACTGACACCACTCTGTCAAAGTAACCCACCCAGGGAAGAGCAGAATGACCCGACTCTGTCAATGTAACACACCCAGGGAAGAGCAGACTGACCCACTCTGTCAATTCAACACTCCCAGGGAAGAACAGACTGACCACACTTTGTCAATGTAACTCACTCAGGGAAGAGCAGACTGAACCAACTCTGTCACTGTAACTCACTCATGGAAGAGCAGGCTGACTCCACTCTCTCAATCTGACACACCCAGTAAGAGCAGACTGACCCCATTCTGTCAATGTAACCAACCAAGGGAATATCAGAATTACCCCACTCTGTCACTGCAACACACCCAGGGAAGAGCAGACTGACCCCACTCTGTCAATGTAACACACACAGCGAAGAACAGACTGACCCCACTCTGTCAATGTAACACACCCAGGGAAGAGCAGACTGACCCCACTCTGTCAATGTAACAAAGCCAGGGAAGAGCAGACTGACCACACTTTGTCAATGTAACTCACTCAGGGAAGAGCAGACTGAACCGACTCTGACACTGTAACACACTCAGGGAAGAGCAGGCTGAGTCCACTCTCTCAATCTGACACACCCATTAAGAGCAGACTGACCCCATTCTCTCTATGTAACACACCCAGGGAAGAGCAGACAGACCCCACTCTGTCAATGTAACACACCCAGGGAAGAGCAGACTGACCCCACTCTGTCAATGTAACACATCCAGGGAAGAGCAGGCTGACCCCACTCTGTCAATGAAACACATCCAGGGAAGACCAACGTGACCCCATTCTGTCAATGTAACCCACCCAGGGAAGAGCAGACGGACACCAATCTGTCAATGTAGCAAACCCAGGGAAGAGCAGACTGAACCCACTCTGTCAATGTAACCCAACCAGGGAAGAGAAGACTGACCCCACTCTGTCAATGGAACACACCCAGGGAAGAGCAGACTGACCCCACTCTGTCAATGTAACACACCCAGGGAAGATCAGACTGACCCCACTCTGTCAAAGTTACACACCCAGGGAAGAGAAGGCTGACCGCAATCTCTCAATGTTACACACCGAGGGAAGAGCAGACTGACCCGATTCTGTCAATGTAACCCACCCAGGGAAGATCAGACTGACCCCACTCAGTCAATGTAACACACACAGGGAAGAGCAGATTGACCACTATCTATCAATGTAACACACCGAGGGAAGAGTAGTCTGAACCCACTCTGTCAATGGAACACACCCAGTGAAGAGCAGACTGACCCCACTCTCTCAATGTAACACACCCAGGGAAGAGCAGACTGACCCCACTCTGTCAATGTAACCCACCCAGGGAAGAGCAGACTGACCCCACTCTGTCAAAGTAACGCACCCAGGGACGAGCAGAATGACACCACTCTGTCAATGTGACACAGCCAGGGAAGAGAAGACTGACCCCACTCAGTCAATTTAGCCGATCCAGGGAAGAGCAGACAGACCCCACTCTATCAATGTAACCAACCCAGGGAAGAGAAGACAGGCCCCACTCTGTCAAAGTAACCCACCCAGTGAAGAGCAGACTGACCCCACTCTCTCAATGTAACACACCCAGGGAAGAGCAGACTGACCCCACTCTGTCAATGTAACACACCCAGTGAAGAGCAGACTGACACCACTCTTTCAAAGTAACCCACCCAGGGAAGAGCAGACTGACCCCACTCTGTCAATGTAACACACGCAGGGAAGAGCAGACTGACCCCACTCTGTCAGTGTAACACACCCAGGGAAGAGCAGACGGACCACAATCTCTCAATGTAACACACCCAGGGAAGAGCAGACTGTCCCCACTCTGTCAATGTAACACACCCATGGAAAAGCAGACTGACCCCACTCTGTCAATGTATCAAATCCAGGGAAGAGCAGACTGACCCCACTCTGTCAATGTAACACACCCAGGGAAGACCAGACTGACCCCACTCCGTCAGTGTAACACACCCAAGGAAAAGCAGACGTACCACAATCTCTCAATGTAACACACCCAGGGAAGTGCAGACTGACCCCTCTCTGTCAATGTAAAACAACCAGAGAAGAGTAGACTGACGCCACTCTGTCAATGTAACACACCCAGGGAAGAGCACACTGACCCCACTCTGTCAATTTAACACACCCAGGGAAGAGCAGACAGACCCCACTCTGTCAATGTAACACACGCAGGGAAGAGCAGACTGACCCCACTCTCTCAATGTAACACACCCAGATAAGGCAGACTGACACCACTCTGTCAATGTTACACACCCAGGGAAGAGGAGACTGACCCCACTCTGTCAAAGTAACTCACCCAGAGAAGAGCAGACTGACCCCACTCTGTCAATGTAACATACCCAGGGAAGAGCAGACTGACCACACTCTGTCAATGTAACACACGCAGGGAAGAGCAGACTGACCCCAATCTGTCAATGTAATACACCCAGGGAAGACCAGACTGACCCCACTCCGTCAGTGTAACACACCCAAGGAAAAGCAGACGTACCACAATCTCTCAATGTAACACACCCAGGGAAGTGCAGACTGACCCCTCTCTGTCAATGTAAAACAACCAGAGAAGAGTAGACTGACGCCACTCTGTCAATGTAACACACCCAGGGAAGAGCACACTGACCCCACTCTGTCAATGTAACACACGCAGGGAAGAGCAGACTGACCCCACTCTGTCAATGTAACACACCGAGGGAAGAGCAGACTGACCCCACTCTGTCAATGTAACACACCCAGGGAAGAGCAGACTGACCCCATTCTGTCAATGTAACACACCCAGGGAAGAGCAGACTGACCCCACTCTCTCAATGTAACACACCCAGATAAGGGCAGACTGACCCCACTCTGTCAATGTTACACACCCAGGGAAGAGGAGACTGACCCCACTCTGTCAAAGTAACTTACCCAGAGAAGAGCAGACTGACCCCACTCTGTCAATGTAACATACCCAGGGAAGAGCAGACTGACCACACTCTGTCAATGTAACACACCCAGGGAAGGGAAGACTAACCGGACTCTGTTAAAGTAACACAGCCAGGGAAGAGTAGAGTGACCCCAATCTGTCAACGTAACACACCCAGAAAAGAGCAGACAGACCCCACTCTCTCAATGTAACACCCGCAGGGAAGAGTAGAGTGACCCCACTCTTTCAATGTAACACAGCCAGGGAAGAGCAGACTGACCCCACTCAGTGAATGTAATCCACCCAGGGAAGAGCAGACTGACCCACTCTGTCAATATAACACACCCACTGAAGAGCAGACTGACCCCACTCTGTCAGTGTAACACACACAGGGAAGAGCAGAATGACCCGACTCTGTCAATGTAACTCACCCAGGGAAGAGCAGACTGACCCCACACTGTCAATGCAACACATCGAGGGAAGAACAGACTGACCCCACTCTGTCAATGTAACAAAGCCTGGGAAGAGCAGACGGACCACACTTTGTCAATGTAACTCACTCAGGGAAGAGCAGACTGAACCGACTCTATCACTGTAACTCACTCAGGGAAGAGCAGGCTGACTCCACTATCTCAATCTGACACACCCAGTAAGAGCAGACTGACCCCATTCTGTCTATGTAACACACCCAGGGAAGAGCAGACTGACCTCACTCTGTCAATGTAACACACCCTGGGAAGAGCAGACAGACCCCTCTCTGTAAATGTAACACACCCAGGGAAGAGCAGACTGACCCCACTCTGTCAATGTAACACATCCAGGGAAGAGCAGCGTGACCCCATTCTGTCAATGTAACCCACCCAGGGAAGAGCAGACGGACCCCAATCTGTCAATGTAACACACCCAGGGAAGAGCAGACTTAACCCACTCTGTCAATGTAACACACCCAGGGAAGAGCAGACTTAACCCACTCTGTCAATGTCACACACCCAGGGAGGAGTAGACGGACCGCACTCTGACAATGTAACAAACCCAGGGGAGCAGACTGTCCCCACTCTGTCAATGTAACATACCCAGGGAAGATCAGACTGACCCCACTTTGTCAAAGTAACACACCCAGGGAAGAGCAGACTGACACCACTCTGTCAAAGTAACACACCCAGGGAAGATCAGACTGACCCCACTTTGTCAAAGTAACACACCCAGGGAAGAGCAGACTGACACCACTCTGTCAAAGTAACACACCCAGGGAGGAGCAGAATGACACCATTCTGTCAATGTGACACAGCCAGGGAAGAGAAGACTGACCCCACTCTGTCAATTTAGCCGATCCAGGGAAGAGCAGACAGACCCCACTCTCTCAATGTAACACACCCAGGGAAGAGCAGACTGACCCAACTCTGTCAATGTAACACACCCAGGGAAGAGCAGACTGTCCCCACTCTGTCAATGTAACACACCCAGGGAAGAGCAGACTGACCCCACTCTGTCAATGTAACACACCCAGGGAAGAGCAGACTGACACCACTCTGTCAATGTAACACACGCAGGAAAGAGCAGACTGACCCCAATCTGTCAATGTAACACACCCAGGGAAGAGCAGACTAACCCCACTCTGTCACTATAACACACCCAGTGAAGAGCAGACTGACACCACTCTGTCAATGTAACACACCCAGGGAAGAGCAGACTGACACCACTCTGTCAATGTAACACACGCAGGGAAGAGCAGACTGACCCCAATCTGTCAATGTAACACACCCAGGGAAGGGAAGACTGACCCGACTCTGTTAAATTAACACAGCCAGCGAAGAGTAGAGTGACCCCAATCTGTCAACGTAATACACCCAGGGAAGAGCAGACTGACCCCACTCTGTCAATGTAACACACCCAGGGAAGAGCAGACTGACCCCACTCAGTGAATGTAACCCACCCAGGGAAGAGCAGACTGACCCCACTCTGTCAATGGAACACACCCAGGGAAGAGCAGACTGACCCCACTCTGTCAATGGAAACCACTCAGAGAAGAGCAGACTGACCCCACTCTGTCAATGGAACACACCCAGTGAAGAGCAGACTGACCCCACTCTGTCAATGTAACACACCCAGTGAAGAGCAGACTGACACCACTCTGTCAAAGTAACCCACCCAGGGAAGAGCAGAATGACCCGACTCTGTCAATGTAACACACCCAGGGAAGAGCAGACTGACCCACTCTGTCAATTCAACACTCCCAGGGAAGAACAGACTGACCACACTTTGTCAATGTAACTCACTCAGGGAAGAGCAGACTGAACCAACTCTGTCACTGTAACTCACTCATGGAAGAGCAGGCTGACTCCACTCTCTCAATCTGACACACCCAGTAAGAGCAGACTGACCCCATTCTGTCAATGTAACCAACCAAGGGAATATCAGAATTACCCCACTCTGTCACTGCAACACACCCAGGGAAGAGCAGACTGACCCCACTCTGTCAATGTAACACACACAGCGAAGAACAGACTGACCCCACTCTGTCAATGTAACACACCCAGGGAAGAGCAGACTGACCCCACTCTGTCAATGTAACAAAGCCAGGGAAGAGCAGACTGACCACACTTTGTCAATGTAACTCACTCAGGGAAGAGCAGACTGAACCGACTCTGACACTGTAACACACTCAGGGAAGAGCAGGCTGAGTCCACTCTCTCAATCTGACACACCCATTAAGAGCAGACTGACCCCATTCTCTCTATGTAACACACCCAGGGAAGAGCAGACAGACCCCACTCTGTCAATGTAACACACCCAGGGAAGAGCAGACTGACCCCACTCTGTCAATGTAACACATCCAGGGAAGAGCAGGCTGACCCCACTCTGTCAATGAAACACATCCAGGGAAGACCAACGTGACCCCATTCTGTCAATGTAACCCACCCAGGGAAGAGCAGACGGACACCAATCTGTCAATGTAGCAAACCCAGGGAAGAGCAGACTGAACCCACTCTGTCAATGTAACCCAACCAGGGAAGAGAAGACTGACCCCACTCTGTCAATGGAACACACCCAGGGAAGAGCAGACTGACCCCACTCTGTCAATGTAACACACCCAGGGAAGATCAGACTGACCCCACTCTGTCAAAGTTACACACCCAGGGAAGAGAAGGCTGACCGCAATCTCTCAATGTTACACACCGAGGGAAGAGCAGACTGACCCGATTCTGTCAATGTAACCCACCCAGGGAAGATCAGACTGACCCCACTCAGTCAATGTAACACACACAGGGAAGAGCAGATTGACCACTATCTATCAATGTAACACACCGAGGGAAGAGTAGTCTGAACCCACTCTGTCAATGGAACACACCCAGTGAAGAGCAGACTGACCCCACTCTCTCAATGTAACACACCCAGGGAAGAGCAGACTGACCCCACTCTGTCAATGTAACCCACCCAGGGAAGAGCAGACTGACCCCACTCTGTCAAAGTAACGCACCCAGGGACGAGCAGAATGACACCACTCTGTCAATGTGACACAGCCAGGGAAGAGAAGACTGACCCCACTCTGTCAATTTAGCCGATCCAGGGAAGAGCAGACAGACCCCACTCTATCAATGTAACCAACCCAGGGAAGAGAAGACAGGCCCCACTCTGTCAAAGTAACCCACCCAGTGAAGAGCAGACTGACCCCACTCTCTCAATGTAACACACCCAGGGAAGAGCAGACTGACCCCACTCTGTCAATGTAACACACCCAGTGAAGAGCAGACTGACACCACTCTTTCAAAGTAACCCACCCAGGGAAGAGCAGACTGACCCCACTCTGTCAATGTAACACACGCAGGGAAGAGCAGACTGACCCCACTCTGTCAGTGTAACACACCCAGGGAAGAGCAGACGGACCACAATCTCTCAATGTAACACACCCAGGGAAGAGCAGACTGTCCCCACTCTGTCAATGTAACACACCCATGGAAAAGCAGACTGACCCCACTCTGTCAATGTATCAAATCCAGGGAAGAGCAGACTGACCCCACTCTGTCAATGTAACACACCCAGGGAAGACCAGACTGACCCCACTCCGTCAGTGTAACACACCCAAGGAAAAGCAGACGTACCACAATCTCTCAATGTAACACACCCAGGGAAGTGCAGACTGACCCCTCTCTGTCAATGTAAAACAACCAGAGAAGAGTAGACTGACGCCACTCTGTCAATGTAACACACCCAGGGAAGAGCACACTGACCCCACTCTGTCAATTTAACACACCCAGGGAAGAGCAGACAGACCCCACTCTGTCAATGTAACACACGCAGGGAAGAGCAGACTGACCCCACTCTCTCAATGTAACACACCCAGATAAGGCAGACTGACACCACTCTGTCAATGTTACACACCCAGGGAAGAGGAGACTGACCCCACTCTGTCAAAGTAACTCACCCAGAGAAGAGCAGACTGACCCCACTCTGTCAATGTAACATACCCAGGGAAGAGCAGACTGACCACACTCTGTCAATGTAACACACGCAGGGAAGAGCAGACTGACCCCAATCTGTCAATGTAATACACCCAGGGAAGACCAGACTGACCCCACTCCGTCAGTGTAACACACCCAAGGAAAAGCAGACGTACCACAATCTCTCAATGTAACACACCCAGGGAAGTGCAGACTGACCCCTCTCTGTCAATGTAAAACAACCAGAGAAGAGTAGACTGACGCCACTCTGTCAATGTAACACACCCAGGGAAGAGCACACTGACCCCACTCTGTCAATGTAACACACGCAGGGAAGAGCAGACTGACCCCACTCTGTCAATGTAACACACCGAGGGAAGAGCAGACTGACCCCACTCTGTCAATGTAACACACCCAGGGAAGAGCAGACTGACCCCATTCTGTCAATGTAACACACCCAGGGAAGAGCAGACTGACCCCACTCTCTCAATGTAACACACCCAGATAAGGGCAGACTGACCCCACTCTGTCAATGTTACACACCCAGGGAAGAGGAGACTGACCCCACTCTGTCAAAGTAACTTACCCAGAGAAGAGCAGACTGACCCCACTCTGTCAATGTAACATACCCAGGGAAGAGCAGACTGACCACACTCTGTCAATGTAACACACCCAGGGAAGGGAAGACTAACCGGACTCTGTTAAAGTAACACAGCCAGGGAAGAGTAGAGTGACCCCAATCTGTCAACGTAACACACCCAGAAAAGAGCAGACAGACCCCACTCTCTCAATGTAACACCCGCAGGGAAGAGTAGAGTGACCCCACTCTTTCAATGTAACACAGCCAGGGAAGAGCAGACTGACCCCACTCAGTGAATGTAATCCACCCAGGGAAGAGCAGACTGACCCACTCTGTCAATATAACACACCCACTGAAGAGCAGACTGACCCCACTCTGTCAGTGTAACACACACAGGGAAGAGCAGAATGACCCGACTCTGTCAATGTAACTCACCCAGGGAAGAGCAGACTGACCCCACACTGTCAATGCAACACATCGAGGGAAGAACAGACTGACCCCACTCTGTCAATGTAACAAAGCCTGGGAAGAGCAGACGGACCACACTTTGTCAATGTAACTCACTCAGGGAAGAGCAGACTGAACCGACTCTATCACTGTAACTCACTCAGGGAAGAGCAGGCTGACTCCACTATCTCAATCTGACACACCCAGTAAGAGCAGACTGACCCCATTCTGTCTATGTAACACACCCAGGGAAGAGCAGACTGACCTCACTCTGTCAATGTAACACACCCTGGGAAGAGCAGACAGACCCCTCTCTGTAAATGTAACACACCCAGGGAAGAGCAGACTGACCCCACTCTGTCAATGTAACACATCCAGGGAAGAGCAGCGTGACCCCATTCTGTCAATGTAACCCACCCAGGGAAGAGCAGACGGACCCCAATCTGTCAATGTAACACACCCAGGGAAGAGCAGACTTAACCCACTCTGTCAATGTAACACACCCAGGGAAGAGCAGACTTAACCCACTCTGTCAATGTCACACACCCAGGGAGGAGTAGACGGACCGCACTCTGACAATGTAACAAACCCAGGGGAGCAGACTGTCCCCACTCTGTCAATGTAACATACCCAGGGAAGATCAGACTGACCCCACTTTGTCAAAGTAACACACCCAGGGAAGAGCAGACTGACACCACTCTGTCAAAGTAACACACCCAGGGAAGATCAGACTGACCCCACTTTGTCAAAGTAACACACCCAGGGAAGAGCAGACTGACACCACTCTGTCAAAGTAACACACCCAGGGAGGAGCAGAATGACACCATTCTGTCAATGTGACACAGCCAGGGAAGAGAAGACTGACCCCACTCTGTCAATTTAGCCGATCCAGGGAAGAGCAGACAGACCCCACTCTCTCAATGTAACACACCCAGGGAAGAGCAGACTGACCCAACTCTGTCAATGTAACACACCCAGGGAAGAGCAGACTGTCCCCACTCTGTCAATGTAACACACCCAGGGAAGAGCAGACTGACCCCACTCTGTCAATGTAACACACGCAGGCAAGAGCAGACTGACCCCACTCTGACAGTTTAACCCACCAAGGGAAGAGCACACTGACCCCACTCTGTCAATTTAACACACCCAGGGAAGAGCAGACTGACCCGATTCTGTCAATGTAACCCACCCAGGGAAGGGCAGACGGACAATACTCTGTCAATGTAACAAACCGAAGGAAGAGCAGACTGACCCCACTCTGTCAATGTAACACACCCAGGGAAGACCAGACTGACCCCAATCCGTCAGTGTAACACACCCAGGGAAGAGCAGAGGCAGCAAAATCTCTCAATGTAACACACCCAGGGAAGTGCAGACTGACCCCTCTCTGTCAATGTAACACACCCAGAGAAGAGTAGACTGACGCCACTCTGTCAATGTAACACACCCAGGAAAGAGCTGACTGACCCCACTCTGTCAATATAACACACCCAGGGAAGAGCACACTGACCCCACTCTGTCAATGTAACACACCCAGGGAAGAGCAGACTGACCCCACTCTGTCAATGTAACACACCCAGGGAAGAGCAGACTGACACCATTCTGTCAATGTAACACACCCAGAGAAGGGCAGACTGACCCCACTCTGCCAATGTTACACAGCCAGGGAAGACAAGACTGATCCTACTCTGTCAATGTAACTCACCCAGAGAAGAGCAGACTGACACCACTCTGTCAATGTAACACACCCAGGGAAGAGCAGACTGACCACACTCTGTCAATGTAACACACGCAAGAAGAGCAGACTGACCCCAATCTGTCAATGTAACACACCCAGGGAAGGGAAGACTCACCCGACTCTGTTAAAGTAACACAGCCAGGGAAGAGTAGAGTGACCCCACTCTGTCAATGGAAACCACTCAGAGAAGAGCAGACTGACACCACTCTGTCAATTTAACCCACGCAGGGAAGAGCAGACAGACCCCACTCTGTCAATGGAACACACCCAGGGAAGAGCAGACTGACCCCACTCTGTCAATGTAACCCACCCAGGGAAGAGCAGACTGACCCCACTCTGTCAAAGTTACACATCCAGGGAAGAGAAGGCTGACCGCAATCTCTCAATGTTACACACCTAGGGAAGAGCAGACAACCGATTCTGTCAATGTAACCCACCCAGGGAAGATCAGACGGACCCCACTCTGTCAATGTAACACACACAGGGAAGAGCAGATTGACCACAATCTATCAATGTAACACACCCAGAAAAGAGCAGTCTGACCCCACTCTGTCAATATAACACACCCAGGGAAGAGCACACTGACCCCACTCTGTCAATGTAACACACCCAGGGCGGAGCAGAATGACACCACTCTGTCAATGTGACACAGCCAGGGAAGAGAAGACTGACCCCACTGTGTCAAATTAGCCAATCCAGGGAAGAGCAGACAGACCCCACTCAATCAATGTAACCAACGCAGAGAAGAGCAGACAGACCCCACTCTGTCAATGTAACCCACCAAGTGAAGAGCAGACTGACCCCACTCTCTCAATGTAACACACGCAGGGAAGAGCAGACTGACCCCACTCTGTCAATGTAACACACCCAGTGAAGAGCAGATTGACACCACTCTGTCAATGTAACCCACCCAGGGAAGAGCAGACTGACGCCACTCTGTCAATGTAACACACCCAGAAAAGAGCAGTCTGACCCCACTCTGTCAATATAACACACCCAGGGAAGAGCACACTGACCCCACTCTGTCAATGTAACACACCCAGGGAAGAGCAGACTGTCGCCATTCTGTCAATGTAACACACCCAGAGAAGGGCAGACTGACCCCACTCTGCCAATGTTACACACACAGGGAAAAGAAGACTGACCCCACTCTGTCAATGTAACTCACCCAGAGAAGAGCAGACTGACCCCACTCTGTCAATGTAACACACGCAGGGAAGAGCAGACTGACCCCAATCTGTCAATGTAACACACCCAGGGAAGGGAAGACTGACCCGACTCTGTTAAAGTAACACAGCCATGGAAGAGTAGAGTGACCCCAATCGGTCAACGTAACACACCAAGGGAAGAGCAGACTGACCCCACTCTGTCAATGTAACACACCCAGGGAAGAGCAGACTGACCCCACTCAGTGAATGTAACCCACCCAGGGAAGAGCAGACTGACCCCATTCTGTCAATGGAACACACCCAGGGAAGAGCAGACTGACCCCACTCTGTCAATGGAAACCACTCAGAGAAGAGCAGACTGACCCCACTCTGTCAATGTAACACACCCAGGGAAGAGCAGACTGACCCCACTCTGTCAATGTAACACACCCAGGGAAGAGCAGACTGACCCCACTCTGTCAATGGAACACACCCAGGGAAGAGCAGACTGACCCCACTCTGTCAATGGAACACACCCAGGGAAGAGCAGACTGACACCACTCTGTCAATTTAACCCACGCTGGGAAGAGCAGACAGACCCCACTCTGTCAATGTAACACACCCAGGGAAGAGCAGACTGACCCCACTCTGTCAATGTAACACATCCAGGGAAGACCAGCGTGACCCCATTCTGTCAATGTAACACACCCAGAGAAGGGCAGACTGACCCCACTCTGCCAATGTTACACACACAGGGAAAAGAAGACTGACCCCACTCTGTCAATGTAACTCACCCAGAGAAGAGCAGACTGACCCCACTCTGTCAATGTAACACACCCAGGGAAGAGCAGACTGACCACACTCTGTCAATGTAACACACGCAGGGAAGAGCAGACAGACCCCAATCAGTCAATGTAACACACCCAGGGAAGGGAAGACTGACCCCATTCTGTCAATGGAACACACCCAGGGAAGAGCAGACTGACCCCACTCTGTCAATGGAAACCACTCAGAGAAGAGCAGACTGACCCCACTCTGTCAATGTAACACACACAGGGAAGAGCAGACTGACCCCACTCTGCCAATGGAACACACCCAGGGAAGAGCAGACTGACACCACTCTGTCAATTTAACCCACGCAGGGAAGGGCAGACAGACCCCACTCTGTCAATGTAACACACCCAGGGAAGAGCAGACTGACCCCACTCTGTCAATGTAACACATCCAGGGAAGACCAGCGTGACCCCATTCTGTCAATGTAACCCACCCAGGGAAGAGCAGACGGACCCCAATCTGTCAATGTAACACACCCAGGGAAGAGCAGACTGAACCCACTCTGTCAATGTAACACACTCAGGGAAGAGCAGACTGACCCTACTCTGTCAATGTAACACACCCAGGGAGGAGTAGACGGACCCCACTCTGACAATGTAACAAACCCAGGGAGAGCAGACTGTCCCAACTCTGTCAATGTAACATACCCAGGGAAGAGCAGACTGACCCCACTCAGTGAATGTAACCCACCCAGGGAAGAGCAGACTGACCCCACTCTGTCAATGGAACACACCCAGGGAAGAGCAGACTGACCCCACTCTGTCAATGTAACACACCCAGGGAAGATCAGACTGACCCCACTCTGTCAAAGTTACACACCCAGGGAAGAGAAGGCTGACCGCAATCTCTCAATGTTACACACCTAGCGAAGAGCAGACTGACCCCATTCTGTCAATGTAACCCACCCAGGGAAGATCAGACTGACCCCACACTGTCAATGTAACACACACAGGGAAGAGCAGATTGACCACAATCTATCAATGTAACACACCGAGGGAAGAGTAGTCTGACCCCACTCTGTCAATGGAACACACCCAGCGAAGTGCAGATTGACCACAATCTGTCAATGGAAACCACTCAGAGAAGAGCAGACTGACCCCACTCTGTCAATGTAACACACCCAGGGAAGAGCAGACTGACCCCACTCTGTCATTGTAACACACCCAGGGAAGAGCAGACTGACCCCACTCAGTGAATGTAACCCAGCCAGGGAAGAGCAGAGTGACCCCACTCTGTCAATGGAACACGCGAGAGAAGAGTAGACTGACTCCACTCTGTCAATGTAACACACCCAGGGAAGAGCAGACTGACCCCACTCTGTCAATGGAACACACCCAGGGAAGAGCAGACTAACCCCACTCTGTCACTATAACACACCCAGTGAAGAGCAGACTGACACCACTCTGTCAATGTAACACACCCAGGGAAGAGCAGACTGACACCACTCTGTCAATGTAACACACGCAGGAAAGAGCAGACTGACCCCAATCTGTCAATGTAACACACCCAGGGAAGAGCAGACTAACCCCACTCTGTCACTATAACACACCCAGTGAAGAGCAGACTGACACCACTCTGTCAATGTAACACACCCAGGGAAGAGCAGACTGACACCACTCTGTCAATGTAACACACGCAGGGAAGAGCAGACTGACCCCAATCTGTCAATGTAACACACCCAGGGAAGGGAAGACTGACCCGACTCTGTTAAATTAACACAGCCAGCGAAGAGTAGAGTGACCCCAATCTGTCAACGTAATACACCCAGGGAAGAGCAGACTGACCCCACTCTGTCAATGTAACACACCCAAGGAAGAGCAGACTGACCCCACTCAGTGAATGTAACCCACCCAGGGAAGAGCAGACTGACCACACTCTGTCAATGGAACACACCCAGGGAAGAGCAGACTGACCCCACTCTGTCAATGGAAACCACTCAGAGAAGAGCAGACTGACCCCACTCTGTCAATGGAACACACCCAGTGAAGAGCAGACTGACCCCACTCTGTCAATGGAACACACCCAGGGAAGAGCAGACTGACCCCACACTGTCAATGTAACACACCCAGGGAAGAGCAGACTGAACCCACTCTGTCAATGGAACACACCCAGGGAAGAGCTGACTGACCACACTCTGTCAATGAAACACACCCAGGGAAGAGCAGACTGACACCACTCTGTCAATTTAACCCACCCAGGGAAGAGCAGACAGACCCCACTCTGTCAATGTAATACACCCAGGGACGAACAGACTGACCCCACTCTGTCAATGTAACACACCCAGGGAAGAGCAGACTGACCCCACGCTGTCAATGTAACACACCCAGGGAGGAGTAGACGGACCCCACTCTGACAATGTAACAAACCCAGGGAGAGCAGACTGTCCCAACTCTGTCAATGTAACATACCCAGGGAAGAGCAGACTGACCCCACTCAGTGAATGTAACCCACCCAGGGAAGAGCAGACTGACCCCACTCTGTCAATGGAACACACCCAGGGAAGAGCAGACTGACCCCACTCTGTCAATGTAACACACCCAGGGAAGAGCAGACTGACCCCACTCTGTCAAAGTTACATACCCAGGGAAGAGAAGGCTGACCGCAATCTCTCTATGTTACACACCTAGCGAAGAGCAGACTGACCCCATTCTGTCAATGTAACCCACCCAGGGAAGATCAGACTGACCCCACACTGTCAATGTAACACACACAGGGAAGAGCAGATTGACCACAATCTATCAATGTAACACACCGAGGGAAGAGTAGTCTGACCCCACTCTGTCAATGGAACACACCCAGCGAAGTGCAGATTGACCACAATCTGTCAATGGAAACCACTCAGAGAAGAGCAGACTGACCCCACTCTGTCAATGTAACACACCCAGGGAAGAGCAGACTGACCCCACTCTGTCATTGTAACACACCCAGGGAAGAGCAGACTGACCCCACTCAGTGAATGTAACCCAGCCATGGAAGAGCAGAGTGACCCCACTCTGTCAATGGAACACGCGAGAGAAGAGTAGACTGACTCCACTCTGTCAATGTAACACACCCAGGGAAGAGCAGACTGAACCCACTCTGTCAAAGTAACACACCCAGGGAAGAGCAGACTGACCCCACTCTGTCAATGGAACACACCCAGGGAACAGTAGACTGACCACACTCTGTTAATGTAGCCCACACAGGGAAGAGCAGACTGACCCCACTCTGTCAATGTAAGCCACCCAGTGAAGAGCAGACTGACCCCACTCTCACAATGTAACACACCCAGGGAAGAGCAGACTAACCCCACTCTGTCACTATAACACACCCAGTGAAGAGCAGACTGACACCACTCTGTCAATGTAACACACCCAGGGAAGAGCAGACTGACACCACTCTGTCAATGTAACACACGCAGGGAAGAGCAGACTGACCCCAATCTGTCAATGTAACACACCCAGGGAAGGGAAGACTGACCCGACTCTGTTAAATTAACACAGCCAGCGAAGAGTAGAGTGACCCCAATCTGTCAACGTAATACACCCAGGGAAGAGCAGACTGACCCCACTCTGTCAATGTAACACACCCAGGGAAGAGCAGACTGACCCCACTCAGTGAATGTAACCCACCCAGGGAAGAGCAGACTGACCCCACTCTGTCAATGGAACACACCCAGGGAAGAGCAGACTGACCCCACTCTGTCAATGGAAACCACTCAGAGAAGAGCAGACTGACCCCACTCTGTCAATGGAACACACCCAGTGAAGAGCAGACTGACCCCACTCTGTCAATGGAACACACCCAGGGAAGAGCAGACTGACCCCACACTGTCAATGTAAAACACCCAGGGAAGAGCAGACTGACCCCACTCTGTCAATGGAACACACCCAGGGAAGAGCAGACTGACCCCACTCTGTCAATGAAACACACCCAGGGAAGAGCAGACTGACACCACTCTGTCAATTTAACCCACCCAGGGAAGAGCAGACAGACCCCACTCTGTCAATGTAATACACCCAGGGACGAACAGACTGACCCCACTCTGTCAATGTAACACACCCAGGGAAGAGCAGACTGACCCCACGCTGTCAATGTAACACACCCAGGGAAGAGCAGACTGACCCCACTCTGTCAAAGTAGCACACACAGCAAAGAGTAGACTGACCCCACTCTGTCAATGTCAACACACAGGGAAGAGCAGACTGACTCCACTCTGTCAATGTAACACACCCAGGGAAGAGCAGACTGAACCCACTCTGTCAATGTAACACACCGAGGGAAGAGCAGACTGAACCCACTCTGTCAATGGAACATACCCAAGGAAGAGTAGACTGACCCCATTCTGTCAATGTAACACACCCAGGGAAGAGCAGACTGACCGCAGTGTGTCAATGTAACAATCCCAGGGAAGAGCACACTGACCCCACTCTGTCAATTTAACCCACCAAGGGAAGAGCAGACTGACCCCACTCTGTCAATTTAACACACCCAGGGAAGAGCAGACTGACCCAATTCTGTCAATGTAACGCACCCAGGGAAGGGCAGACGGACAATACTCTGTCAATGTAACACACCCAGGGAAGAGCAGACTGACCCCACTCTGTCAATGTAACACACCCAGGGAAGAGCAGACTGACCCCACTCCGTCAGGGAAACACACCCAGGGAAGAGCAGACGCAGCACAATCTCTCAATGTAACACACCCAGGGAAGTGCAGACTGACCCCTCTCTGTCAATGTAAAACACCCAGAGAAGAGCAGAATGACGCCACTCTGTCAATGTAACACACCCAGGGAAGAGCACACTGACCCCATTCTGTCAATGTAACACACCCAGGGAAGAGCAGACTGACACCACTCTGTCAATGTAACACACCCAGGGAAGAGCAGACTGACCCCATTCTGTCAATGTAACACACCCAGGGAAGAGCAGACTGTCCCCACTCTCTCAATGTAACACACCCAGGGAAGAGCAGACTGACCCCACTCTGTCAGTGTAACACACCCAGGGAAGAGCAGACGGACCACAATCTCTCAACGTAACACACCCAGGGAAGAGCAGACTGTATCCACTCTGTCAATGTAACACACCCAGGGAAGAGCAGACTGACCCCACTCTGTCAATGTAACACACCCAGGGAAGAGCAGACTGAACCCACTCTGTCAATGGAACATACCCAAGGAAGAGTAGACTGACCCCACTCTGTCAATGTAACTCACCCAGGGAAGAGCAGACTGACCCCACTCAGTCAATGTAACACACCCAAGGAAGAGCAGAATGACCCCACTCAGTCAGTGTAACACACCCAGGGAAGAGCAGACGGACCACAATCTCTCAATGTAACACACCCAGGGAATAGCAGACTGTCCCCACTCTGTCAATGTAACACACCCAGGGAAGAGCAGACTGACACCAGTGTGTCAATGTAACAACCCCAGGGAAGAGCACACTGACCCCACTCTGTCAATTTAACCCACCAAGGGAAGAGCAGACTGACCCCACTCTGTCAATTTAACACACCCAGGGAAGAGCAGACTGACCCAATTCTGTCAATGTAACGCACCCAGGGAAGGGCAGACGGACAATACTCTGTCAATGTAACACACCCAGGGAAGAGCAGACTGACCCCACTCTGTCAATGTAACACACCCAGGGAAGAGCAGACTGACCCCACTCCGTCAGGGAAACACACCCAGGGAAGAGCAGACGCAGCACAATCTCTCAATGTAACACACCCAGGGAAGTGCAGACTGACCCCTCTCTGTCAATGTAAAACACCCAGAGAAGAGCAGAATGACGCCACTCTGTCAATGTAACACACCCAGGGAAGAGCACACTGACCCCATTCTGTCAATGTAACACACCCAGGGAAGAGCAGACTGACCCCACTCTGTCAATGTAACACACCCAGGGAAGAGCAGACTGACCCCATTCTGTCAATGTAACACACCCAGGGAAGAGCAGACTGTCCCCACTCTCTCAATGTAACACACCCAGGGAAGAGCAGACTGACCCCACTCTGTCAGTGTAACACACCCAGGGAAGAGCAGACGGACCACAATCTCTCAACGTAACACACCCAGGGAAGAGCAGACTGTATCCACTCTGTCAATGTAACACACCCAGGGAAGAGCAGACTGACCCCACTCTGTCAATGTAACACACCCAGGGAAGAGCAGACTGAACCCACTCTGTCAATGGAACATACCCAAGGAAGAGTAGACTGACCCCACTCTGTCAATGTAACTCACCCAGGGAAGAGCAGACTGACCCCACTCAGTCAATGTAACACACACAAGGAAGAGCAGACTGACCCCACTCAGTCAGTGTAACACACCCAGGGAAGAGCAGACGGACCACAATCTCTCAATGTAACACACCCAGGGAATAGCAGACTGTCCCCACTCTGTCAATGTAACACACCCAGGGAAGAGCAGACTGACACCAGTGTGTCAATGTAACAATCCCAGGGAAGAGCACACTGACCCCACTCTGTCAATTTAACCCACCAAGGGAAGAGCAGACTGACCCCACTCTGTCAATTTAACACACCCAGGGAAGAGCAGACTGACCCAATTCTGTCAATGTAACGCACCCAGGGAAGGGCAGACGGACAATGCCCTGTCAATGTAACATACCCAGGGAAGAGCAGACTGACCCCACTCTGTCAATGTAACACACCCAGGGAAGAGCAGACTAACCCCACTCTGTCAATGTAACACACCCAGGGAAGAGCAGACTGACCCCACTCTGTCAATGGAACACACCCAGGGAAGAGCAGACTGACACCACTCTGTCAATTTAACCCACCCAGGGAAGAGCAGACAGACCCCAATCTGTCAATGTAATACACCCAGGGAAGAACAGACTGACCCCACTCTGTCAATGTAACACACCCAGGGAAGAGCAGACTGACCCCACTCTGTCAATGTAACACACCCAGGGAAGAGCAGACTGACCCCACTCTGTCAATGTAACACACCCAGGGAAGTGTAGACTGACCCCACTCTGTCAATGTCAACACCCAGGGAAGAGCAGACTGACTCCACTCTGTCAATGTAACACACCCAGGGAAGAGCAGACTGACCCCACTCCGTCAGGGAAACACACCCAGGGAAGAGCAGACGCAGCACAATCTCTCAATGTAACACACCCAGGGAAGTGCAGACTGACCCCTCTCTGTCAATGTAAAACACCCAGAGAAGAGCAGAATGACGCCACTCTGTCAATGTAACACACCCAGGGAAGAGCACACTGACCCCACTCTGTCAATGTAACACACCCAGGGAAGAGCAGACTGACCCCACTCTGTCAATGTAACACACCCAGGGAAGAGCAGACTGACCCCATTCTGTCAATGTAACACACCCAGGGAAGAGCAGACTGTCCCCACTCTCTCAATGTAACACACCCAGAGAAGGGCAGACTGACCCCACTCTGCCAATGTTACACACCCAGGGAAGAGGAGACTGACCCCACTCTGTCAATGTAACTCACCCAGAGAAGAGCAGACTGACCCCACTCTGTCAATGTAACACACCCAGGGAAGAGCAGACTGACCACACTCTGTCAATGTAACACAGGCAGGGAAGAGCAGACTGACCCCAATCTGTCAATGTAACACACCCAGTGAAGGGAAGACTGACCCGACTCTGTTAAAGTAACACAGCCAGGGAAGAGTACAGAGACCACAATCTGTCAACGTAACACACCCAGGGAAGAGCCGACTGACACCACTCTCTCAATGTAACACACCCAGGGAAGAGCAGACTGACCCCACTCAGTGAATGTAACCCACCCAGGGAAGAGCAGACTGACCCCACTCTGTCAAAGTAACACACCCAGGGAAGAGCAGACTGACCCCACTCTGCAATGGAAACCACTCAGAGAAGAGCAGACTGACCCCACTCTGTCAATTTCACCCACGCAGGGAAGAGCAGACAGACCCCACGCTGTCAATGTAAAAAACCCAGGGAAGAGCAGACTGTCCCCACTCTCTCAATGTAACACACCCAGAGAAGGGCAGACTGACCCCACTCTGCCAATGTTACACACCCAGGGAAGAGAAGACCGACCCCACTCTGTCAATGTAACTCACCCAGAGAAGAGCAGACTGACCACACTCTGTCAATTTAACCCACGCAGTTAAGAACAGACAGACCCCACTCTGTCAATGTAACACACCCAAGGAAGAGCAGGCTGACCCCACACTGTCAATTTAACACATCCAGGGAAGACCAGCGTGACCCAATTCTGTCAATGTAACCCACCCAGGGAAGACCAGACGGACCCCAATCTGTCAATGTAACACACCCAGGGAAGAGCAGACTGAACCCACTCTGTCAATGTAACCCACCCAGGGAAGAGCAGACTGACCCTACTCTGTAAATGTAACACACCCAGGGAGGAGTAGACGGACCCCACTCTGACAATGTAACAAACCCAGGGAGAGCAGCCTGTCCCCACTCTGTCAATGTAACATACCCAGGGAAGAGCAGACTGACCCCACTCAGTGAATGTAACCCACCCAGGGAAGAGCAGACTGACCCCACTCTGTCAATGGAACAAACCCAGGGAAGAGCAGACTGACCCCACTCTGTCAAAGTTACACACCCAGGGAAGAGAAGGTTGACCGCAATCTCTCAATGTTACACACCTAGGGAAGAGCAGACTGACCCCTCTCTGTCAATGTAAAACACCCAGAGAAGAGCAGACTGACGCCACTCTGTCAATGTAACACACCCAGGGAAGAGCAAACTGACCCCACTCTGTCAATGTAACACACCCACGGAAGGGAAGACTGACACGACTCTGTTAAAGTAACACAGCCAGGGAAGAGTAGAGTGACCCCAATCTGTCAACGTAACACACCCAGGGAAGAGCAGACTGTCCCCACTCTGTCAATATAACACACCCAGGAAAGAGCAGACTGAACCCACTCAGTGAATGTAACCCACCCAGGGAAGAGCAGACTGACACCACTCTGTCAATGTAACACACCCAGGGAAGAGCAGACTGACCCCATTCTGTCAATGTAACACACCCAGGGAAGAGCAGATTGTCCACACTCTCTCAATGTAACACACCCAGAGAAGGGCAGACTGACCCCACTCTGCCAATGTTACACACCCAGGGAAGAGAAGACTGACCCCACTCTGTCAATGTAACTCACCCAGAGAAGAGCAGACTGACCCCACTCTGTCAATGTGACACACTCAGGGAAGAGCAGAATGACCACCCTCTGTCAATGTAACACAGGCAGGGAAGAGCAGACTGACCCCAATCTGTCAATGTAACACACCCAGGGAAGGGAAGTCTGACCCGACTATGTTAAAGTAACACAGACAGGGAAGAGTAGAGTGACCCCAATCTGTCAACGTAACACACCCAGGGAAGAGCAGACTGACCCCACTCTGTCAATGTAACACACCCAGGGAAGAGCAGACTGACCCCACTCAGTGAATGTAACCCACCCAGGGAAGAGCAGACTGACCCCACTCTGTCAATGGAACACACCCAGGGAAGAGCAGACTGACCCCACTCTGTCAACGGAAACCACTCAGAGAAGAGCAGACTGACCCCACTCTGTCAATGTAAAAAACCCAGGGAAGAGCAGACTGACCACACTCTGTCAATTTAACCCACGCAGGGAAGAACAGACAGACCCCACTCTGTCAATGTAACACACCCAGGGAAGAGCAGACGGACCCCAATCTGTCAATGTAACACACCCAGGGAAGAGCAGACTGAACCCACTCTGTCAATGTAACATACCCAGGGAAGAGCAGACTGACCCTACTCTGTAAATATAACACACCCAGGGAGGAGTAGACGGACCCCACTCTGACAATGTAACAAACCCAGGGAGAGCAGACTGTCCCCACTCTGTCAATGTAACATACCCAGGGAAGAGCAGACTGACCCCACTCTGTCAATGGAACAAACCCAGGGAAGAGCAGACTGACCCCACTCTGTCAAAGTTACACACCCAGGGAAGATCAGAATTACCGCATTCTGTCAATGTAACCCACCCAGGTAAGATCAGACTGACCCCATTCTGTCAAAGTAACACACCCAGGGAAGAGCAGACTGACACCACTCTGTCAATTTAACCCACCCAGGGAAGAGCAGACAGACCCCACTCTGTCAATGTAATACACCCAGATAAGAACAGACTGACCCCGCTCTGTCAATGTAACACACCCAGGGAAGAGCAGACTGACCCCACTCTGTCAATGTAACACACCCAGGGAAGAGCAGACTGACCCCACTCTGTCAAAGTTACACACACAGCGAAGAGCAGACTGACCCCACTCTGTCAATGTAACACACCCAGGGAAGACTAGAATGACCCCACTCTGTCAATGTAACACACCCAGGGAAGAGCAGACTGAAGCCACTCTGTCAATGGAACATACCCAAGGAAGAGTAGACTGACCCCACTCTGTCAATGTAACTCACCCAGGGAAGAGCAGACTGACCCCACTCTGTCAATGTAATACACCCAGATAAGAACAGACTGACCCCGCTCTGTCAATGTAACACACCCAGGGAAGAGCAGACTGACCCCACTCTGTCAATGTAACACACCCAGGGAAGAGCAGACTGACCCCACTCTGTCAAAGTTACACACACAGCGAAGAGCAGACTGACCCCACTCTGTCAATGTAACCCACCCAGGTAAGATCAGACTGACCCCATTCTGTCAAAGTAACACACCCAGGGAAGAGCAGACTGACACCACTCTGTCAATTTAAACACCCAGTGAAGAGCAGACTGACTCCACTCTGTCAATGTAACACACACAGGGAAGAGCAGACTGACCCCACCCTGTCAATGTAACACACCCAGGGAAGAGCAGACTGAAGCCACTCTGTCAATGGAACATACCCAAGGAAGAGTAGACTGACCCCACTCTGTCAATGTAACTCACCCAGGGAAGAGCAGACTGACCCCACTCTGTCAATGTAACACACCCAGGGAAGAGCAGACTGACCCCACTCTGTCAGTGTAACACACCCAGGGAAGAGCAGACGGACCACAATCTCTCAACGTAACACACCCAGGGAAGAGCAGACTGTACCCACTCTGTCAATGTAACACACCCAGGGAAGAGCAGACTGACCCCAGTGTGTCAATGTAACAATCCCAGGGAAGAACACACTGACCCCAATCTGTCAATTTAACCCACCAAGGGAAGAGCTCACTGACCCCACTCTGTCAATTTAACACACCAAGGGAAGAGCAGACTGACACAATTCTGTCAATGTAACCCACCCAGGGAAGGGCAGACGGACCCCATTCTGTCAATGTAACATACCCAGGGAAGAGCAGACTGACCCCACTCTGTCAATGTAACACACCCAGGGAAGAGCAGACTAACCCCACTCTGTCAATGTAACACACCCAGGGAAGAGCAGACTGACCCCACTCTGTCAATGGAACACACCCAGGGAAGAGCAGACTGACACCACTCTGTCAATTTAACCCACCCAGGGAAGAGCAGACAGACCCCAATCTGTCAATGTAATACACCCAGGGAAGAACAGACTGACCCCACTCTGTCAATGTAACACACCCAGGGAAGAGCAGACTGACCCCACTCTGTCAATGTAACACACCCAGGGAAGAGCAGACTGACCCCACTCTGTCAATGTAACACACCCAGGGAAGTGTAGACTGACCCCACTCTGTCAATGTCAACACCCAGGGAAGAGCAGACTGACTCCACTCTGTCAATGTAACACACCCAGGGAAGAGCAGACTGACCCCACTCTGTCAATGTAACACACCCAGGGAAGAGCAGACTGAACCCACTCTGTCAATGGAACATACCCAAGGAAGAGTAGACTGACCCCACTCTGTCAATGTAACTCACCCAGGGAAGAGCAGACTGACCCCACTCAGTCAATGTAACACACCCAAGGAAGAGCAGACTGACCCCACTCAGTCAGTGTAACACACCCAGGGAAGAGCAGACGGACCACAATCTCTCAATGTAACACACCCAGGGAATAGCAGACTGTCCCCACTCTGTCAATGTAACACACCCAGGGAAGAGCAGACTGACAGCAGTGTGTCAATGTAACAATCCCAGGGAAGAGCACACTGACCCCACTCTGTCAATTTAACCCACCAAGGGAAGAGCAGACTGACCCCACTCTGTCAATTTAACACACCCAGGGAAGAGCAGACTGACCCAATTCTGTCAATGTAACGCACCCAGGGAAGGGCAGACGGACAATACCCTGTCAATGTAACAAACCCAGGGAAGAGCAGACAGACCCCACTCTGTCAACGTAACACTCCCAGGGAAGAGCAGACTGACCCCACTCTGTCAATGTTACACACCCAGGGAAGACCAGACTGCCCCCACTCCGTCAGTGAAACACACCCAGGGAAAAGCAGACGCAGCACAATCTCTCAATGTAACACACCCAGGGAAGTGCAGACTGACCACTCTCTGTCAATGTAAAACACCCAGAGAAGAGCAGACTGACCCCACTCTGTCAATGGAACACACCCAGGGAAGAGCAGACTGACCCCACTCTGTCAAAGGAAACCACTCAGAGAAGAGCAGACTGACCCCACTCTGTCAATGTAACACACCCAGGGAAGAGCAGACTGACCACACTCTGTCAATGTAACATACCCAGGGAAGAGCAGACTGACCCTACTCTGTAAATATAACACACCCAGGGAGGAGTAGACGGACCCCACTCTGACAATGTAACAAACCCAGGGAGAGCAGACTGTCCCCACTCTGTCAATGTAACATACCCAGGGAAGAGCAGACTGACCCCACTCAGTGAATGTAACCCACCCAGGGAAGTGCAGACTGACCCCACTCTGTCAATGGAACAAACCCAGGGAAGAGCAGACTGACCCCACTCTGTCAAAGTTACACACCCAGGGAAGATCAGAATTACCGCATTCTGTCAATGTAACCCACCCAGGGAAGATCAGACTGACCCCATTCTGTCAAAGTAACACACCCAGGGAAGAGCAGACTGACACCACTCTGTCAATTTAACCCACCCAGGGAAGAGCAGACAGACCCCACTCTGTCAATGTAATACACGCAGATAAGAACAGACTGACCCCGCTCTGTCAATGTAACACACCCAGGGAGGAGCAGACTGACTCCACTCTGTCAATGTAACACACACAGGGAAGAGCAGACTGACCCCACCCTGTCAATGTAACACACCCAGGGAAGAGCAGACTGAAGCCACTCTGTCAATGGAACATACCCAAGGAAGAGTAGACTGACCCCACTCTGTCAATGTAACTCACCCAGGGAAGAGCAGACTGACCCCACTCTGTCAATGTAACACACCCAGGGAAGAGCAGACTGACCCCACTCTGTCAGTGTAACACACCCAGGGAAGAGCAGACGGACCACAATCTCTCAACGTAACACACCCAGGGAAGAGCAGACTGTACCCACTCTGTCAATGTAACACACCCAGGGAAGAGCAGACTGACCCCAGTGTGTCAATGTAACAATCCCAGGGAAGAACACACTGACCCCAATCTGTCAATTTAACCCACCAAGGGAAGTGCTCACTGACCCCACTCTGTCAATTTAACACACCAAGGGAAGAGCAGACTGACACAATTCTGTCAATGTAACCCACCCAGGGAAGGGCAGACGGACCCCATTCTGTCAATGTAACATACCCAGGGAAGAGCAGACTGACCCCACTCTGTCAATGTAACACACCCAGGGAAGAGCAGACTAACCCCACTCTGTCAATGTAACACACCCAGGGAAGAGCAGACTGACCCCACTCTGTCAATGGAACACACCCAGGGAAGAGCAGACTGACACCACTCTGTCAATTTAACCCACCCAGGGAAGAGCAGACAGACCCCAATCTGTCAATGTAATACACCCAGGGAAGAACAGACTGACCCCACTCTGTCAATGTAACACACCCAGGGAAGAGCAGACTGACCCCACTCTGTCAATGTAACACACCCAGGGAAGAGCAGACTGACCCCACTCTGTCAATGTAACACACCCAGGGAAGTGTAGACTGACCCCACTCTGTCAATGTCAACACCCAGGGAAGAGCAGACTGACTCCACTCTGTCAATGTAACACACCCAGGGAAGAGCAGACTGACCCCACTCTGTCAATGTAACACACCCAGGGAAGAGCAGACTGAACCCACTCTGTCAATGGAACATACCCAAGGAAGAGTAGACTGACCCCACTCTGTCAATGTAACTCACCCAGGGAAGAGCAGACTGACCCCACTCAGTCAATGTAACACACCCAAGGAAGAGCAGACTGACCCCACTCAGTCAGTGTAACACACCCAGGGAAGAGCAGACGGACCACAATCTCTCAATGTAACACACCCAGGGAATAGCAGACTGTCCCCACTCTG
Source organism: Chiloscyllium punctatum (assembly GCF_047496795.1). Taxonomy (NCBI): domain Eukaryota; kingdom Metazoa; phylum Chordata; class Chondrichthyes; order Orectolobiformes; family Hemiscylliidae; genus Chiloscyllium; species Chiloscyllium punctatum. Next base: position 817,413 of record NW_027309846.1, on the reverse strand, counting down.
TCAATGTAACACACCCAGGGAAGAGCAGACTGACAGCAGTGTGTCAATGTAACAATCCCAGGGAAGAGCACACTGACCCCACTCTGTCAATTTAACCCACCAAGGGAAGAGCAGACTGACCACACTCTGTCAATTTAACACACCCAGGGAAGAGCAGACTGACCCAATTCTGTCAATGTAACGCACCCAGGGAAGGGCAGACGGACAATACCCTGTCAATGTAACAAACCCAGGGAAGAGCAGACTGACCCCACTCTGTCAACGTAACACTCCCAGGGAAGAGCAGACTGACCCCACTCTGTCAATGTTACACACCCAGGGAAGACCAGACTGCCCCCACTCCGTCAGTGAAACACACCCAGGGAAAAGCAGACGCAGCACAATCTCTCAATGTAACACACCCAGGGAAGTGCAGACTGACCACTCTCTGTCAATGTAAAACACCCAGAGAAGAGCAGACTGACCCCACTCTGTCAATGGAACACACCCAGGGAAGAGCAGACTGACCCCACTCTGTCAAAGGAAACCACTCAGAGAAGAGCAGACTGACCCCACTCTGTCAAAGTAACACACCCAGGGAAGAGCAGACTGACCACACTCTGTCAATTTCACCCACGCAGGGAAGAGCAGACAGACCCCACTCTGTCAATGTAAAAAACCCAGGGAAGAGCAGACTGTCCCCACTCTCTCAATGTAACACACCCAGAGAAGGGCTGACTGACCCCACTCTGCCAATGTTACACACCCAGGGAAGGGAAGACCGACCCCACTCTGTCAATGTAACTCACCCAGTGAAGAGCAGACTGACCCCACTCTGTCAATGTAACACACCCAGGGAAGAGCAGACTGACCACACTCTGTCAATTTAACCCACGCAGGGAAGAGCAGACAGACCCCACTCTGTCAATGTAACACACCCAGAGAAGAGCAGACTGACCCCATTCTGTCAATGTAACCCACCCAGGGAAGAGCAGACTGACCCCACTCAGTGAATGTAACCCACCCAGGGAAGAGCAGACTGACCCCACTCTGTCAATGGAACAAACCCAGGGAAGAGCAGACTGACCCCACTCTGTCAAAGTTACACACCCAGGGAAGATCAGACTGACCCCATTCTGTCAATGTAACCCACCAAGGGAAGATCAGACTGACCCCATTCTGTCAAAGTAACACACCCAGGGAAGAGCAGACTGACACCACTCTGTCAATTTAACCCACCCAGGGAAGAGCAGACAGACCCCACTCTGTCAATGTAATACACCCAGATAAGAACAGACTGACCCCGCTCTGTCAATGTAACACACCCAGGGAAGAGCAGAATGACCCCAATCTGTCAATGTAACACACCCAGGGAAGAGCAGACTGACCCCACTCTGTCAATGTAACACACCCAGGGAAGACTAGAATGACCCCACTCTGTCAATGTCAACACCCAGTGAAGAGCAGACTGACTCCACTCTGTCAATGTAACACACACAGGGAACAGCAGACTGACCCCACCCTGTCAATGTAACACACCCAGGGAAGAGCAGACTGAACCCACGCTGTCAATGGAACATACCCAAGGAAGAGTAGACTGACCCCACTCTGACAATGTAACTCACCCAGGGAAGAGCAGACTGACCCCACTCTGTCAATGTAACTCACCCAGGGAAGAGCAGCCTGACCCCACTGTGTCAATGTAACACACCCAGGGAAGAGCAGACTGACCCCACTCTGTCAAAGTAACACACCCAGGGAAGAGCAGACGGACCACAATCTCTCGATGTAACACACCCAGGGAATAGCAGACTGTCCCCACTCTGTCAATGTAACACACCCAGGGAAGAGCAGACTGACACCAGTGTGTCAATGTAACAATCCCAGGGAAGAGCACACTGACCCCACTCTGTCAATTTAACCCACCAAGGGAAGAGCAGACTGACCCCACTCTGTCAATTTAAAACACCCAGGGAAGAGCAGACTGACCCAATTCTGTCAATGTAACGCACCCAGGGAAGGGCAGACGGACAATACTCTGTCAATGTAACAAACCCAGGGAAGAGCAGACTGACCCCACTCTGTCAACGTAACACACCCAGGGAAGAGAAGACTGACCCCACTCTGTCAATGTTACACACCCAGGGAAGACCAGACTGACCCCACTCCGTCAGTGAAACACACCCAGGGAAGAGCAGACGTAGCACAATCTCTCAATGTAACACACCCAGTGAAGTGCAGACTGACCCCTCTCTGTCAATGTAAAACACCCAGAGAAGAGCAGACTGACGCCACTCTGTCAATGTAACACACCCAGGGAAGAGCAGACTGACCCCACTCTGTCAATATAACACACCCAGGGAAGAGCACACTGACCCCACTCTGTCAATGTAACACACCCAGGGAAGAGCAGACTGACCCCAATCTGTCAATGTAACACACCCAGGGAAGAGCAGACTGACCCCATTCTGTCAATGCAACACACCCAGGGAAGAGCAGACTGTCCCCACTCTCTCAATGTAACACACCCAGAGAAGGGCAGACTGACCCCACTCTGCCAATGTTACACACCCAGGGAAGAGGAGACTGACCCCACTCTGTCAATGTAACTCACCCAGAGAAGAGCAGACTGACCCCACTCTGTCAATGTAAAACTCGCAGGGAAGAGCAGACTGACGACACTCGATCAATGTAACAATGGCAGGGAAGAGCAGACTGACCCCAATCTGTCAATGTAACACACCCAGGGAAGGGAAGACTGACCCGACTCTGTTAAAGTAACACAGCCAGGGAAGAGTAGAGTGACCCCAATCTGTCAACGTAACACACCCAGGGAAGAGCAGACTGACCCCACTCAGTGAATGTAACCCACCCAGGGTAGAGCAGACTGACCCCACTCTGTCAATGGAACACACCCAGGGAAGAGCAGACTGACCCCACTCTGTCAATGGAAACCACTCAGAGAAGAGCAGACTGACCCCACTCTGTCAATGGATCACACCCAGTGAAGAGCAGACTGACCCCACTCTGTCAATGGAACACACCCAGGGAAGAGCAGACTGACCCCACACTGTCAATGTAACACACCCAGGGAAGAGCAGACTGACCCCACTCTGTCAATGGAACACACCCAGGGAAGAGCAGACTGACCCCACTCTGTCAATGAAACACACCCAGGGAAGAGCAGACTGACACCACTCTGTCAATTTAACGCACCCAGGGAAGAGCAGACAGACCCCACTCTGTCAATGTAATACACCCAGGGACGAACAGACTGACCCCACTCTGTCAATGTAACACACCCAGGGAAGAGCAGACTGACCCCACGCTGTCAATGTAACACACCCAGGGAAGAGCAGACTGACCCCACTCTGTCAATGTCAACACACAGGGAAGAGCAGACTGACTCCACTCTGTCAATGTAACACACCCAGGGAAGAGCAGACTGACCCCACTCTGTCAATGTAACACACCGAGGGAAGAGCAGACTGAACCCACTCTGTCAATGGAACATACCCAAGGAAGAGTAGACTGACCCTACTCTGTCAATGTAACTCACCCAGGGAAGAGCAGACTGACCCCACTCTGTCAATGTAACACACCCAGGGAAGAGCAGACTGACTCCACTCTGTCAGTGTAACACACCCAGGGAAGAGCAGACGGACCCCATTCTGTCAATGTAACACACCCAGGGAAGAGCAGACTCACCCCAGTGTGTCAATGTAACAATCCCAGGGAAGAGCACACTGACCCCACTCTGTCAATTTAACCCACCAAGGGAAGAGCAGACTGACCCCACTCTGTCAATTTAACACACCCAGGGAAGAGCAGACTGACCCAATTCTGTCAATGTAACGCACCCAGGGAAGGGCAGATGGACAATACTCTGTCAATGTAACACACCCAGGGAAGAGCAGACTGACCCCACTCTGTCAATGTTACACACCCAGCGAAGACCAGACTGACCCCACTCCGTCAGTGAAACACACCCAGGGAAGAGCAGACGCAGCACAATCTCTCAATGTAACACACCCAGGGAAGTGCAGACTGACCCCTCTCTGTCAATGTAAAACACCCAGAGAAGAGCAGAATGACGCCACTCTGTCAATGTAACACACCCAGGGAAGAGCACACTGACCCCACTCTGTCAATGTAACACACCCAGGGAAGAGCAGACTGACACCACTCTGTCAATGTAACACACCCAGGGAAGAGCAGACTGACCCCATTCTGTCAATGTAACACACCCAGGGAAGAGCAGACTGTCCCCACTCTCTCAATGTAACACACCCAGAGAAGGGCAGACTGACCCCACTCTGCCAATGTTACACACCCAGGGAAGAGGAGACTGACCCCACTCTGTCAATGTAACTCACCCAGAGAAGAGCAGACTGACCCCACTCTGTCAATGTAACACACCCAGGGAAGAGCAGACTGACCACACTCTGTCAATGTAACACAGGCAGGGAAGAGCAGACTGACCCCAATCTGTCAATGTAACACACCCAGTGAAGGGAAGACTGACCCGACTCTGTTAAAGTAACACAGCCAGGGAAGAGTAGAGAGACCACAATCTGTCAACGTAACACACCCAGGGAAGAGCCGACTGACACCACTCTGTCAATGTAACACACCCAGGGAAGAGCAGACTGACCCCACTCAGTGAATGTAACCCACCCAGGGAAGAGCAGACTGACCCCACTCTGTCAATGGAACACACCCAGGGAAGAGCAGACTGACCCCACTCTGCCATGGAAACCACTCAGAGAAGAGCCGACTGACCCCACTCTGTCAATGTAACACACCCAGGGAAGAGCAGACTGACCACACTCTGTCAATTTCACACACGCAGGGAAGAGCAGACAGACCCCACGCTGTCAATGTAAAAAACCCAGGGAAGAGCAGACTGTCCCCACTCTCTCAATGTAACACACCCAGAGAAGGGCAGACTGACCCCACTCTGCCAATGTTACACACCCAGGGAAGAGAAGACCGACCCCACTCTGTCAATGTAACTCACCCAGAGAAGAGCAGACTGACCACACTCTGTCAATTTAACCCACGCAGGTAAGAACAGACAGACCCCACTCTGTCAATGTAACACACCCAAGGAAGAGCAGGCTGACCCCACACTGTCAATTTAACACATCCAGGGAAGACCAGCGTGACCCAATTCTGTCAATGTAACCCACCCAGGGAAGACCAGACGGACCCCAATCTGTCAATGCAACACACCCAGGGAAGAGCAGACTGAACCCACTCTGTCAATGTAACCCACCCAGGGAAGAGCAGACTGACCCTACTCTGTAAATGTAACACACCCAGGGAGGAGTAGACGGACCCCACTCTGGCAATGTAACAAACCCAGGGAGAGCAGACTGTCCCCACTCTGTCAATGTAACATACCCAGGGAAGAGCAGACTGACCCCACTCAGTGAATGTAACCCACCCAGGGAAGAGCAGACTGACCCCACTCTGTCAATGGAACCATCCCAGGGAAGAGCAGACTGACCCCACTCTGTCAAAGTTACACACCCAGGGAAGAGAAGGTTGACCACAATCTCTCAATGTTACACACCTAGGGAAGTGCAGACTGACCCCTCTCTGTCAATGTAAAACACCCAGAGAAGAACAGACTGACGCCACTCTGTCAATGTAACACACCCAGGGAAGAGCACACTGACCCCACTCTGTCAATGTAACACACCCAGGGAAGGGAAGACTGACCCGACTCTGTTAAAGTAACACAGCCAGGGAAGAGTAGAGTGACCCCAATCTGTCAACGTAACACACCCAGGGAAGAGCAGACTGTCCCCACTCTGTCAATATAACACACCCAGGAAAGAGCAGACTGACCCCACTCAGTGAATGTAACCCACCCAGGGAAGAGCAGACTGACCCCACTCTGTCAATGTAACACACCCAGGGAAGAGCAGACAGACCCCATTCTGTCAATGTAACACACCCAGGGAAGAGCAGATTGTCCACACTCTCTCAATGTAACACAACCAGAGAAGGGCAGACTGACCCCACTCTGCCAATGTTACACACCCAGGGAAGAGAAGACTGACCCCACTCTGTCAATGTAACTCACCCAGAGAAGAGCAGACTGACCCCACTCTGTCAATGTAACACACTCAGGGAAGAGCAGAATGACCACACTCTGTCAATGTAACACAGGCAGGGAAGAGCAGACTGACCCCACTCAGTCAATGTAACACACCCAGGGAAGGGAAGACTGACCCGACTATGTTAAAGTAACACAGACAGGGAAGAGTAGAGTGACCCCAATCTGTCAACGTAACACACCCAGGGAAGAGCAGACTGACCCCACTCTGTCAATGTAACACACCCAGGGAAGAGCAGACTGACCCCACTCAGTGAATGTAACCCACCCAGGGAAGAGCAGACTGACCCCACTCTGTCAATGGAACACACCCAGGGAAGAGCAGACTGACCCCACTCTGTCAACGGAAACCACTCAGAGAAGAGCAGACTGACCCCACTCTGTCAATGTAAAAAACCCAGGGAAGAGCAGACTGACCACACTCTGTCAATTTAACCCACGCAGGGAAGAACAGACAGACCCCACTCTGTCAATGTAACACACCCAGGGAAGAGCAGACGGACCCCAATCTGTCAATGTAACACACCCAGGGAAGAGCAGACTGAACCCACTCTGTCAATGTAACATACCCAGGGAGGAGCAGACTGACCCTACTCTGTAAATATAACACACCCAGGGAGGAGTAGACGGACCCCACTCTGACAATGTAACAAACCCAGGGAGAGCAGACTGTCCCCACTCTGTCAATGTAACATACCGAGGGAAGAGCAGACTGACCCCACTCAGTGAATGTAACCCACCCAGGGAAGTGCAGACTGACCCCACTCTGTCAATGGAACAAACCCAGGGAAGAGCAGACTGACCCCACTCTGTCGAAGTTACACACCCAGGGAAGATCAGAATTACCGCATTCTGTCAATGTAACCCACCCAGGGAAGATCAGACTGACCCCATTCTGTCAAAGTAACACACCCAGGGAAGAGCAGACTGACACCACTCTGTCAATTTAACCCACCCAGGGAAGAGCAGACAGACCCCACTCTGTCAATGTAATAAACACAGATAAGAACAGACTGACCCCGCTCTGTCAATGTAACACACCCAGGGAACAGCAGACTGACCCCACTCTGTCAATGTAACACACCCAGGGAAGAGCAGACTGACCCCACTCTGTCAAAGTTACACACACAGCGAAGAGCAGACTGACCCCACTCTGTCAATGTAACACACCCAGGGAAGACTAGAATGACCCCACTCTGTCGATGTCAACACCCAGTGAAGAGCAGACTGACTCCACACTGTCAATGTAACACACACAGGGAAGAGCAGACTGACCCCACCCTGTCAATGTAACACACCCAGGGAAGAGCAGACTGAAGCCACTCTGTCAATGGAACATACCCAAGGAAGAGTAGACTGACCCCACTCTGTCAATGTAACTCACCCAGGGAAGAGCAGACTGACCCCACTCTGTCAATGTAACTCACCCAGGGAAGAGCAGACTGACCCCACTCTGTCAGTGTAACACACCCAGGGAAGAGCAGACGGACCACAATCTCTCAACGTAACACACCCAGGGAAGAGCAGACTGTACCCACTCTGTCAATGTAATACACCCAGGGAAGAGCAGACTGACCCCACTGTGTCAATGTAACAATCCCAGGGAAGAACACACTGACCCCAATCTGTCAATTTAACCCACCAAGGGAAGAGCACACTGACCCCACTCTGTCAATTTAACACACCAAGGGAAGAGCAGACTGACACAATTCTGTCAATGTAACCCACCCAGGGAAGGGCAGACGGACCCCATTCTGTCAATGTAACATACCCAGGGAAGAGCAGACTGACCCGACTCTGTCAATGTAACACACCCAGGGAAGAGCAGACTAACCCCACTCTGTCAATGTAACACACCCAGGGAAGAGCAGACTGACCCCACTCTGTCAATGGAACACACCCAGGGAAGAGCAGACTGACACCACTCTGTCAATTTAACCCACCCAGGGAAGAGCAGACAGACCCCAATCTGTCAATGTAATACACCCAGGGAAGAACAGACTGACCCCACTCTGTCAATGATTCACACCCAGGGAAGAGCAGACTGACCCCACTCTGTCAATGTAACACACCCAGGGAAGAGCAGACTGACCCCACTCTGTCAATGTAACACACCCAGGGAAGTGTAGACTGACCCCACTCTGTCAATGTCAACACCCAGGGAAGAGCAGACTGACTCCACTCTGTCAATGTAACACACCCAGGGAAGAGCAGACTGACCCCACTCTGTCAATGTAACACACCCAGGGAAGAGCAGACTGAACCCACTCTGTCAATGGAACATACCCAAGGAAGAGTAGACTGACCCCACTCTGTCAATGTAACTCACCCAGGGAAGAGCAGACTGACCCCACTCAGTCAATGTAACACACCCAAGGAAGAGCAGACTGACCCCACTCAGTCAGTGTAACACACCCAGGGAAGGGAAGACTGACCCGACTCTGTTAAAGTAACACAGCCAGGGAAGAGTAGAGTGACCCCAATCTGTCAACGTAACACACCCAGGGAAGAGCAGACTGAACCCACTCTGTCAATGTAACACACCCAGGGAAGAGCAGACTGACCCCACTCAGTGAATGTAACCCACCCAGGGAAGAGCAGACTGACCCCACTCTGTCAATGGAACACACCCAGGGAAGAGCAGACTGACCCCACTCTGTCAATGGAAACCACTCAGAGAAGAGCAGACTGACCCCACTCTGTCAAAGTAACACACCCAGGGAAGAGCAGACTGACCACACTCTCTCAATTTAACACACCCAGAGAGGGGCAGACTGACCCCACTCTGCCAATGTTACACACCCAGGAAAGGGAAGACCGACCCCACTCTGTCAATGTAACTCACCCAGAGAAGAGCAGACTGACCCCACTCTGTCAATGTAACACACCCAGGGAAGAGCAGACTGACCACACTCTGTCAATTTAACCCACGCAGGGAAGAACAGACAGACCCCACTCTGTCAATGTAACACACCCAGGGAAGAGCAGGCTGACCCCACTCTGTCAATGAAACTCATCCAGGGAAGACCAGCGTGACCCCATTCTGTCAATGTAACCCACCCAGGGAAGAGCAGACGGACCCCAATCTGTCAATGTAACACACCCAGGGAAGAGCAGACTGAACCCACTCAGTCAATGTAACACACCCAGGGAAGAGCAGACTGACCCTACTCTGTAAATGTAACACACCCAGGGAGGAGTAGACGGACCCCACTCTGACAATGTAACAAACCCAGGGAGAGCAGTCTGTCCCCACTCTGTCAATGTAACATACCCAGGGAAGAGCAGACTGACCCCACTCAGTGAATGAAACCCACCCAGGGAAGAGCAGACTGACCCCACTCTGTCAATGGAACAAACCCAGGGAAGAGCAGACTGACCCCACTCTGTCAATGTAACACACCCAGGGAAGAGCAGACTGACCACACCCTGTCAAAGTTACACACCTAGGGAAGAGCAGACTGACCCCACTCTGTCAATGTAACACACCCAGGGAAGACTAGACAGACCCCACTCTGTCAATGTCAACACCCAGTGAAGAGCAGACTGACTCCACTCTGTCAATGTAACACACACAGGGAAGAGCAGACTGACCCCACCCTGTCAATGTAACACACCCAGGGAAGAGCAGACTGAACCCACTCTGTCAATGGAACATACCCAAGGAAGAGTAGATTGACCCCACTCTGTCAATGTAACTCACCCAGGGAAGAGCAGACTGACACCACTCTGTCAATGAAACACACCCAGGGAAGAGCAGACTGTACCTACTCTGTCAATGTAACACACCCATGGAAGAGCACACTGACCCCACTCTGTCAATTTAACACACCCAGGGAAGAGCAGACTGACCCAATTCTGTCAATGGAACGCACCCAGGGAAGGGCAGACGGACAATACTCTGTCAATGTAACAAACCCAGGGAAGAGCAGACTGACCCCACTCTGTCAACGTAACACACCCAGGGAAGAGCAGACTGACCCCACTCTGTCAATGTTACACACCCAGGGAAGACCAGACTGCCCCCACTCCACAGTGAAACACACCCAGGGAAGAGCAGACGCAGCACAATCTCTCAATGTAACACACCCAGGGAAGTGCAGACTGACCACTCTCTGTCAATGTAAAACACCCAGAGAAGAGCAGACTGACCCCACTCTGTCAATGGAACACACCGAGGGAAGAGCAGACTGACCCCACTCTGTCAAAGGAAACCACTCAGAGAAGAGCAGACTGACCCCACTCTGTCAAAGTAACACACCCAGGGAAGAGCAGACTGACCACACTCTGTCAATTTCACCCACGCAGGGAAGAGCAGACAGACCCCACTCTGTCAATGTAAAAAACCCAGGGAAGAGCAGACTGTCCCCACTCTCTCAATGTAACACACCCAGAGAAGGGCTGACTGACCCCACTCTGCCAATGTTACACACCCAGGGAAGGGAAGACCGACCCCACTCTGTCAATGTAACTCACCCAGTGAAGAGCAGACTGACCCCACTCTGTCAATGTAACACACCCAGGGAAGAGCAGACTGACCACACTCTGTCAATTTAACCCACGCAGGGAAGAGCAGACAGACCCCACTCTGTCAATGTAACCCACCCAGGGAAGAGCAGACTGACCCCACTCAGTGAATGTAACCCACCCAGGGAAGAGCAGACTGACCCCACTCTGTCAATGGAACAAACCCAGGGAAGAGCAGACTGACCCCACTCTGTCAATGTAACCCACCCAGGGAAGAGCAGACTGACCCCACTCAGTGAATGTAACCCACCCAGGGAAGAGCAGACTGACCCCACTCTGTCAATGGAACAAACCCAGGGAAGAGCAGACTGACCCCACTCTGTCAAAGTTACACACCCAGGGAAGATCAGACTGACCCCATTCTGTCAATGTAACCCACCAAGGGAAGATCAGACTGACCCCATTCTGTCAAAGTAACACACCCAGGGAAGAGCAGACTGACAACACTCTGTCAATTTAACCCACCCAGGGAAGAGCAGACAGACCCCACTCTGTCAATGTAATACACCCAGATAAGAATAGACTGACCCCGCTCTGTCAATGTAACACACCCAGGGAAGAGCAGACTGATCCCAATCTGTCAATGTAACACACCCAGGGAAGAGCAGACTGACCCCACTCTGTCAAAGTTACACACACAGCGAAGAGCAGACTGACCCCACTCTGTCAATGTAACACACCTAGGTAAGACTAGAATGACCCCACTCTGTCAATGTCAACACCCAGTGAAGAGCAGACTGACTCCACTCTGTCAATGTAACACACACAGGGAAGAGCAGACTGACCCCACCCTGTCAATGTAACACACCCAGGGAAGAGCAGACTGAACCCACGCTGTCAATGGAACATACCCAAGGAAGAGTAGACTGACCCCACTCTGACAATGTAACTCACCCAGGGAAGAGCAGACTGACCCCACTCTGTCAATGTAACTCACCCAGGGAAGAGCAGACTGACCCCACTGTGTCAATGTAACACACCCAGGGAAGAGCAGACTGACCCCACTCTGTCAAAGTAACACACCCAGGGAAGAGCAGACGGACCACAATCTCTCGATGTAACACACCCAGGGAATAGCAGACTGTCCCCACTCTGTCAATGTAACACACCCAGGGAAGAGCAGACTGACACCAGTGTGTCAATGTAACAATCCCAGGGAAGAGCACACTGACCCCACTCTGTCAATTTAACCCACCAAGGGAAGAGCAGACTGACCCCACTCTGTCAATTTAAAACACCCAGGGAAGAGCAGACTGACCCAATTCTGTCAATGTAAAGCACCCAGGGAAGGGCAGACGGACAATACTCTGTCAATGTAACAAACCCAGGGAAGAGCAGACTGACCCCACTCTGTCAACGTAACACACCCAGGGAAGAGCAGACTGACCCCACTCTGTCAATGTTACACACCCAGGGAAGACCAGACTGCCCCCACTCTGTCAGTGAAACACACCCAGGGAAGAGCAGACGCAGCACAATCTCTCAATGTAACACACCCAGTGAAGTGCAGACTGACCCCTCTCTGTCAATGTAAAACACCCAGAGAAGAGCAGACTGACGCCACTCTGTCAATGTAACCCACCCAGGGAAGAGCAGACTGACCCCACTCTGTCAATATAACACACCCAGGAAAGAGCACACTGACCCCACTCTGTCAATGTAACACACCCAGGGAAGAGCAGACTGACCCCACACTGTCAATGTAACACACCCAGGGAAGAGCAGACTGACCCCATTCTGTCAATGCAACACACCCAGGGAAGAGCAGACTGTCCCCACTCTCTCAATGTAACACACCCAGAGAAGGGCAGACTGACCCCACTCTGCCAATGTTACACACCCAGGGAAGAGGAGACTGACCCCACTCTGTCAATGTAACTCACCCAGAGAAGAGCAGACTGACCCCACTCTGTCAATGTAAAACACGCAGGGAAGAGCAGACTGACGACACTCTGTCAATGTAACAATGGCAGGGAAGAGCAGACTGACCCCAATCTGTCAATGTAACACACCCAGTGAAGGGAAGACTGACCCGACTCTGTTAAAGTAACACAGCCAGGGAAGAGTAGAGTGACCCCAATCTGTCAACGTAACACACCCAGGGAAGAGCAGACTGACCCCAATCTGTCAATGTAACACACCCAGGGAAGAGCAGACTGACCCCACTCAGTGAATGTAACCCACCCAGGGAAGAGCAGACTGACCCCACTCTGTCAATGGAACACACCCAGGGAAGAGCAGACTGACCCCACTCTGTCAATGGAAACCACTCAGAGAAGAGCAGACTGACCCCACTCTGTCAAAGTAACACACCCAGGGAAGAGCAGACTGACCACACTCTGTCAATTTCACACACGCAGGGAAGAGCAGACAGACCCCACTCTATCAATGTAAAAAACCCAGGGAAGAGCAGACTGTCCCCACTCTCTCAATGTAACACACCCAGAGAGGGGCAGACTGACCCCACTCTGCCAATATTACACACCCAGGAAAGGGAAGACCGACCCCACTCTGTCAATGTAACTCACCCAGAGAAGAGCAGACTGACCCCACTCTGTCAATGTAACACACCCAGGGAAGAGCAGACTGACCACACTCTGTCAATTTAACCCACGCAGGGAAGAACAGACAGACCCCACTCTGTCAATGTAACACACCCAGGGAAGAGCAGGCTGACCCCACTCTGTCAATGAAACACATCCAGGGAAGACCAGCGTGACCCCATTCTGTCAATGTAACCCACCCAGGGAAGAGCAGACGGACCCCAATCTGTCAATGTAACACACCCAGGGAAGAGCAGACTGAACCCACTCAGTCAATGTAACACACCCAGGGAAGAGCAGACTGAGCCTACTCTGTAAATGTAACACACCCAGGGAGGAGTAGACGGACCCCACTCTGACAATGTAACAAACCCAGGGAGAGCAGTCTATCCCCACTCTGTCAATGTAACATACCCAGGGAAGAGCAGACGGACCCCAATCTGTCAATGTAACACACCCAGGGAAGAGCAGACTGAACCCACTCAGTCAATGTAACACACCCAGGGAAGAGCAGACTGACCCTACTCTGTAAATGTAACACACCCAGGGAGGAGTAGACGGACCCCACTCTGACAATGTAACAAACCCAGGGAGAGCAGTCTATCCCCACTCTGTCAATGTAACATACCCAGGGAAGAGCAGACTGACCCCACTCAGTGAATGTAACTCACCCAGGGAAGAGCAGACTGACCCCACTCTGTCAATGGAACCATCCCAGGGAAGAGCAGACTGACCCCACTCTGTCAATGTAACACACCCAGGGAAGAGCAGACTGACCACACCCTGTCAAAGTTACACACCTAGGGAAGAGCAGACTGACCCCACTCTGTCAATGTAACACACCCAGGGAAGACTAGACTGACCCCACTCTGTCAATGTCAACACCCAGTGAAGAGCAGACTGACTCCACTCTGTCAATGTAACACACACAGGGAAGAGCAGACTGACCCCACCCTGTCAATGTAACACACCCAGGGAAGAGCAGACTGAACCCACTCTGTCAATGGAACATACCCAAGGAAGAGTAGATTGACCCCACTCTGTCAATGTAACTCACCCAGGGAAGAGCCGACTGACACCACTCTGTCAATGAAACACACCCAGGGAAGAGCAGACTGACCCCACTCTGTCAATATAACACACCCAGGAAAGAGCACACTGACCCCACTCTGTCAATGTAACACACCCAGGGAAGAGCAGACTGACCCCACTCTGTCAATGTAACACACCCAGGGAAGAGCAGACTGACCCCATTCTGTCAATGCAACACACCCAGGGAAGAGCAGACTGTCCCCACTCTCTCAATGTAACACACCCAGAGAAGGGCAGACTGACCCCACTCTGCCAATGTTACACACCCAGGGAAGAGGAGACTGACCCCACTCTGTCAATGTAACTCACCCAGAGAAGAGCAGACTGACCCCACTCTGTCAATGTAAAACACGCAGGGAAGAGCAGACTGACGACACTCTGTCAATGTAACAATGGCAGGGAAGAGCAGACTGACCCCAATCTGTCAATGTAACACACCCAGGGAAGGGAAGACTGACCCGACTCTGTTAAAGTAACACAGCCAGGGAAGAGTAGAGTGACCCCAATCTGTCAACGTAACACACCCAGGGAAGAGCAGACTGACCCCAATCTGTCAATGTAACACACCCAGGGAAGAGCAGACTGACCCCACTCAGTGAATGTAACCCACCCAGGGAAGAGCAGACTGACCCCACTCTGTCAATGGAACACACCCAGGGAAGAGCAGACTGACCCCACTCTGTCAATGGAAACCACTCAGAGAAGAGCAGACTGACCCCACTCTGTCAAAGTAACACACCCAGGGAAGAGCAGACTGACCACACTCTGTCAATTTCACACACGCAGGGAAGAGCAGACAGACCCCACTCTATCAATGTAAAAAACCCAGGGAAGAGCAGACTGTCCCCACTCTCTCAATGTAACACACCCAGAGAGGGGCAGACTGACCCCACTCTGCCAATATTACACACCCAGGAAAGGGAAGACCGACCCCACTCTGTCAATGTAACTCACCCAGAGAAGAGCAGACTGACCCCACTCTGTCAATGTAACACACCCAGGGAAGAGCAGACTGACCACACTCTGTCAATTTAACCCACGCAGGGAAGAACAGACAGACCCCACTCTGTCAATGTAACACACCCAGGGAAGAGCAGGCTGACCCCACTCTGTCAATGAAACACATCCAGGGAAGACCAGCGTGACCCCATTCTGTCAATGTAACCCACCCAGGGAAGAGCAGACGGACCCCAATCTGTCAATGTAACACACCCAGGGAAGAGCAGACTGAACCCACTCAGTCAATGTAACACACCCAGGGAAGAGCAGACTGAGCCTACTCTGTAAATGTAACACACCCAGGGAGGAGTAGACGGACCCCACTCTGACAATGTAACAAACCCAGGGAGAGCAGTCTATCCCCACTCTGTCAATGTAACATACCCAGGGAAGAGCAGACGGACCCCAATCTGTCAATGTAACACACCCAGGGAAGAGCAGACTGAACCCACTCAGTCAATGTAACACACCCAGGGAAGAGCAGACTGACCCTACTCTGTAAATGTAACACACCCAGGGAGGAGTAGACGGACCCCACTCTGACAATGTAACAAACCCAGGGAGAGCAGTCTATCCCCACTCTGTCAATGTAACATACCCAGGGAAGAGCAGACTGACCCCACTCAGTGAATGTAACTCACCCAGGGAAGAGCAGACTGACCCCACTCTGTCAATGGAACCATCCCAGGGAAGAGCAGACTGACCCCACTCTGTCAATGTAACACACCCAGGGAAGAGCAGACTGACCACACCCTGTCAAAGTTACACACCTAGGGAAGAGCAGACTGACCCCACTCTGTCAATGTAACACACCCAGGGAAGACTAGACTGACCCCACTCTGTCAATGTCAACACCCAGTGAAGAGCAGACTGACTCCACTCTGTCAATGTAACACACACAGGGAAGAGCAGACTGACCCCACCCTGTCAATGTAACACACCCAGGGAAGAGCAGACTGAACCCACTCTGTCAATGGAACATACCCAAGGAAGAGTAGATTGACCCCACTCTGTCAATGTAACTCACCCAGGGAAGAGCCGACTGACACCACTCTGTCAATGTAACACACCCAGGGAAGAGCAGACTGACCCCACTCTGTCAGTGTAACACACCCAGGTAACAGCAGACGGACCACAATCTCTCAATGAAACACACCCAGGGAAGAGCAGACTGTACCTACTCTGTCAATGTAACACACCCAGGGAAGAGCAGACTGACCCCAGTGTGTCAATGTAACAATCCAAGGGAAGAACACACTGACCCCACTCTGTCAATTTAACCCACCAAGGGAAGAGCACACTGACCCCACTCTGTCAATTTAACACACCCAGGGAAGAGCAGACTGACCCAATTCTCTCAATGTAACCCACCCAGGGAAGGGCAGACGGACCCCATTCTGTCAATGTAACAAACCCAGGGAAGAGCAGACTGACCCCACTCTGTCAATGTAACACACCCAGGGAAGAGCAGACTAACCCCACTCTGTCAATGTAACACACCCAGGGAAAAGCAGAGTGAACTCACTCCGTCAGTGGAACACACCCAGGGAAGAGGAGACGCACCACAATCTCTCAATGTAACACACCCAGGGAAGTGCAGACTGACCCCACTCAGTCAATGTAAAACACCCAGAGAAGAGTCGACTGACGACACTCTGTCAATGTAACATACCCAGGGAAGAGCAGACTGACCCCACACTGTCATTTTAACCCACCCAGGGAGAAGCAGACAGACCCCACTCTGTCAATGTAATACACCCAAGGAAGAGCAGACTGACCCCACTCTGTCAATGTAACACACCCAGGGAAGAGCAGACTGACCCCACTCTGTCAATGTAACACACCCAGGGAAGAGCAGACTGACCCCACTCTATCAATGTAACACACATAGCGAAGAGCAGACTGACTCCACTCTGTCAATGTAACACACCCAGGGAAGAACAGACTGACCCCACTCTGTCAATGTAACACACATAGCGAAGAGCAGACTGACCCCACTCTGTCAATGTAACACACCCAGGGAAGAGTAGACTGACCCCACTCCGTCAGTGTAATACACCCAGGGAAGAGCAGATGCACCACAATCTCTCAATGTAACACACCCAGGAAAGTGCACACTGACCCCACTCTGTCAATGTAACACACCCAGGGAATACCAGAGAGACCCCACTCGATCAATGTAACCAACCCAGGGAAGAGCAGACAGACCCCACTCTG
Source organism: Chiloscyllium punctatum (assembly GCF_047496795.1). Taxonomy (NCBI): domain Eukaryota; kingdom Metazoa; phylum Chordata; class Chondrichthyes; order Orectolobiformes; family Hemiscylliidae; genus Chiloscyllium; species Chiloscyllium punctatum. The sequence goes on along the minus strand of NW_027309846.1, from coordinate 799,929 downwards.
TCAATGTAAGCCACCCAGTGAAGAGCAGACTGACCCCACTCTCTCAATGTAGCACACCCAGGGAAGAGCAGACTGACCCCACTCTGTCAATGTGACACAGCCAGTGAAGAGCAGACTGACACCACTCTGTCAATGTAACCCACCCAGGGAAGAGCAGACTGACCCCACTCTGTCAATGTAACACACGCAGGGAAGAGCAGACTGACCCCACTCTGTCAGTGTAACACACCCAGGGAAGAGCAGACGAACCACAATCTCTAAATGTAACACACCCAGGGAAGAGCAGACAGTGCCCACTCTGTCAATGTAACACACCCAGGGAAGAGCAGACTGACCCCAGTGTGTCAATGTAACAATCCCAGGGAAGAGCACACTGACCCCACTCTGTCAATTTAACCCACCAAGGGAAGAGCACACTGAACCCACTCTGTCAATTTAACACACCCAGGGAAGAGCAGACTGACCCAATTCTGTCAATGTAACCCACCCAGGGAAGGGCAGACGGACAATACTCTGTCAATGTAACAAACCCAGGGAAGAGCAGACTGACCACACTCTGTCAATGTAACACACCCAGGGAAGAGCAGACTGACCCCACTCTGTCAATGTAACACACCTAGGGAAGACCAGACTGACCCCACTCCGTCAGTGTAACACACCCAGGGAAGAGCAGACGCACCACAATCTCTCAATGTAACAGACCCAGGGAAGTGCAGACTGACCCCTCTCTGTCAATGTAAAACACCCAGAGAAGAGTAGACTGACGCCACTGTGACAATGTAACACACCCAGGGAAGAGCAGACTAACCCCACTCTGTCAATATAACACACCCAGGGAAGAGCACACTGACCCCACTCTGTCAATGTAATACACCCAGGGTAGAGCAGACTGACCCCACTCTGTCAATGTAACACACTCAGGGAAGAGCAGACTGACTCCATTCTGTCAATGTAACACACCCAGGGAAGAGCAGACTGTCACCACTCTCTCAATGTAACACACCCAGAGAAGGGCAGAATGACCCCACTCTGTCAATTTAACTCACCCAGAGATGAGCACACTGCCCCCACTCTGTCAATGTAACACACGCAGGGAAGAGAAGACTGACCCCAATCTGTCAATGTAACACACCCAGGGAAGGGAAGACTGACCCGACGCTGTTAAAGTAACACAGCCAGGGAAGAGTAGAGTGACCCAAATCTGTCAATGTAACACACCCAGGGAAGAGCAGACTGACCCCAGTCTGTCAATGTAACACACCCAGGGAAGAGTAGAGTGACCCCAATCTGTCAACGTAACACACCCAGGGAAGAGCAGACTGACCCCACTCTGTCAATGTAACACACCCAGGGAAGAGCAGACTGACCCCACTCAGTGAATGTAACCCACCCAGGGAAGAGCAGACTGACCCCACTCTGTCAATGGAACACACCCAGGGAAGAGCAGACTGACCCCACTCTGTCAATGGAAACCACTCAGAGAAGAGCAGACTGACCCCACTCAGTGAATGTAACCCACCCAGGGAAGAGCAGACTGACCCCACTCTGTCAATGGAACACACCCAGGGAAGAGCAGACTGACCACACTCTGTCAATTTCACACACGCAGGGAAGAGCAGACAGACCCCACTCTATCAATGTAAAAAACCCAGGGAAGAGCAGACTGTCCCCACTCTCTCAATGTAACACACCCAGAGAGGGGCAGACTGACCCCACTCTGCCAATGTTACACACCCAGGAAAGGGAAGACCGACCCCACTCTGTCAATGTAACTCACCCAGAGAAGAGCAGACTGACCCCACTCTGTCAATGTAACACACCCAGGGAAGAGCAGACTGACCACACTCTGTCAATTTAACCCACGCAGGGAAGAACAGACAGACCCCACTCTGTCAATGTAACACACCCAGGGAAGAGCAGGCTGACCCCACTCTGTCAATGAAACACATCCAGGGAAGACCAGCGTGACCCCATTCTGTCAATGTAACCCACCCAGGGAAGAGCAGACGGACCCCAATCTGTCAATGTAACACACCCAGGGAAGAGCAGACTGAACCCACTCAGTCAATGTAACACACCCAGGGAAGAGCAGACTGACCCTACTCTGTAAATGTAACACACCCAGGGAGGAGTAGACGGACCCCACTCTGACAATGTAACAAACCCAGGGAGAGCAGTCTATCCCCACTCTGTCAATGTAACATACCCAGGGAAGAGCAGACTGACCCCACTCAGTGAATGTAACTCACCCAGGGAAGAGCAGACTGACCCCACTCTGTCAATGGAACCATCCCAGGGAAGAGCAGACTGACCCCACTCTGTCAATGTAACACACCCAGGGAAGAGCAGACTGACCACACCCTGTCAAAGTTACACACCTAGGGAAGAGCAGACTGACCCCACTCTGTCAATGTAACACACCCAGGGAAGACTAGACTGACCCCACTCTGTCAATGTCAACACCCAGTGAAGAGCAGACTGACTCCACTCTGTCAATGTAACACACACAGGGAAGAGCAGACTGACCCCACCCTGTCAATGTAACACACCCAGGGAAGAGCAGACTGAACCCACTCTGTCAATGGAACATACCCAAGGAAGAGTAGATTGACCCCACTCTGTCAATGTAACTCACCCAGGGAAGAGCCGACTGACACCACTCTGTCAATGTAACACACCCAGGGAAGAGCAGACTGACCCCACTCTGTCAGTGTAACACACCCAGGTAACAGCAGACGGACCACAATCTCTCAATGAAACACACCCAGGGAAGAGCAGACTGTACCTACTCTGTCAATGTAACACACCCAGGGAAGAGCAGACTGACCCCAGTGTGTCAATGTAACAATCCAAGGGAAGAACACACTGACCCCACTCTGTCAATTTAACCCACCAAGGGAAGAGCACACTGACCCCACTCTGTCAATTTAACACACCCAGGGAAGAGCAGACTGACCCAATTCTCTCAATGTAACCCACCCAGGGAAGGGCAGACGGACCCCATTCTGTCAATGTAACAAACCCAGGGAAGAGCAGACTGACCCCACTCTGTCAATGTAACACACCCAGGGAAGAGCAGACTAACCCCACTCTGTCAATGTAACACACCCAGGGAAAAGCAGAGTGAACTCACTCCGTCAGTGGAACACACCCAGGGAAGAGGAGACGCACCACAATCTCTCAATGTAACACACCCAGGGAAGTGCAGACTGACCCCACTCAGTCAATGTAAAACACCCAGAGAAGAGTCGACTGACGACACTCTGTCAATGTAACATACCCAGGGAAGAGCAGACTGACCCCACACTGTCATTTTAACCCACCCAGGGAGATGCAGACAGACCCCACTCTGTCAATGTAATACACCCAAGGAAGAGCAGACTGACCCCACTCTGTCAATGTAACAGACCCCGGGAAGAGCAGACTGACCCCACTCTGTCAATGTAACACACCCAGGGAAGAGCAGACTGACCCCACTCTATCAATGTAACACACATAGCGAAGAGCAGACTGACCCCACTCTGTCAATGTAACACACCCAGGGAAGAGCAGACTGACTCCACTCTGTCAATGTAACACACCCAGGGAAGAACAGACTGACCCCACTCTGTCAATGTAACACACATAGCGAAGAGCAGACTGACCCCACTCTGTCAATGTAACACACCCAGGGAAGAGTAGACTGACCCCACTCCGTCAGTGTAATACACCCAGGGAAGAGCAGATGCACCACAATCTCTCAATGTAACACACCCAGGAAAGTGCACACTGACCCCACTCTGACAATGTAACACACCCAGGGAATACCAGAGAGACCCCACTCTATCAATGTAACCAACCCAAGGAAGAGCAGACAGACCCCACTCTGTCAATGTAAGCCACCCAGTGAAGAGCAGACTGACCCCACTCTCTCAATGTAGCACACCCAGGGAAGAGCAGACTGACCCCACTCTGTCAATGTGACACAGCCAGTGAAGAGCAGACTGACACCACTCTGTCAATGTAACCCACCCAGGGAAGAGCAGACTGACCCCACTCTGTCAATGTAACACACGCAGGGAAGAGCAGACTGACCCCACTCTGTCAGTGTAACACACCCAGGGAAGAGCAGTCGTACCACAATCTCTAAATGTAACACACCCAGGGAAGAGCAGACAGTGCCCACTCTGTCAATGTAACACACCCAGGGAAGAGCAGACTGACCCCAGTGTGTCAATGTAACAATCCCAGGGAAGAGCACACTGACCCCACTCTGTCAATTTAACCCACCAAGGGAAGAGCACACTGAACCCACTCTGTCAATTTAACACACCCAGGGAAGAGCAGACTGACCCAATTCTGTCAATGTAACCCACCCAGGGAAGGGCAGACGGACAATACTCTGTCAATGTAACAAACCCAGGGAAGAGCAGACTGACCACACTCTGTCAATGTAACACACCCAGGGAAGAGCAGACTGACCCCACTCTGTCAATGTAACACACCTAGGGAAGACCAGACTGACCCCACTCCGTCAGTGTAACACACCCAGGGAAGAGCAGACGCACCACAATCTCTCAATGTAACAGACCCAGGGAAGTGCAGACTGACCCCTCTCTGTCAATGTAAAACACCCAGAGAAGAGGAGACTGACGCCACTGTGACAATGTAACACACCCAGGGAAGAGCAGACTAACCCCACTCTGTCAATATAACACACCCAGGGAAGAGCACACTGACCCCACTCTGTCAATGTAATACACCCAGGGTAGAGCAGACTGACCCCACTCTGTCAATGTAACACACTCAGGGAAGAGCAGACTGACTCCATTCTGTCAATGTAACACACCCAGGGAAGAGCAGACTGTCACCACTCTCTCAATGTAACACACCCAGAGAAGGGCAGAATGACCCCACTCTGTCAATTTAACTCACCCAGAGATGAGCACACTGCCCCCACTCTGTCAATGTAACACACGCAGGGAAGAGAAGACTGACCCCAATCTGTCAATGTAACACACCCAGGGAAGGGAAGACTGACCCGACGCTGTTAAAGTAACACAGCCAGGGAAGAGTAGAGTGACCCAAATCTGTCAATGTAACACACCCAGGGAAGAGCAGACTGACCCCACTCTGTCAATGTAACACACCCAGGGAAGAGTAGAGTGACCCCAATCTGTCAACGTAACACACCCAGGGAAGAGCAGACTGACCCCACTCTGTCAATGTAACACACCCAGGGAAGAGCAGACTGAACCCACTCAGTGAATGTAACCCACCCAGGGAAGAGCAGACTGACCCCACTCTGTCAATGGAACACACCCAGGGAAGAGCAGACTGACCCCACTCTGTCAATGGAAACCACTCAGAGAAGAGCAGACTGACTCCACTCTGTCAATGTAACACACCCAGGGAAGAGCAGACTGAACCCACTCTGTCAATAACACACCCAGGGAAGAGCAGACTGACCCCAATCTGTCAATGGAACGCACCCAGGGAAGAGCAGACTGACCCCTCTCTGTCAATGGAACACACCCAGGGAAGAGCAGGCTGACACCACTCTGTCAATTTAACCCACTCAGGGAAGAGCAGACAGACCCCACTCAGTCAATGTAATACACCCTGGGAAGAACAGACTGACCCCACTCTGTTAATGTAACACACGGAGGGAAGAGCAGACTGACCCCAATCTGTCAATGTAACACACCCAGGGAAGGGAAGACTGACCCCACTCTGTCAATGTAACAGACCCAGGGAAGAGCAGACTGACCCCACTCAGTGAATGTAACCCACCCAGGGAAGAGCAGACTGACCCCACTCTGTCAATGGAAACCACTCAGAGAAGAGCAGACTGACCCCACTCTGTCAATGTAACACACCCAGGGAAGAGCAGACTGACCCCACTCTGTCAATGTAACACACCCAGGGAAGAGCAGACTGACACCACTCTGTCAATTTAACCCACCCAGGGAAGAGCAGACAGACCCCACTCTGTCAATGTAATACACCCAGGGAAGAACAGACTGACCCCACTCTGTCAATGTAACACACCCAGGGAAGAGCAGACTGACCCCACTCTGTCAATGTAACACACCCAGGGAAGTGCAGACTGACCCCTCTCAGTCAATGTAAAACACCCAGAGAAGAGTCGACTGACGACACTCTGTCAATGTAACATACCCAGGGAAGAGCAGACTGACCCCACACTGTCATTTTAACCCACCCAGGGAGAAGCAGACAGACCCCACTCTGTCAATGTAATACACCCAGGGAAGAGCAGACTGACCCCACTCTGTCAATGTAACAGACCCAGGGAAGAGCAGACTGACCCCACTTTGTCAATGTAACACACCCAGGGAAGAGCAGACTGACCCCACTCTATCAATGTAACACACATAGCGAAGAGCAGACTGACCCCACTCTGTCAATGTAACACACCCAGGGAAGAGTAGACTGACCCCACTCTGTCAATGTAACACACCCAGGGAAGAGCAGACTGACTCCACTCTGTCAATGTAACACACCCAGGGAAGAGCAGACTGACCCCACTCTGTCAATGTAACACACATAGCGAAGAGCAGACTGACCCCACTCTGTCAATGTAACACACCCAGGGAAGAGTAGACTGACCCCACTCCGTCAGTGTAATACACCCAGGGAAGAGCAGACTGACCCCACTCTGTCAATGTAACACACCCAGGGAATAGCAGAGAGACCCCACTCTATCAATGTAACCAACCCAGGGAAGAGCAGACAGACCCCACTCTGTCAATGTAAGCCACCCAGTGAAGAGCAGACTGACCCCACTCTCTCAATGTAGCACACCCAGGGAAGAGCAGACGGACCCCACTCTGTCAATGTGACACAGCCAGTGAGGAGCAGACTGACACCACTCTGTCAATGTAACCCACCCAGGGAAGAGCAGACTGACCCCACTCTGTCAATGTAACACACGCAGGGAAGAGCAGACTGACCCCACTCTGTCAGTGTAACACACCCAGGGAAGAGCAGACGTACCACAATCTCTAAATGTAACACACCCAGGGAAGAGCAGACAGTGCCCACTCTGTCAATGTAACACACCCAGGGAAGAGCAGACTGACCCCAGTGTGTCAATTTAACCCACCAAGGGAAGAGTACACTGAACCCACTCTGTCAATTTAACACACCCAGGGAAGAGCAGACTGACCCAATTCTGTCAATGTAACCCACCCAGGGAAGGGCAGACGGACAATACTCTGTCAATGTAACAAACCCAGGGAAGAGCAGACTGACCACACTCTGTCAATGTAACACACCCAGGGAAGAGCAGACTGACCCCACTCTGTCAATGTAACACACCTAGGGAAGACCAGACTGACCCCACTCCGTCAGTGTAACACACCCAGGGAAGAGCAGACGCACCACAATCTCTCAATGTAACAGACCCAGGGAAGTGCAGACTGACCCCTCTCTGTCAATGTAAAACACCCAGAGAAGAGTAGACTGACGCCACTGTGACAATGTAACACACCCAGGGAAGAGCAGACTAACCCCACTCTGTCAATATAACACACCCAGGGAAGAGCACACTGACCCCACTCTGTCAATGTAATACACCCAGGGTAGAGCAGACTGACCCCACTCTGTCAATGTAACACACTCAGGGAAGAGCAGACTGACTCCATTCTGTCAATGTAACACACCCAGGGAAGAGCAGACTGTCACCACTCTCTCAATGTAACACACCCAGAGAAGGGCAGACTGACCCCACTCTGTCAATTTAACTCACCCAGAGATGAGCACACTGCCCCCACTCTGTCAATGTAACACACGCAGGGAAGAGAAGACTGACCCCAATCTGTCAATGTAACACACCCAGGGAAGGGAAGACTGACCCGACGCTGTTAAAGTAACACAGCCAGGGAAGAGTAGAGTGACCCAAATCTGTCAATGTAACACACCCAGGGAAGAGCAGACTGACCCCACTCTGTCAATGTAACACACCCAGGGAAGAGTAGAGTGACCCCAATCTGTCAACGTAACACACCCAGGGAAGAGCAGACTGACCCCACTCTGTCAATGTAACACACCCAGGGAAGAGCAGACTGACCCCACTCAGTGAATGTAACCCATCCAGGGAAGAGCAGACTGACCCCACTCTGTCAATGGAACACACCCAGGGAAGAGCAGACTGACCCCACTCTGTCAATGGAAACCACTCAGAGAAGAGCAGACTGACCCCACTCTGTCAATGTAACACACCCAGGGAAGAGCAGACTGAACCCACTCTGTCAATAACACACCCAGGGAAGAGCAGACTGACCCCAATCTGTCAATGGAACGCACCCAGGGAAGAGCAGACTGACCCCTCTCTGTCAATGGAACACACCCAGGGAAGAGCAGGCTGACACCACTCTGTCAATTTAACCCACTCAGGGAAGAGCAGACAGACCCCACTCAGTCAATGTAATACACCCTGGGAAGAACAGACTGACCCCACTCTGTTAATGTAACACACGGAGGGAAGAGCAGACTGACCCCAATCTGTCAATGTAACACACCCAGGGAAGGGAAGACTGACCCCACTCTGTCAATGTAACAGACCCAGGGAAGAGCAGACTGACCCCACTCAGTGAATGTAACCCACCCAGGGAAGAGCAGACTGACCCCACTCTGTCAATGGAAACCACTCAGAGAAGAGCAGACTGACCCCACTCTGTCAATGTAACACACCCAGGGAAGAGCAGACTGACCCCACTCTGCCAATGTAACACACCCAGGGAAGAGCAGACTGACACCACTCTGTCAATTTAACCCACCCAGGGAAGAGCAGACAGACCCCACTCTGTCAATGTAATACACCCAGGGAAGAACAGACTGACCCCACTCTGTCAATGTAACACACCCAGGGAAGAGCAGACTGACCCCACTCTGTCAATGTAACACACCCAGGGAAGTGCAGACTGACCCCTCTCAGTCAATGTAAAACACCCAGAGAAGAGTCGACTGACGCCACTCTGTCAATGTAACATACCCAGGGAAGAACAGACTGACCCCACACTGTCATTTTAACCCACCCAGAGAGAGGCAGACAGACCCCACTCTGTCAATGTAATACACCCAGGGAAGAGCAGACTGACCCCACTCTGTCAATGTAACAGACCCAGGGAAGAGCAGACTGACCCCACTCTGTCAATGTAACACACCCAGGGAAGAGCAGACTGACCCCACTCTATCAATGTAACACACATAGCGAAGAGCAGACTGACCCCACTCTGTCAATGTAACACACCCAGGGAAGATTAGACTGACCCCACTCTGTCAATGTAACACACCCAGGGAAGAGCAGACTGACTCCACTCTGTCAATGTAACACACCCAGGGAAGAGCAGACTGACCCCACTCTGTCAATTTAACACACGTAGCGAAGAGCAGACTGACCCCACTCTGTCAATGTAACACACCCAGGGAAGAGCAGACTGACCCCACTCAGTGAATGTAACCCACCCAGGGAAGAGCAGACTGACCCCACTCTGTCAATGGAACACACCCAGGGAAGAGCAGACTGACCCCACTCTGTCAATGGAAACCTCTCTGAGAAGAGCAGACTGACCCCACTCTGTCAATGTAACACACCCAGGGAAGAGCAGACTGACCCCAATCTGTCAATGGAACGCACCCAGGGAAGAGCAGACTTACCCCTCGCTGTCAATGGAACACACCCAGGGAAGAGCAGACTGACCTCACTCTGTCAATGGAAACCTCTTAGAGAAGAGCAGACTGACCCCACTCTGTCAATGTAACACACCCAGGGAAGAGCAGACTGACCCCAATCTGTCAATGGAACGCACCCAGGGAAGAGCAGACTTACCCCTCTCTGTCAATGGAACACACCCAGGGAAGAGCAGGCTGACACCACTCAGTCAATGTAATACACCCTGGGAAGAACAGACTGACCCCAATCTGTCAATGTAACAAATGGAGGGAAGAGCACACTGACCCCAATCTGTCAATGTAACACACCCAGGGAAGAGCAGACTGACCCCACTCTGTCAATATAACCCACCCAGGGAAGAACAAACTGACCCCACTCTGTCAATGTAACACAACCAGGGAAGTGCAGAATGACCCCACTCTGTCAATGTAACACACACAGAGAAGAGCAGACTGACCCCACTCTGTCAATGTACCACAGCCAGAGAAGAGCAGAATGACCCGAGTCTGTCAATGCAACACAGCAAGGGAAGAGCAGACTGAACCCACTCTGTCAATGTAACACACCCAGGGAAGAGCAGACTGACCCCACTCTGTCAATGTAACGCATCAAGCGAAGAACAGACTGACCCCACTCTGTCAATGTAACACACCCAGGGAAAAGCAGACTGACCCCACTCTGTCAATGTTACACAACCAGTGAATTGCAGACTGACCCCACTCTGTCAATTTAACACACCCAGTGAAATGTAGACTTCCCCCCTCTCTGTCAAAGTTACTCACCCAGGGAATAGCAGACTGACCCCACTCTGTCAATGTAACACAACCAGGGAAGTGCAGACTGACCTCACTCTGTCAATGTAACACACCCAGGAAAGAGCAGACTGACCCCACTCTGTCAATGTAACACACCCAGGGAAGAGAAAACGGACACCACTCTGTCAATGTAACAACGCCCAGGGAAGAGCAGACTGACACCACTCTGTCAATGTAACACACCCAGGGATGAACAGTCTGTCCCCACTCTGTCAATGTAACCCACCCAGGGAAGAGCAGACTGACCCCACTCTGTCAATGTTACACAGCCAGGGAAGAGCAGACTGACCCCACTCTGTCAATGTAACCCGCCGAGGGAAGAGCAGACAGTCCCCACTCTGTCAATGTTACACACCCAGGGAAGAGCAGACTGACCTCAGTCTATCAATTTAACTCAAATAGGCAAGAGTAGACTGACCCCACTCTGTCAATGTAAGACAACCCGTGTTCGTGAAGACTGACCTCACTCTGTCAATGTCACACACCCAGTGAAGAGCAGACTGACCCCACTCTGCTAATGTAACTCACCAAGGGAAGAGCAGACTGACCCCACTCTGTCAATGTAACTCAACCAGGGAAGTGCAGAATGACCTCAATCTGTCAATGTAACACACCGAGGGAAAAGCAGACTGACCGCACTCTGTCAATGTAACACACCCAGGGAAGAGCGGACTGACCTCACTCTGTCAATGTACCACAGCCAGGGAAGAGCAGACTGACCCCAGTCTGTAAATGTCACACACCCAAGGAAGAGCAGACGGACCTCACTCTATCAATGAAACACACCCAGGGAAGAGCAGAAGGACACCACTCTGTCAATGTAACCCAACCAGGGAAGAGCAGACTGACCCCACTCTGTCAATGTTACACACCCAGGGAAGAGCAGACTGACCCCACTCTGTCAATGATACACATCCAGGGAAGAGCAGACTGACCCCAAACTGTCAATGTAACCCGCCCAGGGAAGAGCAGACTGACCTCAGTCTGTCAATGTAACACACCCAGGGAAGAGCAGACGGACACCACTCTGTCAATGTTACCCACCCAGGAGGGGCAGACTGACCCCACTCTGTCAATGTAACACACCGAGTGAAGAGCAGACTGACCCCACTCTGTCAATGTCACCCATCCAGGGAAGAGCAGACTGACCCCATTCTGTCAATGTAACACACCCAGGGAAGAGCAGACTGACCCCACTCTGTCAATGTAACACACCCAGAGAAGAGCAGACTGACCCCACTCTGTCAATATTACACAACCAGGGAAGAGCCGAGTGACTCCACTCTGCCAATGTATCAAACCCAGTGAAGAGCAGACTGACCTCACTCTGTCAATGTACCACAGCCAGAGAAGAGCAGAATGACCCCAGTCTGTCAATGAAACACAGCCAGGGAAGAGCAGACTGACCCCACTCTGTCAGCGTAACATACCCAGGGAAGAGCAGACTGACCCTACTCTGTAAATGTCACACACGCAGTGAAGAGCAGATTTACCCTACTCTGTCAATGTAACCCACCCAGGGAAGAACAGACTGACCCCACTCTGTCAATGTAACACAACCAGGGAAGTGCAGAATGACCCCACTCTGTCAAAGTAACTCTCCCAGTGAAGAGCAGAATGACCCCACTCTGTCAATGTAACACCCACAGGGAAGAGCAGAGTGACCCCACTCTCTCAATGTAACACACGCGGGGAAGAACAGACTGACCCCACTCTGTCAGTGTAACAGACACAGGAATGAGCAGACTGACCCCACTGTATCAATGTAATACACCCAGGGAAGAGCAGACTAACCCAACTCTGTCAATGTAACACACCCAGGGAAGACTAGACTAACAACACTCTGTCAATGTGACACACCCAGGGAAGAGCAGACTGACCCCACTCTCTCAATGTAACCCACCCAGGAAAGAGCAGACTGACCCCACTCTGTCAGTGTAACACACCCAGGGAAGAGCAGACTGACCCTACTCTGTCAATGTTACACACGCAAGGACAAGCAGAATGACCCCACTCTTTCAATGTAACACACACAGGGAAGAGCAGAGTGACCCCACTCTTTGAATGTAACTCACACAGGGAAGAGCAGACTGACCCCACTCTGTCAATGTAACCCTTCCAGGGAAGGGCAGACGGATCCCACTCTGTCAATGTAACACACCCAAGTAAGAGCAGACTGACCCCACTTTGTCAATGTCACACACTCAGGGAAGAGCAGACTGACCTCAGTCTATCAATTTAACTCAAATAGGCAAGAGTAGACTGACCCCACTCTGTCAATGTAACACACCCAGGGAAGAGCAGAATGACCTCACTCTGTTAATGTAACACACCCAGTGAAGAGCAGACTGACCCCACGCTGTCAATGTAACTCACCCAGGGAAGAGCAGACTGACCCCACTCTCTCAATGTACCACAGCCAGGGAAGAGCAGACTGACCCGAGTCTGTAAATGTAACACACCCAAGGAAGAGCAGACGGACCTCACTCTGTCAATGAAACACACCCAGGGAAGAGCAGAAGGACACCACTCTGTCAATGTAACACACCCAGGGAAGAGCAGACTGACCCCACTCTGTCAATGTTACACACCCAGGGAAGAGCAGACTGACCCCACTCTGTCAAGGTAACCCGCCCAGGGAAGAGCAACTGACCCCACTCTGTCAATGTTACACAACCAGTGAATTGCAGACTGACCCCACTCTGTCAATTTAACACACCCAGTGAAATGTAGACTTCCCCCCTCTCTGTCAAAGTAACTCACCCAGGGAATAGCAGACTGACCCCACTCTGTCAATGTAACACAACCAGGGAAGTGCAGACTGACCTCACTCTGTCAATGTAACACACCCAGGAAAGAGCAGACTGACCCCACTCTGTCAATGTAACGCACCCAGGGAAGAGAAGACGGACACCACTCTGTCAATGTAACACACCCAGAGAAGGGCAGACTGACCCCACTCTGTCAATGTAACACAACCAGGGAAGTGCAGACTGACCTCACTCTGTCAATGTAACACACCCAGGAAAGAGCAGACTGACCCCACTCTGTCAATGTTACACACCCAGGGAAGAGCAGACTGACCCCACTCTGTCAATGTAACCCGCCGAGGGAAGAGCAGACAGTCCCCACTCTGTCAATGTTACACACCCAGGGAAGAGCAGACTGACCTCAGTCTATCAATTTAACTCAAATAGGCAAGAGTAGACTGACCCCACTCTGTCAAAGTAACACAACCCGTGTTCGTGAAGACTGACCTCACTCTGTCAATGTCACACACCCAGTGAAGAGCAGACTGACCCCACTCTGTCAATGTAACTCACCAACGGAAGAGCAGACTGACCCCACTCTGTCAATGTAACTCAACCAGGGAAGTGCAGAATGACCTCAATCTGTCAATGTAACACACCGAGGGAAGAGCAGACTGACCACACTCTGTCAATGTAACACACTCAGGGAAGAGCAGACTGACCTCACTCTGTCAATGTACCACAGCCAGGGAAGAGCAGACTGACCCCAGTCATAAATGTCACACACCCAAGGAAGAGCAGACGGACCTCACTCTATCAATGAAACACGCCCAGGGAAGAGCAGAAGGACACCACTCTGTCAATGTAAACCAACCAGGGAAGAGCAGACAGACCCCACTCTGTCAATGTTACACACCCAGGGAAGAGCAGACTGACCCCACTCTGTCAATGTAACCCGCCCAGGGAAGAGCAGACTGACCTCAGTCTGTCAATGTAACACACCCAGGGAAGAGCAGACGGACACCATTCTGTCAATGTTACCCACCCAGGAGGGGCAGACTGACCCCACTCTGTCAATGTAACACACCGAGTGAAGAGAAGACTGACCCCACTCTGTCAATGTCACCCATCCAGGGAAGAGCAGACTGACCCCATTCTGTCAATGTAACACACCCAGGGAAGAGCAGACTGACCCCACTCTGTCAATGTAACACACCCAGAGAAGAGCAGATTGACCCCACTCTGTCAATATAACACAACCAGGGAAGAGCCGAGTGACTCCACTCTGCCAATGTAACAAACCCAGTGAAGAGCAGACTGACCTCACTCTGTCAATGTACCACAGCCAGAGAAGAGCAGAATGACCCCAGTCTGTCAATGAAACACAGCCAGGGAAGAGCAGACTGACCCCACTCTGTCAGCGTAACACACCCAGGGAAGAGCAGACTGACCCTACTCTGTAAATGTCACACACGCAGTGAAGAGCAGATTTACCCTACTCTGTCAATGTAACCCACCCAGGGAAGAACAGACTGACCCCACTCTGTCAATGTAACACAACCAGGGAAGTGCAGAATGACCCCACTCTGTCAAAGTAACTCTCCCAGTGAAGAGCAGAATGACCCCACTCTGTCAATGTAACACCCACAGGGAAGAGCAGAGTGACCCCACTCTCTCAATGTAACACACGCGGGGAAGAGCAGACTGACCCCACTCTGTCAGTGTAACAGACACAGGAAAAAGCAGACTGACCCCACTGTGTCAATGTAATTCACCCAGGGAAGAGCAGACTGACCCAACTCTGTCAATGTAACACACCCAGGGAAGAATAGACTAACCACACTCTGTCAATGTGACACACCCAGAGAAGAGCAGACTGACCCCACTCTCTCATTGTAATCCACCCAGGAAAGAGCAGACTGACCCCACTCTGTCAGTGTAACACACCCAGGGAAGAGCAGACTGACCCTACTCTTTGAATTTAACTCACACAGGGAAGAGCAGACTGACCCCACTCTGTCAATGTAACACACACAGGGAAGAGCAGAGTGACCACACTCTTTGAATTTAACTCACACAGGGAAGAGCAGACTGACCCCACTCTGTCAATGTAACCCTTCCAGGGAAGGGCAGACGGATCCCACTCTATCAATGTAACACACCCAAGTAAGAGCAGACTGACCCCACTTTGTCAATGTCACACACTCAGGGAAGAGCAGACTGACCTCAGTCTATCAATTTAACTCAAATAGGCAAGAGTAGACTGACCCCACTCTGTCAATGTAACACACCCAGGGAAGAGCAGACTGACCTCACTCTGTTAATGTAACACACACAGTGAAGAGCAGACTGACCCCACGCTGTCAATGTAACTCACCCAGGGAAGAGCAAACTGACCCCACTCTCTCAATGTACCACAGCAAGGGAAGAGCAGACTGACCCGAGTCTGTAAATGTAACACACCCAAGGAAGAGCAGACGGACCTCACTCTGTCAATGAAACACACCCAGGGAAGAGCAGAAGGACACCACTCTGTCAATGTAACCCACCCAGGGAAGAGCAGACTGACCCCACTCTGTCAATGTTACACACCCAGGGAAGAGCAGACTGACCCCACTCTGTCAATGTTACACACCCACGGAATATCAGACTGACCTCAGTCTGTCAATCTAACACACCCAGGGAAGAGCAGACTGAGATCACTCTGTCAATTTTACACACCCACGGAATATCAGACTGACCTCAGTCTGTCAATGTAACACACCCAGAGAAGAGCAGACTGACCCCTCTCTGTCAATGTAACCCGCTCAGGGAAAAGCAGACTGACCCCACTCTGTCAATGTAACACACCCAGAGAAGAGCAGACTGACCCCACTCTGTCAATATAACACAACGAGGGAGGAGCCGAGTGACACCACTCTGTCAATGTAACCCACCCAGTGAAGAGCAGACTAACCTCACTCTGTCAATGTACCACAGCCAGAGAAGAGCAGAATGACCCCAGTATGTCAATGTAACAAGCCAGGAAAGTGCAGACTGACCTCACTCTGTCAATGTAACACACCCAGGGAAGAGCAGACTGACCTCACTCTGTCAATGTAACACACCCAGGGAAGAGCAGACGGACCCCACTCTGTCAATGTAACTCACCCAGGGAAAAGCAGACTGACCCCACTCTGTCAATGTAACACAACCAGTGAAGTGCAGACTGACCCCAATCTGTCAATTTAACACACCGAGAGAAGAGCAGACTGACCCCACTCTGTCAACGTAACTCACCCAGGGAAGAGCAGAATGACCCCACTCTGTCAAAGTAACTCACCCTGGGAAGAGCAGACTGACCCCACTCTGTGAATGTAACACACCCAGTGAAGAGCAGACTGACCTCACTCTGTCAATGTACCACAGCCAGGGAAGAGCAGAATGACCCGGCTCTGTCAATGTAACTCACCCAGGGAAGAGCAGACGTACCTCACTCAGTCAATGTAACACACCCAGGGAAGAGCAGTCAGACCCCACTCTGTCAATGTAACTCACCCAGGGAAGAGTAGACTGACCCCACTCTGTCAATGTAACACAACCAGGGAAGTGCAGACTGAACACACTCGGTCAATGTAACACACCCAGTGAAGAGCAGACTGACCTTACTCTGTCAATGTACCACAGCCAGGGAAGAGCAGCATGACCCCAGTCTGTCAATGTAACACAGCAAGGGAAGAGCAGACTGACCCCACTCTGTCAATGTAACACACCCAGGGAAGAGCAGACTGACCCCACTCTGTCAATGTAACACACGCAGGGAAGAGCAGACTGACCCCACTCGGTCAATGTAGCACACCCAGTAAAGAGCAGACTGACCTTACTCTGTCAATGTACCACAGCCAGGGAAGAGCAGAAAGACCCCAGTCTGTCAATGTAACACAGCAAGGGAAGAGCAGACTGACCCCACTCTGTCAATGTAACACACCCAGGGAAGAGCAGACTGACCCCACTCTGTCAATGTTACACACCCAGGGAAGAGCAGACGGACCTCACTCTGTCAATGTAACCCACCAAGGAAGAGCTGTCTGACATCAGTCTGTCAATGTAACACACCCAGGGAAGAGCAGACTGACCCCACTCTGTGAACGTAACACACCCAGTGAAGATCAGACTGACCTCAGTCTGTCAATGTAATGCAACCAGGGAAGAGAAGACTGACCCCAGTCTGTCAATGTAACACACCCAGGGAAGAGTAGACTGACCACGCTCTGTCAATGTAACCCACCAAGGAAGAGCTGTCTGACATCAGTCTGTCAATGTAACACACCCAGGGAAGAGCAGACTGACCCCACTCTGTGAATGTAACACACCCAGTGAAGATCAGACTGACCTCAGTCTGTCAATGTAATGCAACCAGGGAAGAGAAGACTGACCCCAGTCTGTCAATGTAACACACCCAGGGAAGAGTAGACTGACCACGCTCTGTCAATGTGACACACCCAGGGATGAGCAGACTTACCCCATTCTGTCAATGTAACACACCCAGGGAAGAGCAGACTGACCGCACTCTGTCAATGTAATACACCCAGGGAAGAGCAGACTGACCCAACTCTGTCAATGTAACACAGTCAGGGAAGAGCAGACTGACCCCACTCTGTCAATGTATCACACCCAGGGAAGAGCAGACTGACCACACTCTGTCAAAGTGACACACCCAGGGTAGAGCAGACTGATTCCACTCTGTCAATGTAACCCACCCAGGGAAGACCCAATTGACCCTATTCTGTCAATGTTACACACCCAGGGAAGAGCAGACTGACCTCAGTCTGTCAATGTAACACACCCAGGGTAGAGCAGAAGGACACCACTCTGTCAATGATACCCACCCAGGAGGAGCAGACGGACCCCACACTGTCAATGTAACACACCCAGAGATGAGCAGACTGACCCCACTCTGTCAATGTCACCCACCCAGGGAAGAGCAGACGGACCCCATTCTGTCAATGTAACACACCCAGGGAAGAGCAGACTGACCCCACTCTCTCAATGTAACCCACCCAGGAAAGAGAAGACTGACCCCACTCTGTCAATTTACCACAGCCAGAGAAGAGCAGAATGACCCCAGTCTGTCAATGTAACACAGCAAGGGAAGAGCAGACTGACCCCACTCTGTCAATGTAACACACCCAGGGAAGAGCAGACTGACCCCACTCTGTCAATGTTACACACCCAGGGAAGAGCAGACTGACCCCACTCTGTCAAGGTAACACACCCATGGAAAAGCAGACTGACCCCACTCTGTCAATGTTACACAACCAGTGAATTGCAGACTGACCCCACTCTGTCAATTTAACACACCCAGTGAAGTGTAGACTTCCCCCCTCTCTGTCAAAGTAACTCACCCAGGGAATAGCAGACTGACCCCACTCTGTCAATGTCACCCATCCAGGGAAGAGCAGACTGACCCCATTCTGTCAATGTAACACACCCAGGGAAGAGCAGACTGACCCCACTCTGTCAATGTAACACACCCAGAGAAGAGCAGATTGACCCCACTCTGTCAATATAACACAACCAGGGAAGAGCCGAGTGACTCCACTCTGCCAATGTAACAAACCCAGTGAAGAGCAGACTGACCTCACTCTGTCAATGTACCACAGCCAGAGAAGAGCAGAATGACCCCAGTCTGTCAATGAAACACAGCCAGGGAAGAGCAGACTGACCCCACTCTGTCAGCGTAACACACCCAGGGAAGAGCAGACTGACCCTACTCTGTAAATGTCACACACGCAGTGAAGAGCAGATTTACCCTACTCTGTCAATGTAACCCACCCAGGGAAGAACAGACTGACCCCACTCTGTCAATGTAACACAACCAGGGAAGTGCAGAATGACCCCACTCTGTCAAAGTAACTCTCCCAGTGAAGAGCAGAATGACCCCACTCTGTCAATGTAACACCCACAGGGAAGAGCAGAGTGACCCCACTCTCTCAATGTAACACACGCGGGGAAGAGCAGACTGACCCCACTCTGTCAGTGTAACAGACACAGGAAAGAGCAGACTGACCCCACTGTGTCAATGTAATTCACCCAGGGAAGAGCAGACTGA
This sequence comes from Chiloscyllium punctatum, assembly GCF_047496795.1. NCBI lineage: Eukaryota > Metazoa > Chordata > Chondrichthyes > Orectolobiformes > Hemiscylliidae > Chiloscyllium > Chiloscyllium punctatum. The sequence continues at coordinate 780,597 of NW_027309846.1, read as the reverse complement.
CCCAACTCTGTCAATGTAACACACCCAGGGAAGAATAGACTAACCACACTCTGTCAATGTGACACACCCAGAGAAGAGCAGACTGACCCCACTCTCTCATTGTAATCCACCCAGGAAAGAGCAGACTGACCCCACTCTGTCAGTGTAACACACCCAGGGAAGAGCAGACTGACCCTACTCTTTGAATTTAACTCAAACAGGGAAGAGCAGACTGACCCCACTCTGTCAATGTAACACACACAGGGAAGAGCAGAGTGACCACACTCTTTGAATTTAACTCACACAGGGAAGAGCAGACTGACCCCACTCTGTCAATGTAACCCTTCCAGGGAAGGGCAGACGGATCCCACTCTATCAATGTAACACACCCAAGTAAGAGCAGACTGACCCCACTTTGTCAATGTCACACACTCAGGGAAGAGCAGACTGACCTCAGTCTATCAATTTAACTCAAATAGGCAAGAGTAGACTGACCCCACTCTGTCAATGTAACACACCCAGGGAAGAGCAGACTGACCTCACTCTGTTAATGTAACACACACAGTGAAGAGCAGACTGACCCCACGCTGTCAATGTAACTCACCCAGGGAAGAGCAAACTGACCCCACTCTCTCAATGTACCACAGCAAGGGAAGAGCAGACTGACCCGAGTCTGTAAATGTAACACACCCAAGGAAGAGCAGACGGACCTCACTCTGTCAATGAAACACACCCAGGGAAGAGCAGAAGGACACCACTCTGTCAATGTAACCCACCCAGGGAAGAGCAGACTGACCCCACTCTGTCAATGTTACACACCCAGGGAAGAGCAGACTGACCCCACTCTGTCAATGTTACACACCCACGGAATATCAGACTGACCTCAGTCTGTCAATCTAACACACCCAGGGAAGAGCAGACTGAGATCACTCTGTCAATTTTACACACCCACGGAATATCAGACTGACCTCAGTCTGTCAATGTAACACACCCAGAGAAGAGCAGACTGACCCCTCTCTGTCAATGTAACCCGCTCAGGGAAAAGCAGACTGACCCCACTCTGTCAATGTAACACACCCAGAGAAGAGCAGACTGACCCCACTCTGTCAATATAACACAACGAAGTAGGAGCCGAGTGACACCACTCTGTCAATGTAACCCACCCAGTGAAGAGCAGACTAACCTCACTCTGTCAATGTACCACAGCCAGAGAAGAGCAGAATGACCCCAGTATGTCAATGTAACAAGCCAGGAAAGTGCAGACTGACCTCACTCTGTCAATGTAACACACCCAGGGAAGAGCAGACTGACCTCACTCTGTCAATGTAACACACCCAGGGAAGAGCAGACGGACCCCACTCTGTCAATGTAACTCACCCAGGGAAAAGCAGACTGACCCCACTCTGTCAATGTAACACAACCAGTGAAGTGCAGACTGACCCCAATCTGTCAATTTAACACACCGAGGGAAGAGCAGACTGACCCCACTCTGTCAACGTAACTCACCCAGGGAAGAGCAGAATGACCCCACTCTGTCAAAGTAACTCACCCTGGGAAGAGCAGACTGACCCCACTCTGTGAATGTAACACACCCAGTGAAGAGCAGACTGACCTCACTCTGTCAATGTACCACAGCCAGGGAAGAGCAGAATGACCCGGCTCTGTCAATGTAACTCACCCAGGGAAGAGCAGACGTACCTCACTCAGTCAATGTAACACACCCAGGGAAGAGCAGTCAGACCCCACTCTGTCAATGTAACTCACCCAGGGAAGAGTAGACTGACCCCACTCTGTCAATGTAACACAACCAGGGAAGTGCAGACTGAACACACTCGGTCAATGTAACACACCCAGTGAAGAGCAGACTGACCTTACTCTGTCAATGTACCACAGCCAGGGAAGAGCAGCATGACCCCAGTCTGTCAATGTAACACAGCAAGGTAAGAGCAGACTGACCCCACTCTGTCAATGTAACACACCCAGGGAAGAGCAGACTGACCCCACTCTGTCAATGTAACACACGCAGGGAAGAGCAGACTGACCCCACTCGGTCAATGTAGCACACCCAGTAAAGAGCAGACTGACCTTACTCTGTCAATGTACCACAGCCAGGGAAGAGCAGAAAGACCCCAGTCTGTCAATGTAACACAGCAAGGGAAGAGCAGACTGACCCCACTCTGTCAATGTAACACACCCAGGGAAGAGCAGACTGACCCCACTCTGTCAATGTTACACACCCAGGGAAGAGCAGACGGACCTCACTCTGTCAATGTAACCCACCAAGGAAGAGCTGTCTGACATCAGTCTGTCAATGTAACACACCCAGGGAAGAGCAGACTGACCCCACTCTGTGAACGTAACACACCCAGTGAAGATCAGACTGACCTCAGTCTGTCAATGTAATGCAACCAGGGAAGAGAAGACTGACCCCAGTCTGTCAATGTAACACACCCAGGGAAGAGTAGACTGACCACGCTCTGTCAATGTAACCCACCAAGGAAGAGCTGTCTGACATCAGTCTGTCAATGTAACACACCCAGGGAAGAGCAGACTGACCCCACTCTGTGAATGTAACACACCCAGTGAAGATCAGACTGACCTCAGTCTGTCAATGTAATGCAACCAGGGAAGAGAAGACTGACCCCAGTCTGTCAATGTAACACACCCAGGGAAGAGTAGACTGACCACGCTCTGTCAATGTGACACACCCAGGGATGAGCAGACTTACCCCATTCTGTCAATGTAACACACCCAGGGAAGAGCAGACTGACCGCACTCTGTCAATGTAATACACCCAGGGAAGAGCAGACTGACCCAACTCTGTCAATGTAACACAGTCAGGGAAGAGCAGACTGACCCCACTCTGTCAATGTATCACACCCAGGGAAGAGCAGACTGACCACACTCTGTCAAAGTGACACACCCAGGGTAGAGCAGACTGATTCCACTCTGTCAATGTAACCCACCCAGGGAAGACCCAATTGACCCTATTCTGTCAATGTTACACACCCAGGGAAGAGCAGACTGACCTCAGTCTGTCAATGTAACACACCCAGGGTAGAGCAGAAGGACACCACTCTGTCAATGATACCCACCCAGGAGGAGCAGACGGACCCCACACTGTCAATGTAACACACCCAGAGATGAGCAGACTGACCCCACTCTGTCAATGTCACCCACCCAGGGAAGAGCAGACGGACCCCATTCTGTCAATGTAACACACCCAGGGAAGAGCAGACTGACCCCACTCTCTCAATGTAACCCACCCAGGAAAGAGAAGACTGACCCCACTCTGTCAATTTACCACAGCCAGAGAAGAGCAGAATGACCCCAGTCTGTCAATGTAACACAGCAAGGGAAGAGCAGACTGACCCCACTCTGTCAATGTAACACACCCAGGGAAGAGCAGACTGACCCCACTCTGTCAATGTTACACACCCAGGGAAGAGCAGACTGACCCCACTCTGTCAAGGTAACACACCCATGGAAAAGCAGACTGACCCCACTCTGTCAATGTTACACAACCAGTGAATTGCAGACTGACCCCACTCTGTCAATTTAACACACCCAGTGAAGTGTAGACTTCCCCCCTCTCTGTCAAAGTAACTCACCCAGGGAATAGCAGACTGACCCCACTCTGTCAATGTAACACAACCAGGGAAGTGCAGACTGACCTCACTCTGTCAATGTAACACACCCAGGGAAGAGCAGACTGACCCCACTCTGTCAATGTTACACACCCAGGGAAGAGCAGACTGACCCCACTCTGTCAAGGTAACACACCCATGGAAAAGCAGACTGACCCCACTCTGTCAATGTTACACAACCAGTGAATTGCAGACTGACCCCACTCTGTCAATTTAACACACCCAGTGAAGTGTAGACTTCCCCCCTCTCTGTCAAAGTAACTCACCCAGGGAATAGCAGACTGACCCCACTCTGTCAATGTAACACAACCAGGGAAGTGCAGACTGACCTCACTCTGTCAATGTAACACACCCAGGAAAGAGCAGACTGACCCCACTCTGTCAATGTAACACACCCAGGGAAGAGAAGACGGACACCACTCTGTCAATGTAACAACACCCAGGGAAGAGCAGACTGACACCACTCTGTCAATATAACACACCCAGAGAAGGGCAGACTGACCCCACTCTGTCAATGTAACACACCCAGGGAAGAGCAGACTGACACCACTCTGTCAATGTAACCCACCCAGCGAAGAGCAGACTGACCCCACTCTGTCAATGTTACACACCCAGTGAAGAGCAGACTGACCCCACTCTGTCAATGTAACCCGCCGAGGGAAGAGCAGACTGTCCCCACTCTGTCAATGTTACACAGCCAGGGAAGAGCAGACTGACCTCAGTCTATCAATTTAACTCAAATAGGCAAGAGTAGACTGACCCCACTCTGTCAATGTAACACAACCCGTGTTCGTGAAGACTGACCTCACTCTGTCAATGTCACACACCCAGTGAAGAGCAGACTGACCCCACTCTGTCAATGTAACTCACCCAGGGAAGAGCAGACTGACCCCACTCTGTCAATGTAACTCAACCAGGGAAGTGCAGAATGACCTCAATCTGTCAATGTAACACAACCAGGGAAGAGCAGACTGACCACACTCTGTCAATGGAGCACACCCTGGGAAGAGCAGACTGACCTCACTCTGTCAATGTACCACAGCCAGGGAAGAGCAGACTGACCCCAGTCTGTAAATGTCACACACCCAAGGAAGAGCAGACGGACCTCACTCTGTCAATGAAACACACCCAGGGAAGAGCAGAAGGACACCACTCTGTCAATGTAACGTAACCAGGGAAGAGCAGACTGACCCCACTCTGTCAATGTTACACACCCAGGGAAGAGCAGACTGACCCCACTCTGTCAATGTAACGCACCCAGGGAAGAGCAGACTGACCTCAGTCTGTCAATGCAACACACCCAGGGAAGAGCAGACGGACACCACTCTGTCAATGTCACCCACCCAGGAGGGGCAGACTGACCCCACTCTGTCAATGTAACACACCGAGTGAAGAGCAGACTGACCCCACTCTGTCAATGTCACCCACCCAGGGAAGAGCAGACTGACCCCATTCTGTCAATGTAACACACCCAGGGAAGAGCAGACTGACCCCACTCTGTCAATGTAACACACCCAGAGAAGAGCAGACTGACCCCACTCTGTCAATATAACACAACCAGGGAAGAGCCGAGTGACTTTACTTTGCCAATGTAACAAACCCAGTGAAGAGCAGACTGACCTCACTCTGTCAATGTACCACAGCCAGAGAAGAGCAGAATGACCCCAGTCTGTCAATGAAACACAGCCAGGGAAGAGCAGACTGACCCCACTCTGTCAGCGTAACATACCCAGGGAAGAGCAGACTGACCCTACTCTGTAAATGTCACACACGCAGTGAAGAGCAGATTTACCCTACTCTGTCAATGTAACCCACCCAGGGAAGAACAGACTGACCCCACTCTGTCAATGTAACACAACCAGGGAAGTGCAGAATGACCCCACTCTGTCAAAGTAACTCTCCCAGTGAAGAGCAGAATGACCCCACTCTGTCAATGTAACACCCACAGGGAAGAGCAGAGTGACCCCACTCTCTCAATGTAACACACGCAGGGAAGAGCAGACTGACCCCACTCTGTCAGTGTAACAGACACAGGAAAGAGCAGACTGACCCCACTGTGTCAATGCTATACACCCAGGGAAGAGCAGACTGACCCCACTCTGTCAATGTAACACATCCAGGGAAGAGTAGACTGACCACACTCTGTCAATGTGACACACCCAGAGAAGAGCAGACTGACCCCACTCTCTCAATGTAACCCACCCAGGAAAGAGCAGACTGACCCCACTCTGTCAGCATAACACACCCAGGGAAGAGCAGACTGACCCTACTCTGTCAATGTTACACACGCAAGGACAAGCAGAATTACCCCACTCTTTCAATGTAACACACACAGGGAAGAGCAGAGTGACCCCACTCTTTGAATGTAACTCACACAGGGAAGAGCAGACTGACCCCACTCTGTCAATGTAACCCATCCAGGGAAGGGCACACGGATCCCACTCTGTCAATGTAACACACCCAAGTCAGAGCAGACTGACCCCACTTTGTCAATGTCACACACTCAAGGAAGAGCAGACTGAACTCAGTCTATCAATGTAACTCAAATAGGCAAGAGTAGATTGACCCCACTCTGTCAATGTAACACACCCATGCAAGAGTAGACTTACCCCACTCTGTCAATGTAACACAACCAAGGTAGAACAGACTGACCTCACTCTGTCAATATAACACACACAAGGAAGAGAAGACTGACCTCATTCTGCAAAATTACTCACACAATCAAGCGAAGACTGACCCCGCTCTGTCAAACAAACATACACAGGCAAGCGCAGACTGAATCCACTCTGTCAGCGTAAAACACCCAGAGAAGAAGGGTAGACTGACCCCACACTGTCAATGTAACACACCCAGGGAAGAGCAGGCTGACCCCACACTGACAATATAACCCTCCCAGGGAAGAGCAGACTGACCTCACTCTGCAAAATTACGAACAGAATCAAGCGCAGACTGACCCCACTCTGTCAATGTAACACACCCAGGGAAGAGCAGACTGACCTCACTCTGTCAATGTAACACACCAAGGAAAGAGCAGACTGACCCCACTCTGTAAATGTCACACACGCAGTGAAGAGCAGATTGACCCTACTCTGTCAATGTAACGCACCCAGGGAAGAGCAGGCTGACCCCATTCTGTCAATGTAACACACCCAGGGAAGAGCAGACTGACCCCACTCTGTCAATGTAACACACCCAGGGAAGAGCAGACTGACCCCGCTCTGTCAATATAACGCACCCAGTGAAGAGCAGACTGACCCCACTCTGTCAATGTAACACACCCAGGGAAGAGGAGACTGACCCCACTCGGTCAATGTAACACCCCCAGGGAAGAGCAGACTGACCTCACTCTGTCAATGTACCACAGCCAGGGAAGAGCAGACTGACCCCAGTCAGTAAATGTCACACACCCAAGGAAGAGCAGACGGACCTCACTCTGTCAATGAAACACACCCAGGGAAGAGCAGAAGGACACCACTCTGTCAATGTAACCCAACCAGGGAAGAGCAGACTGACCCCACTCTGTCAATGTAACACACCCAGGGATGAGCAGACGGACACCACTCTGTCAATGTTAACCACCCAGGAGGGGCAGACTGACCCCACTCTGTCAATGTAACACACCGAGTGAAGAGCAGACTGACCCCACTCTGTCAATGTCACCCAACCAGGGAAGAGCAGACTGACCCCACTCTGTCAATGTAACACATCCAGGGATGAGCAGACGGACACCACTCTGTCAATGTTACCCACCCAGGAGGGGCAGACTGACCCCACTCTGTCAATGTAACACACCGAGTGAAGAGCAGACTGACCCCACTCTGTCAATGTCACCCACCCAGGGAAGAGCAGACTGACCCCATTCTGTCAATGTAACACACCCAGGGAAGAGCAGACTGACCCCACTCTGTCAATGTAACACACCCAGAGAAGAGCAGACTGACCCCACTCTGTCAATATAACACAACCAGGGAAGAGCCGAGTGACTCCACTCTGCCAATGTAACAAACCCAGTGAAGAGCAGACTGACCTCACTCTGTCAATGTACCACAGCCAGAGAAGAGCAGAATGACCCCAGTCTGTCAATGAAACACAGCCAGGGAAGAGCAGACTGACCCCACTCTGTCAGCGTAACATATCCAGGGAAGAGCAGACTGACCCTACTCTGTAAATGTCACACACGCAGTGAAGAGCAGATTTACCCTACTCTGTCAATGTAACCCACCCAGGGAAGAACAAACTGACCCCACTCTGTCAATGTAACACAACCAGGGAAGTGCAGAATGACCCCACTCTGTCAAAGTAACTCTCCCAGTGAAGAGCAGAATGACCCCACTCTGTCAATGTAACACCCACAGGGAAGAGCAGAGTGACCCCACTCTCTCAATGTAACACACGCAGGGAAGAGCAGACTGACCCCACTCTGTCAGTGTAACAGACACAGGAAAGAGCAGACGACCCCACTGTGTCAATGTTATACACCCAGGGAAGAGCAGACTGACCCCACTCTGTCAATGTAACACATCCAGGGAAGAGTAGACTGACCACACTCTGTCAATGTGACACACCCAGGGAAGAGCAGACTGACCCCACTCTCTCAATGTAACCCACCCAGGAAAGAGCAGACTGACCCCACTCTGTCAGCGTAACACACCCAGGGAAGAGCAGACTGACCCTACTCTGTCAATGTTACACACGCAAGGACAAGCAGAATGACCCCACTCTTTCAATGTAACATACACAGGGAAGTGCAGAGTGACCCCACTCTTTGAATGTAACTCACACAGGGAAGAGCAGACTGACCCCACTCTGTCAATGTAACCCATCCAGGGAAGGGCAGACGGATCCCACTCTGTCAATGTAACACACCCAGGTAAGAGCAGACTGACCCCACTTTGTCAATGTCACACACTCAAGGAAGAGCAGACTGAACTCAGTCTATCAATGTAACTCAAATAGGCAAGAGTAGATTGACCCCACTCTGTCAATGTTCCACACCCATGCAAGAGTAGACTTACCCCACTCTGTCAATGTAACACAACCAAGGTAGAACAGACTGACCTCACTCTGTCAATGTAACACACCGAAGGAAGAGAAGACTGACCTCATTCTGCAAAATTACTCACACAATCAAGCGCAGACTGACCCCGTTCTGTCAAACAAACATACACAGGCAAGCGCAGACTGACTCCACTCTGTCAGCGTAACACACCCAGAGAAGAAGGGTAGACTGACCCCACACTGTCAATGTAACACACCCAGGGAAGAGCAGGCTGACCCGACACTGACAATGTAACCCTCCCAGGGAAGAGCAGACTGACCTCACTCTGCAAAATTACTAACAGAATCAAGCGCAGACTGACCCCACTCTGTCAATGTAACACACCCAGGGAAGAGCAGACTGACCTCACTCTGTCAATGTAACACACCAAGGGAAGAGCAGACTGACCCCACTCTGTAAATGTCACACACGCAGTGAAGAGCAGATTGACCCTACTCTGTCAATGTAACGCACCCAGGGAAGAACAGACTGACCCCATTCTGTCAATGTAACACACCCAGCGAAGAGCAGGCTGACCCCATTCTGTCAATGTAACACACCCAGAAAAGAGCAGACTGACCCCACTCTGTCAATGTAACACACCCAGGGAAGAGCAGACTGACCCCGCTCTGTCAATATAACGCACCCAGTGAAGAGCAGACTGACCCCACTCTGTCAATGTAACACACCCAGGGAAGAGTAGACTGACCCCACTCTGTCAATGTAACACACCCAGTGAAGAGCAGACTGACCCCACTCTGTCAATGTAACACACCCAGTGAAGAGCAGACTGACCCCACTCTGTCAATGTAACACACCCAGTGAAGAGCAGACTGACCACTCTCTGTCAATGTCACACACCCAGTGAAGAGCTGACTGACCCCTCTCTGTCAATGTAACACACCCAGGGAAGAGCAGACTGACCCCACTCTGTCAATGTTACACACCCTGGGAAGAGCAGACTGACCTCACTCTGTCAATGTAACTCAACCTTGGGAGTGTGGACTGACCCCTCTCTCGGAACGCAATACACCCAGGGAGTAGTAGACTGACCTTCACTCTGTCAATGTAACCCAACCAAACAAGAGCAGACTGACAGCACTGTGACAATCTAACTCCCACAGTCAAGAGCAGATGACCCAACAGATGACCTGGTGGCCGGATCAATCCAGGTGTTATGGTCTGGAATACAATGTCTGGGTTTATGGGATAGACCGGATTAATCCCGGGGTTATGGTCTGGAACACAGTGTGTGAGATTGTGGGATAGGCTGGAATATTTCAGGAGTTAGGTTCTGGAACACAGTGCTTGAGAGAGTGGGATATGTCGGATTAATCTAGAGGTAAGTGTCTGGGATACAGTGCCTGAGAGTGTCCGATAGGCCGGATTAATCCAGGGGTTAGGATCTGGAATACAGTGTGTAAGAGTGTGGGGAGGCCGGGTCAATCCAGGGGTTAAGGTTTGTAATACATTGTCTGAGTTTATGGGATAGACTGGATTAATCCAGGGGTTAGGGTCTGGAATACAGTGTGTGAGTGTGGGATAGGCCGGAATATTCCAGGAGTTAGGGTCTGGAATGCAGTGCTTGAGAGAGTGGGATAGGTTGGACTAATCCCGGGGTATGTATCTGGAATAGAGTGCCTGAGAGTGTGGGATAGGTCGGATTAATCCAGGGGTTAGGGTCTGGAATACAGTGTCTGAGAGTGTGGGGAGGCCGGGTCAATCCAGGGGTTAGGGTCTGGAATACCGTGTGTGAGAGTGTGGGGAGGCCGGATTAATCCAGGGGTTAGGGTCTGGTACAAAGTGCCAGAAAGTGTGGGGAAGGTTGATTCATTCCCAGGGTTAGAGTCTGGAACAAAGTGTGAGGGAGTGTGGGATAGGCCAGATTAATCCAGGCATTAGGGTCTGCAACAGAGTGTCTGAGAGCGTGGGATAGACTGGATTAATCCAGGGGTTAGGGTCTTGTACAAAGTGCCTGAGAGTATGGGGAGGCCGGGTCAATCCAGGGTTTAGAGTCTGGAACACAGTGCCTGAGAGAGTGGGATATGCCGGATTAATCCAGCAGTAAGGGTCTGGCACACAGTGTTTGAGAATGTGGGATACGCTGGATTATTCCAGTGTTAAGGTCTGGAACACAGTGTTTGAGAATGTGGGATAGGCCGGATTATTCCAGTGTTAAGGTCTGGAACTCAGTGTTTGAGAGTGTGGGAAAGGCCAGATTAATCCAGGGGTTACGGGCTGGAACATAGTGTCTGAGAGTGTGATAGGCCGGATTATTCCAGCAGTTTGGGTCTGGAACACAGTGTCTGCGGGAGTAGGATAGGCCAGATTTATCCAGGTGTTCGGGTCTGGTGCAAAGTGTCTGAGAGTGTGGGATAGGCCAGATTACTCCAGGAATTAGGGTCTGGAATACAGAGCCTGAGAGTGTGGGATCGGCCAGAATATTCCAGGAGTTAGGGTCTGGAACGCAGTGCTTGAGAGAGTGGGATAGGTCGGATTAATCCAGGGGTTAGGGCCTGCATCACAGTGCCTCAGATTGTGGAATGGGCCAGATTAATCCTGGGTTTAGGGTCTCGAACACAGTGCCTGAGACTCTGGGGGAGGCCGGAATAATCTCGGGGTGAGGGTCTGGAACACAGTGTCGGATAGTGTGCTGGAGGCCGGGTCAATCCAGGGGTTAGGGTCTGGAACGCAGTGTCAGAGACTGTGTGATAGGTCGGATTAATCCAGAGGTTAGGGTCTGGAACACTGTCTGAGAGTGTGGGGACAGCTGATTAATCCAGGGGTTAGGGTCTGGAACACAGTGTCAGAGTGTGGGATAGGCTGAATTAATCCAGGGGTTAGGGTCTGGAAAACAATGTCTGAGCGTGAGGGATTGGCCAGATTATTCCAGGTGTTAAGGTCTGGAACACCGCATTTATAAGTGTGGGATAGGCTGGATTAATGCAGGAGTTAGGGTCTGGAACAAAGTGTCTGAGAGTGTGGAGTAGGCCAGATTAATCCAGAGGTTAGAGTCTGGAACACAGTGTCATAGAGTGTGGGACAGGCCGAATTACTCCATGGGTTATGGGCTGGAACACAGTGTCAGAGAGTTTGGGGTGGCCGGGTCAATCCAGGTGTTAGGGTCTGGAACACAGTGTCAGAGAGTGTGGGGACATCAGATTAATCCAGGGGTGAGGGTCTGGAACACAGTGACCGAGAGTGTGGAGACATCAGATTAATCCAGGGGTGAGGGTCTGGAACCCAGTGCCCGAGAGTGTGGGATAGGCCAGATTAATCCAGGGGTTATGGTGTGGAATACAGTGTCTGAGAGTGTGGGGACATTGGATTAATCCAGGGGTGAGGGTCTGGAACATAGTGCCTGAGAGTGTGGGATAGGCCGGAATAATCCTGGGTTTAGGGTCTCGAACACAGTGCCTGAGAGTCTGGGGGAGGCCGGAATAATCCAGGGGTTAGGTTCTGAAACAGTGTCTGAGAGTGTGATGGATGCCGGGTCAATCCAGGGGTTAGGGTCTGAAACACAGTGTCTGAGAGTGTGATGGAGGCCGGGTCAATCCAGAGGTTAGAGTCTGGAACGCAGTGTCTGAGAGTGTGTGATAGGTCGGATTAGTCCAGGGGTTAGTGTCTGGAACACAGTGTCTGAGAGAGTGGGATAGGCCGGATTAATCCAGGGTTTAGGGTCTGGAACACAGTGTCAGAGAGTTTGGGGTGGCCGGGTCAATCCAGTGGTTTGGATCTGGAACACAGTGTCTGAGCGTGAGGGATAGGCCGGATTAATCCAGGTGTTAAGGTCTGGAACACAACATTTGAGAGTGTGGGATAGGCCACATTTAATCCAACATCTTGGGTCTGGAATACAGTGTCTGCGGGAGTAGAATAGGCTGGATTAATCCAGGGGTTAGGGTCTCGAACACAGTGTCTGAGAATCTGGGGGAGGCCAGATTAATCCAGGGGTTAGGATCTGAAACACAGTGTCTGAGAGTGTGGGATAGGCCGAGTCAATCCAGGGGTTAGGGTCTGGAATGCAGTGTCAGAGAGTGTGTGATAGGTCGGATTAATCCAGGGGTTAGGGTCTGGAACAAAGTGCCTGAGAGAGTGGGTTAGGCCAGATTACTCCAGGAATTAGGGTCCGGAACACAGAGCCTGAGAGTGTGTATTGGTCGGATTAATCCAGGGGTTAGGGTCTGGAACACAGTGCCTGAGAGTGTGCAGAGGCCAGAATAATCCAGGATTTAGTGGCTGGAACATAGTGTCTTAGAGTGTGGGGTAGGCCGGGTCAATCCAGTGATTCGGGTCTGGAACACAATTTTCCGGCGGTGGGATAGGCTGGAATATTCCAGGAGGTAGGGTCTGGAACGCAGTGCTTGAGAGTGTGGGATAGTTCGGATTAATCCAGGGGTTAGGGTCTCCAATGCAGTGTCTGAGCGTGTGGGGACACTGGATTAATCCAGGGGTTAGGGTCTGTTACAAAGTGCCGGAAAGTGCGGGGAAGGCCGATTCAATCCCGGGGCTAGAGTCTGGGACAAAGTGTCTGGGAGTGTGGGATAGGCCTGATTAATCCAGGCATTAGGGTCTGGAACACAGTGTCTGAGAGTGTGAGAGAGGCCGGATTAAACCAGGGGTTAGTTTCTAGAACAAAGTGCATGAGAGTGTGGGGGAGGCCGGAATAATCCAGGGGTTAGGGTCTGGAGCACAGTGTCTGAGAGTGTGGGGTAGGCTGGATTAATCCTGGCTTTAGGGTCTCAAACACAGTGCCTGAGAGTCTGGAGGAGGGCCGAATAATCAAGGGGTTAGGGTCTGGAACGCAGTGTCTGAGAGTGTGGAATAGGCTAAATTAATCCAGGGGTTAGGGGCTGGAACACTGTGTCAGAGACTTTGGGGTGGCCGGGTCAATCCATGGATTAGGGTCTGGAACACAATGTCTGAGCATGAGTGAGTGGCCGGATTAATCCAGTTTTAAGGACTGGAACACAGCATTTGAGAATGTGGGATAGGCTGGATTAATGCAGGCGTTAGGGTCTGGAACACAATGTCTGAGAGTGTGGGTTAGGCCGGATTAACCCAGGGTTTAGGGTCTGGAACACAGTGATGAGAGTGTAGGATAGGCTGGATTAATCCAGGGGTTAGTGTGTGTAATACAATGTCTGAGAGTGTGGGATAGGCCATTTCTATCCAGGGGTTAGGGTCTGGAATACAGTGTCTGAGAGTGTGGGGAGGCCGGTTCAATGCAGGGGTTAGGTTCTGGAACACAGTGCCTGAGAGTGTGGGAAAGGCCAGATTAATCCAGGGGTTAGGGTCTGGAACACAATGTCTGAGAGTGTGGGATACGCGTAATTATTCCAGCGGTTTGGTTCTGGAATACAGTGTCTGTGGGAGTCGGATAGGCCGGATTAATTCAGGGGTTAGGGTTTGGTACAAAATGCCGGAAACTGTGGGGAAGGCCAATTCAATCCCGGGGCTAGATTCTGGAACAAAGTGTCTGGGAGTGTGTGATAGGCCGGATTATTCCAGGAGTTAGTGTCTGGAATGCATTGCTTGAGGGAATGGGATAGGTCGGATTAATCCAGGGGTTAGGGTCTGGAACAAAGTGCCTGAGAGTGTGGGGTGGCCAGAATAATCCAGGATTTATTGTCTGGAGCACAGTGTCTGAGAGTGTGGAATAGGCCAGATCAATCCAATGGTTAGTGTCTGGAACATAGTCCCTGAGAGACTGGGATAGGCCGGATTAATCCAGGGGTTAGGGTCTGCATCACAGTGCCTCAGAGTTTGGAATGGGCGGGATTAATCCTGGCTTTAGGGTCTCAAACACAGTGCCTGAGAGTCTGGAGGAGGGCCGAATAATCAAGGGGTTAGGGTCTGGAACGCAGTGTCTGAGAGTGTGGAATAGGCTAAATTAATCCAGGGGTTAGGTGCTGGAACACTGTGTCAGAGACATTGGGGTGGCCGGGTCAATCCATGGATTAGGGTCTGGAACACAATGTCTGAGCATGAGTGAGTGGCCGGATTAATCCAGTTTTAAGGACTGGAACACAGCATTTGAGAATGTGGGATAGGCTGGATTAATGCAGGCGTTAGGGTCTGGAACACAATGTCTGAGAGTGTGGGTTAGGCCGGATTAACCCAGGGTTTAGGGTCTGGAACACAGTGATGAGAGTGTAGGATAGGCTGGATTAATCCAGGGGTTAGTGTGTGTAATACAATGTCTGAGAATGTGGGATAGGCCATTTCTATCCAGGGGTTAGGTTCTGGAACACAGTGCCTGAGAGTGTGGGAAAGGCCAGATTAATCCAGGGGTTAGGGTCTGGAACACAATGTCTGAGAGTGTGGGATACGCGTAATTATTCCAGCGGTTTGGTTCTGGAATACAGTGTCTGTGGGAGTCGGATAGGCCGGATTAATTCAGGGGTTAGGGTCTGGTACAAAATGCCGGAAACTGTGGGGAAGGCCAATTCAATCCCGGGGCTAGATTCTGGAACAAAGTGTCTGGGAGTGTGTGATAGGCCGGATTATTCCAGGAGTTAGTGTCTGGAATGCATTGCTTGAGGGAATGGGATAGGTCGGATTAATCCAGGGGTTAGGGTCTGGAACAAAGTGCCTGAGAGTGTGGGGTGGCCAGAATAATCCAGGATTTATTGTCTGGAGCACAGTGTCTGAGAGTGTGGAATAGGCCAGATCAATCCAATGGTTAGTGTCTGGAACATAGTCCCTGAGACTGTGGGATAGGCCGGATTAATCCAGGGGTTAGGGTCTGCATCACAGTGCCTCAGAGTTTGGAATGGGCCGGATTAATCCTGAGTTTAGGGTCTCGAACACAGTGCCTGAGAGTCTGGGGGAGGCCGGAATAATCCAGGGGTTAGGGTCTGAAACACAGTGTCGGAGAGTGTGATGGATGCCGGGTCAATCCAGGGGTTAGGGTCTGGAACACAGTGTCTGAAAGTGTGGAGTAGGCAAAATTAATCCAGGGGTTACGGTTTGGAACACAGTGTCTGAAAGTGTGGAGTAGGCAAAATTAATCCAGGGGTTACGGTCTGGAACACAGTGTCTGAGAGAGTGGGATAGGTTGGATTAATCCAGGTGATAAGGGTCTGGAATACAGCATTTATGAGTGTGGGATAGGCTGGATTAATGCAGGATTTAGGGTCTGGAACACAGTGTCTGAGAGTGTGGGATAGGCCAGGTCAATCCAGGGGTTATGGTCTGGAAAACAGTTTCTGAGAGTGTGGGATAGGTCGAATTACTCCAGGAATTAGGTTCTGGAACACAGTGTCAGAGAGTTTGGGGTGGCCGGGTCAATCCAATGGTTCGGGTCTGGAACACAGTGTTTGAGTGTGGGATATGCCAGAATATTCCAGGAGTTAGGGTCTGGAACGCAGTGCTTGAGAGAGTGGGATAGGTCGGATTAATCCAGGGGTAAGTGTTTGGAATAGAGTGCCTGAGATTGTGGGATAGGCTGGATTAATCCAGGGGTTAGGGTCTCGAACACAGTGTCAGAGAGTGTGGGGAGGCCGGAATAATCAAGGGGTTAGGGTCTGGAACACATTGTCTGAGAGTGTGGGATGGGCCGGATTAATCCAGGGGTTAGGGTCTGGAACACAGTGCCTGAGAGTGTGGAATGGGCCAGATTAATCCTGGGTTTGGGGCTCGAACACAGGACCTGAGAGTCTGTGGGAGGCCGGAATAATCCAGGGGTTAGGTTCTGAAACACAGCATCTGAGAATGTGATGGATGCCGGGTTAATCCAGGGGTTAGGGTCTGGAACGCAGTGTCTGAGAGTGTGTGATAGGCCGGGTTATTCCAGCAGTTTGGGTCTGGAATACAGTGTCTGCAGGAGTAGGATAGGCCGGATTAATCCAGGGGTTAGAATCTGGTACAAAGTGCCGGAAAGTGTGGGGAAGGCCGATTCAATCCCGGGGCTAAAGTCTGGAATGAAGTGTCTGGGAGTGTGTGATAGGCTGGATTAATCCAGGCATTAGGGTCTGGAACACAGTGTCTGAGAGTGTGAGAGAGGCCGGATTAATCCAGGGGTTAGGGTCTGGAACAAAGTGTCTGTGAGTGTGGAATAGGCCGGATCAATCCAATGGTTAGTGTCTGGAACACAGTGCCTGAGAGTGTGGGATAGGCCGGATTAATCCATGGGTTAGGGATTGGAACAAAGTGTCAGAGAGTTTAGGGTGGCCGGGTCAATCCAGGAATTTGGGTCTGGAACACAGTGCGTTAGAGTGTGGGATAGGCCGGATTGATCCAGGCATTCGAGTCTGGAACGCAGGGCCTGAGAGTGTGGGAGAGGCCGGATTAATCCTAGGTTTAGGGTCTGGAACACAGTGTCTGAGAGTGTGGGATAGGACGGATTAATCCAGTGGTGAGTATCTGGAACGCAATGTGTGAGTGTGGGATAGGCCGGAATATTCCAGGAGTTAGGGTCTGGAATGCAGTGCTTGAGAGTGTGGGATAGGTCGGATTAATCCAGGGGTAAGTGTCTGGAATACAGTGCCTGAGAGTGTGGGATAGGCCGGATTAATCCAGAGGTTAGGGTCTGGAACAAAGTGTCAGAGAGTGTGGGGTAGTCCGGGTCAATTCAATGGTTCGGGTCTGGAACACAGTGTTTAAGAGTGTGGGATAGGCCGGATTAATCCAAGGGTCAGGGTCTAGAACGCAATATCTGAGAATGTGGGATAGGCTGGATTCATCCAGGGGTTCGTGTCTGGAACACAGTGCCTGTGAGTGTGGGATAGGCCGGATTAATCCAGGGGTTAGATTCTGGAACAAAGTGCCTGAGAATCTCGGGAGTTTGGAATAATCCAGCATTTAGGGCCTGGAACACAGTGTCTGAGCATGTGGGAAAGGCCGGATTAATCCAGGGTTTAGGCTCTGGAACACAGGGCCTGAGAGTGTGGGGGAGGCTGGATTAATCCTGTGTTTAGGGTCTGGAACACAGTGCCTGAGAATGTGAGATAGGCCGGATTAATTCAGGGGTTAGGATCTGGAACAAAGTGCCTGAGAGCGTGGGGTAGGCCGGGTCAATCCAGTGGTTAGGGTCTGAAACACAGTGTCTGAGAGTGTGATGGTGGCCGGATTAATCCAGGGGATAAGGTTGGTACAAAGTGCCTGAGAGTGTGAAGGAGGCCGGATTAATCCAGTGGTTAGGGTCTGGAACACAAGGCCAGAGTGTGTGGGGTAGTCCCGATTAATCCAGGGGTTAGGGTCTGGAGCACAATGTCTGAGAGTGTGGGATAGGCCGGTCAATCCAGGGGTTAGGGTCTGGAACACAGAGTCAGAACGTCTGGGGAAGGCCGGATTAATCCAGGGTTTAGGGTCTGAAACACAATGTCTGAGAGTGTGGGATCGGCCGGATTAATTCAGCGGTTTGGGTCCAGAATACAGTGTCTGCAGGAGTAGGATAGGCCGATTAATCCAGGGGTTAGGGTCTGGTACAAAGTGCCGGAAATTGTGGGGAATGCCGATTCAATCCCAGGTTTAGAGTCTGGAACAAAATGTCTCGGAGTGTGGTATAGGCAGGATTAATCCAGGGGTTAGGGTCTGGAAGACAGTGCCTGAGAGTGTGGGATAGGCCGGTTTAATTCAGTGGTTAGGGTGTGGAATACAGTGTCTAAGAGTGTGGGATAGGCTGGAAAAATCCAGGGATTAGTGTCTGGAACACAGTGCCTGAGAATTTGAGATAGGCCAGATTAATCCAGGGGTTGGGATCTGGGACAAAGTGCCTGAGAGTGTGGGGTAGGCCGGATTTATCCAGGGGTTAGCGTCTGGAACTAAGTGCCTGAGAGTGTGAGGGAGGCCAGGTCAATCAAGTGGTTAGGGTCTGGAACAGTGTCTGAAAGTGTCGGTTAGGCCGGATTAATCCAGAGGTTAGGGTCTGGAACACAGTGTCTGACGGTGTGGGATAGTCTGGAAAAATCCAGGGTTTAGGGTCAGGAACACAGTGTCAGAAAGTGGGGGGGAGACCGGATTAATCCAGTGGTTAGGGTCTGGAACACAATGTCTGATAGTGTGGGATAGGCTGGATTAATCCAGCGGTTTGGTCCGGAATACATTGTCTGCGGGAGTAGGATAGGCTGGATTAATTCAGGCGTTAGGGACTGGGACGAAGTGCCAGAAAGAGTAGGGAATGCCGATTCAATCCCTGGGTTAGAGTCTGGAACAAAGTGTCTGGGAGTGTGGGATAGCCCGGAATATTCCAGGAGTTAGGGTCTAGAACGCAGTGCTTGAGAGAGTGGGATAGGCCAGATCAATCCAAGTGTTAGTGTCTGGAACAAAGTCCTGAGAGTGTGGTGTGGCCGGAATAATCCGGGATTTAATGTCTGGAACACAGTGTCTGATAGTGTGGGATAGGCCAGGTCAGTCCAATGGTTAGTGTCTGGAACAATGTCCATGAGACTGTGGTACAGGCCGTAATAATCCAGGGGTTAGGGTCTACATCACAGTGCCTCAGAGTGTGGAATGGGCTGGATTAATCCTGGGTTTAGGGTCTCGAACACGGTGCCTGAGAGTCTGGGGAGGCTAGAATACTGCAGGGGTTAGGGTCTCAAACACAGTGTCTGAGAGTGTGGGTTAGGCCGGATTAATCCAGTGGCTCGG
This sequence comes from Chiloscyllium punctatum, assembly GCF_047496795.1. Taxonomy (NCBI): domain Eukaryota; kingdom Metazoa; phylum Chordata; class Chondrichthyes; order Orectolobiformes; family Hemiscylliidae; genus Chiloscyllium; species Chiloscyllium punctatum. The sequence goes on along the minus strand of NW_027309846.1, from coordinate 761,340 downwards.
GTCTGGAACACAATGTGTAAGTGTGAGATAGGCCGGAATATTCCAGGAGTTAGGGTCTGGAATGCAGTGCTGGAGAGAGTGGGAAAGGTCTGATTAATCCAGGGGTCAGTGTCTGGAATACAGTGCCTGAGAGTGTGGGATAGGCCGGAAAAATCCAGGGGTTAGGGTCTAGAACAAAGTGTCTAAGAGTCTCGGGTAGTCTGGGTAAATTCAATCGTTAGGGTCTGGAACACAGTGTCTGAGCAAGTGGGAAAGGCCGGATTAATCCAGGGATTAGTGTCTGGAACACTGTGTCTGAGAGTGTGGTATAGGCCAGATTAATACAGGGGTTCAGGTCTGGAACAATGTATCTGAGAGTGTGGGGTAGTCCGGATTAATCCAGACGTTAGGGACTGGTAAAAAGTGCCAGAAAGTGTGGGGAAGGCCGATTCAATCCCGGGGTTAGAGTCAGGAACAAAGTGTCTGGAATTGTGGGATAGACCGGATTAATCCAGTGGTTAGATTCTGGAACAAAGTGCCTGAGAGTGTGGGATAGGGCAGATTAATACAGGGGTTAGGGTCTGGAACAAAGTGCCTGAGAGTGTGAGGGAGGCCGGGTCAATCAAGTGGTTAGAGTCTGGAACCCAGTGTCTGAAAGTGTGGGTTACGCCGGATTAATCAAGTGGTTAGGGTCTGGAAGACAGTGTCTGATGGTGTGGGATAGTCTGGAAAAATCCAGGGTTTAGGGTCAGGAACACAGTCTCTGAGAGAGTGGGATAGGCTGAATTAATCCAGGGTTTAGGGTCTGGAAAACAGTGTCTGAGAGAGTGCGATAGGCCTGATTAATCCAGTGGTTACGGTCTGGAACAAAGTGTCTGGGAGTGTGGGATAGGCTGGAAAAGATCCAGGGTTAGGGTCTGGAACAAAGTGGCTGAAAGTGTGGGATAGTCTGCAAAAATCCAGGGTTTAAGGTCAGGAACACAGTGTCTGAGAGTGTGGGATACGCTGGATTAATCCAGTGGTTAGGGTCTGGAACACAATGTCAGAGATTATGGGATAGGCCGGATTAATCCAGCGATTTGGGTCCGGAATACAGTGTCTGTGGGAGTAGGATAGGCCGGATTAATCCAGGTTTTCGGGACTGGTACAAAGTGCCAGAAAGTGTGGGGAAGGCCGATTCAATTCCAGGGTTAGAGTCTGGAACAAAGTGTCTGGGAATGTGGGACAGGCAGCAATAATGCAGGGATTAGGGTCTGGAAGACAGTGCCTGAGAGTGTGGGACATGCCGGTTTAATCCAGTGGTTAGGGTCAGGAACACAGTGTCTGAGAGTGTGGGATAGGCCAGGTCCATCCAATGGTTAGTGTCTGGAACGCAGTGTGTGAGTGTGAGATAGGCCGGAATATTCCAGGAGTTAGGGTCTGGAACGCAGTGCTTGAGAGAGTGGGATAGGTCAGATTAATCCAGGGGTTAGCGTCTGGAACACAGTCCCTGAGACTATGGGATAGGCCAGGTCAATCCAATAGTTAATGTCTGGAACACAGTTCCTGAGACTGGATACGTCGGATTAATCCAGAGGTTAGGGTCTGCATCACAGTGCCTCAGAGTGTGGAATGGGCTGGATTAATCCTGGGTTTAGGGTCTCGAGCACAGTGCCTGAGAGTCTGGGGGAGGCCGGAATAATCCAGGAGTTAGGGTCAGGAACGCAATGTCTGAGAGTATGGGATGGCCCAGATTAATCCAGGGGTTCGGGTCTGGAACAAAGTGCCTAAGAGTGTGGGATAGGACGGATTACTCCAGGAATTAGGGTCTGGAACACAGAACCTGAGAGTGTGTATTGGCCGGATTAATCCATGGGTTAGGGTCTGGAACACAGTGTCTGAGAATTTGGGGTGGCCGGGTCAATCCTGGGGTTAGGGTCTGGAACACAGTGACTGAGAGTTTGGGGTGGCCGGGTCAATCCAGGGGTTAGGATCTGGAATACATTGAGTTTATGGGATAGACCGGATTAATCCAGGGGTTAGGGTCTGGAACAGTATGTGAGTGTGGGATAGGCCGGAATATTCCAGGAGATAGGGTCTGGAATGCAGTGCTGGAGAGAGTGGGATAGGTTGGATTAATCCAGGTGTAAGTGTCTGGAATACAGTGCCTGAGAGTGTGGGATGGGCTGGATTAATCCAGGGGTTAGGGTCTGGAACAAAGTGTCTGAGATTGTGGGGTAGTCCGGTTCAATTCAATGGTTTGGGTCTGGAATGCAGTGTCAAAGAGTGTGGGATAGGCTGGAAAAATCCAGGGTTTAGGGTCTGGAACATAGTGTCTGAGAGTGAGGGATAGGCCATAAAAATCCAGGGATTAGGGTCTGGAACTCAGTGCCTGAGGATGTGAGATAGGCCGGATTAATCCAGGGGTTAGGATCTGGAACAAAGATCCTGAGAGTGTGGGGTAGGCCGGATTCATCCAGGGGTTAGGGTCTGGAACAGTGTCTGACGGTGTGGGATAGTCTGGAAATGTCCAGGTTTTAGTGTCAGGAATACAGTTTCTGAGAGTGTGGGATAGGCTGGATTAATCCAGTGGTTAGTGTCTGGAACACAGGGACAGAGTGTGTGGGGAGGCCGGATTAATCCAGGGGTTAGGGTCTGGAACAAAGTGCCTGAGAGTGTGGGATAGGACGGATTACTCCAGGAATTAGGGTCTGGAACACAGAACCTGAGTGTGTGTATTGGCCGGATTAATCCATGGGTTAGGGTCTGGAACACAGTGTCTGAGAGTTTGGGGTGGCCGGGTCAATCCAGGGGTTAGGGTCTGGAACACAGTGTCTGAGAGTTTGGGGTGGCCGGGTCAATCCAGGGGTTAGGGTCTGGAACACAGTGTCAGAGGGTTTGGGGTGGCCGGGTCAATCCAGTGGTTAGGGTCTGGAACACATTGAGTTTATGGGATAGACCGGATTAATCCAGGGGTTAGGGTCTGGACCACAGGGACAGAGTGTGTGGGGGAGGCCGGATTAATCCAGGGGTTAGGGTCTGGAACACAGTGTCAGAAAGTGTGGGGTAGGCCGGATTAATCCAGGGGTTAGGTACTAGAACACAGTGTCTGAGAGTGTGGGATAGGCCAGATTAATCCAGGGGATAGGGTCTGGAACACAGTGTCTGAGAGTATGGGATAGGCCATTTAATCTTGGGGATAGGGTCTGGAATACAGTGTCTGAGAGCGTGGGATAGGCCCGGTCAATCCAGGGGTTAGGGTCTGTAACACAGTGTCCGAGAGTGTGCGGGAGGCCGGATTAATCCGGGGATTAGGGTCTGGAACACAGTGCCTGAGAGAGTGGGAGGGGCCGGATTAATCCAAGGGTTAGGGTCTGGAAAACAGAGTCTGAGACAGTGGGATGAACCGGATTAATACAGGAAATAGGGTCTGGAACAGAGTGCCTGAGATTGTGGGATAGGCCGGATTAATCCAGGCGTTATGGTCGGGAACACAGTGCCTGTGAGTGTGGAATAGGCCGGATTAATGCAGGGGTTTGGGTCTAGAACACAATGTCTGAGATTGGGGGATAGGCTGGATTAATCCAGGGGTTTGTGTCTGGAATATAGTACTTGTGAGTGTGGGTTAGTTCGGAATAATCCAGGGGTTAGTGTCTGGAACATGTGTCTGAGAGTGTGGGATAGGCTAGGTTTATCCAAGAGCAAGGCTCTGGAATACAGTGTCTGCGAGTGTGGGATAGGCTGGATTAATCCAGATGTTAGTGTCTGGAACACAGTCCCGGGAGGGTGTATTGGCCGGATTAATCCATGGGTTATGGTCTGGAACACAGTGTCAGAAAGTTTGGGGTGGCTGGGTCAATCCAGCGGTTAGGGTCTGGAACAAAGTGTCTGAGAGTGTGGGATAGGCCGGATTAATCCAGGGGTTCGAGCCTGGAACACAGTGTCTGAGAATGTGGGATAGGCCGGATTAGTCCCGGGGTTCGAGCCTGGAACACAGTGTCTGAGAATGTGGGATAGGCCAGATTAATCCAGAGGTTAGGGCCTGGAACACAGTGTCTGAGAGCGTGGGATAGGCCAGATTAATCCAGGGGTTCGGGTCTGTAACGCAGTGTCCGAGAGTGTGCGGGAGCCCGGATCTATCCAAGTATTAGGGTCTGGAATACAGTGTCTGAGAGTGTGGGGAGAGTGGGTCAATCCAGCGGTTTGGATCTGGAATATATTGTCTGAGTTTATGGGGTAGACCGATTAATCCAGGGGTGAGGGTCTGGAACACATTGGGTGAGAGTGGGATAAACCAGAATATTCCAGGAGTTAGGGTCTGGAACGCAGTGCTTGACAGAGTGGGATAGGTCAGAATAACCCAAAGGTTAGAGTCTGGAATACAGTGCCTGAGAGTTGGGGACACCGGGTCTATCCAGGGGTTAGTGCCTGGAACACAGTGTTTTAGCGTGAGGGATAGGCCAGATTAATCCAGGTGTTAAAGTCTGGGACACAGCGTTTGAGAGTGTAGGATAGGCCGGATTAATCCAGCGGTTTCGGTCTGGAATACAGTGTCTGCAGGAGTAGGATATACCGGATTAATCCAGGGGTTAGGGTCTGGTACAAAGTGCCGGAAATTGTGGGGAAGGCCAATTCAATCCCGGGGTTAGAGACTGGAATAAAGTATCTGGGAGTGTGGGATAGGCCGGATTAATCCAGGCATTAGAGTCTGGAACAAAGTGTCTGAGAGTGTGGGATAGGCCGGATTAATTCAGGGGTAAGGATCAGACCCAAAGTGCTGTTAAATGTGGGATAGGCCGTGTTAATCCAGGGGCTAGGGTTTGGAACAAAGTGCCTGTGAGTGTGGGGAGGCTGGACTAACCTAGGATTTAGGGATTGGAACTCACTGTCTGAGAGTGTGGAATAGGTCAATCCAATGGTCATTGTCTGGAACACAGTGGCTGAGAGTGTGGGGTGGCTGGATTAATCCAGGTGTTAGGGTTTGGAACAAAGTGTCTGAGAGTGTGGGGAGGCTGGAATAACCCAGGATTTAGGGATTGGAACTCAGTGTCTGAGAGTGTGGAATAGGTCAATCCAATGGTCAGTGTCTGGAACACATTGGCTGAAAGTGTGGGTAGGCCGGATTACTCCAGGCATTAGGGTCTGGAACACAGTGTCTTAGCGTGAGGGATAGGCCGGATTAATCCAGGTGTTAAAGTCTGGGACACAGCGTTTGAGAGTTTTGGATAGGCCGGATTAATGCAGGAGTTAGGGTCTGAAACGCAGTGTCTGAGAGTGTGGGATAGGCCGGATTAATCCAGTGGTTTCGGTCGGGAATACAGTGACTACGGGAGTAGGATAGGCCGGATTAATCCAGGCGTTAGGGTCTGGTACAAAGTGCCGGAAAGTGTGGGGAAGGCCGATTCAATCCCGGGGTTAGAGACTGGAATAAAGTATCTGGGAGTGTGGGATAGGCCGACTTAATCCAGGGGTTAAGGTCTGAGACACAGCGTTTGAGAGTGTGGGATAGGCTGGATTAATGCAGGAGTTAGGGTCTGGAACACAGTGTCTGAGAGTGTAGGATAGGCCAGGTCAATCCAGGGGTTCGGGTCTGGAACACAGTGTCTGAGAGTGTGGGATAGGCCGGATTAATCCAGGCATTAGGGTCTGGAACACAGTGTCTGAGAGTGTGGGATAGGCCGGATTAATCCAGCAGTGTCAGTCTGGAATACAGTGTCTGCAGGAGTAGGATAGGCCGGATTAATCCAGGGGTTAGTGTCTGGAACATGTGTCTGAGAGTGTGGGATAGGCTAGGTTTATCCAAGAGCTAGGCTCTGGAATACAGTGTCTGCGAGTGTGGGATAGGCTGGATTAATCCAGATGTTAGTGTCTGGAACACAGTCCCGGGAGGGTGTATTGGCTGGATTAATCCATGGGTTATGGTCTGGAACACAGTGTCAGAAAATTTGGGGTGGCTGGGTCAATCCAGCGGTTAGGGTCTGGAATAAAGTGTCTGAGAGTGTGGGATAGGCCGGATTAATCCAGGGGTTCGAGCCTGGAACACAGTGTCTGAGAATGTGGGATAGGCCGGATTAATCCAGGGGTTCGAGCCTGGAACACAGTGTCTGAGAATGTGGGATAGGCCGGATTAGTCCCGGGGTTCGAGCCTGGAACACAGTGTCTGAGAGTGTGGGATAGGCCAGATTAATCCAGAGGTTAGGGCCTGGAACACAGTGTCTGAGAGCGTGGGATAGGCCAGATTAATCCAGGGGTTCGGGTCTGTAACGCAGTGTCCGAGAGTGTGCGGGAGCCCGGATCTATCCAAGTATTAGGGTCTGGAATACAGTGTCTGAGAGTGTGGGGAAAGTGGGTCAATCCAGCGGTTAGGATCTGAATTATATTGTCTGAGTTTATGGGGTAGACCGATTAATCCAGGGGTGAGGGTCTGGAACACATTGGGTGAGAGTGGGATAAACCAGAATATTCCAGGAGTTAGGGTCTGGAACGCAGTGTTTGACAGAGTGGGATAGGTCAGAATAACCCAAAGGTTAGAGTCTGGAATACAGTGCCTGAGAGTTGGGGACACCGGGTCTATCCAGGGGTTAGTGTCTGGAACACAGTGTTTTAGCGTGAGGGATAGGCCAGATTAATCCAGGTGTTAAAGTCTGGGACACAGCGTTTGAGAGTGTAGGATAGGCCGGATAAATCCAGCGGTTTCGGTCTGGAATACAGTGTCTGCGGGAGTAGGATATACCGGATTAATCCAGGGGTTAGGGTCTGGTACAAAGTGCCGGAAATTGTGGGGAAGGCCAATTCAATCCCGGGGTTAGAGACTGGAATAAAGTATCTGGGAGTGTGGGATAGGCCGGATTAATCCAGGCATTAGAGTCTGGAACAAAGTGTCTGATAGTGTGGGATAGGCCGGATTAATTCAGGGGTAAGGGTCAGACCCAAAGTGCTGTTAAATGTGGGATAGGCCGTGTTAATCCAGGGGCTAGGGTTTGGAACAAAGTGCCTGTGAGTGTGGGGAGGCTGGAATAACCCAGGATTTAGGGATTGGAACTCAGTGTCTGAGAGTGTGGGATAGGTCAATCCAATGGTCAGTGTCTGGAACACAGTGGCTGAGAGTGTGGGGAGGCTGGAATAACCCAGGATTTAGGGATTGGAACTCAGTGTCTGAGAGTGTGGAATAGGTCGGGTCAATCCAATGGTCAGTGTCTGGAACACATTGGCTGAAAGTGTGGGTAGGCCGGATTACTCCAGGCATTAGGGTCTGGAACACAGTGTCTTAGCGTGAGGGATAGGCCGGATTAATCCAGGTGTTAAAGTCTGGGACACAGCGTTTGAGAGTTTTGGATAGGCCGGATTAATGCAGGAGTTAGGGTCTGAAACGCAGTGTCTGAGAGTGTGGGATAGGCCGGATTAATCCAGTGGTTTCGGTCGGGAATACAGTGACTACGGGAGTAGGATAGGCCGGATTAATCCAGGCGTTAGGGTCTGGTACAAAGTGCCGGAAAGTGTGGGGAAGGCCGATTCAATCCCGGGGTTAGAGACTGGAATAAAGTATCTGGGAGTGTGGGATAGGCCGACTTAATCCAGGGGTTAAGGTCTGAGACACAGCGTTTGAGAGTGTGGGATAGGCTGGATTAATGCAGGAGTTAGGGTCTGGAACACAGTGTCTGAGAGTGTAGGATAGGCCAGGTCAATCCAGGGGTTCGGGTCTGGAACACAGTGTCTGAGAGTGTGGGATAGGCCGGATTAATCCAGGCATTAGGGTCTGGAACACAGTGTCTGAGAGTGTGGGATAGGCCGGATTAATCCAGCAGTGTCAGTCTGGAATACAGTGTCTGCAGGAGTAGGATAGGCCGGATTAATCCAGGGGTTAGTGTCTGGAACATGTGTCTGAGAGTGTGGGATAGGCTAGGTTTATCCAAGAGCTAGGCTCTGGAATACAGTGTCTGCGAGTGTGGGATAGGCTGGATTAATCCAGATGTTAGTGTCTGGAACACAGTCCCGGGAGGGTGTATTGGCTGGATTAATCCATGGGTTATGGTCTGGAACACAGTGTCAGAAAATTTGGGGTGGCTGGGTCAATCCAGCGGTTAGGGTCTGGAATAAAGTGTCTGAGAGTGTGGGATAGGCCGGATTAATCCAGGGGTTCGAGCCTGGAACACAGTGTCTGAGAATGTGGGATAGGCCGGATTAATCCAGGGGTTCGAGCCTGGAACACAGTGTCTGAGAATGTGGGATAGGCCGGATTAGTCCCGGGGTTCGAGCCTGGAACACAGTGTCTGAGAGTGTGGGATAGGCCAGATTAATCCAGAGGTTAGGGCCTGGAACACAGTGTCTGAGAGCGTGGGATAGGCCAGATTAATCCAGGGGTTCGGGTCTGTAACGCAGTGTCCGAGAGTGTGCGGGAGCCCGGATCTATCCAAGTATTAGGGTCTGGAATACAGTGTCTGAGAGTGTGGGGAAAGTGGGTCAATCCAGCGGTTAGGATCTGAATTATATTGTCTGAGTTTATGGGGTAGACCGATTAATCCAGGGGTGAGGGTCTGGAACACATTGGGTGAGAGTGGGATAAACCAGAATATTCCAGGAGTTAGGGTCTGGAACGCAGTGTTTGACAGAGTGGGATAGGTCAGAATAACCCAAAGGTTAGAGTCTGGAATACAGTGCCTGAGAGTTGGGGACACCGGGTCTATCCAGGGGTTAGTGTCTGGAACACAGTGTTTTAGCGTGAGGGATAGGCCAGATTAATCCAGGTGTTAAAGTCTGGGACACAGCGTTTGAGAGTGTAGGATAGGCCGGATAAATCCAGCGGTTTCGGTCTGGAATACAGTGTCTGCGGGAGTAGGATATACCGGATTAATCCAGGGGTTAGGGTCTGGTACAAAGTGCCGGAAATTGTGGGGAAGGCCAATTCAATCCCGGGGTTAGAGACTGGAATAAAGTATCTGGGAGTGTGGGATAGGCCGGATTAATCCAGGCATTAGAGTCTGGAACAAAGTGTCTGAGAGTGTGGGATAGGCCGGATTAATTCAGGGGTAAGGATCAGACCCAAAGTGCTGTTAAATGTGGGATAGGCCGTGTTAATCCAGGGGCTAGGGTTTGGAACAAAGTGCCTGTGAGTGTGGGGAGGCTGGACTAACCTAGGATTTAGGGATTGGAACTCACTGTCTGAGAGTGTGGAATAGGTCAATCCAATGGTCATTGTCTGGAACACAGTGGCTGAGAGTGTGGGGTGGCTGGATTAATCCAGGTGTTAGGGTTTGGAACAAAGTGTCTGAGAGTGTGGGGAGGCTGGAATAACCCAGGATTTAGGGATTGGAACTCAGTGTCTGAGAGTGTGGAATAGGTCAATCCAATGGTCAGTGTCTGGAACACATTGGCTGAAAGTGTGGGTAGGCCGGATTACTCCAGGCATTAGGGTCTGGAACACAGTGTCTTAGCGTGAGGGATAGGCCGGATTAATCCAGGTGTTAAAGTCTGGGACACAGCGTTTGAGAGTTTTGGATAGGCCGGATTAATGCAGGAGTTAGGGTCTGAAACGCAGTGTCTGAGAGTGTGGGATAGGCCGGATTAATCCAGTGGTTTCGGTCGGGAATACAGTGACTACGGGAGTAGGATAGGCCGGATTAATCCAGGCGTTAGGGTCTGGTACAAAGTGCCGGAAAGTGTGGGGAAGGCCGATTCAATCCCGGGGTTAGAGACTGGAATAAAGTATCTGGGAGTGTGGGATAGGCCGACTTAATCCAGGGGTTAAGGTCTGAGACACAGCGTTTGAGAGTGTGGGATAGGCTGGATTAATGCAGGAGTTAGGGTCTGGAACACAGTGTCTGAGAGTGTAGGATAGGCCAGGTCAATCCAGGGGTTCGGGTCTGGAACACAGTGTCTGAGAGTGTGGGATAGGCCGGATTAATCCAGGCATTAGGGTCTGGAACACAGTGTCTGAGAGTGTGGGATAGGCCGGATTAATCCAGCAGTGTCAGTCTGGAATACAGTGTCTGCAGGAGTAGGATAGGCCGGATTAATCCAGGGGTTAGTGTCTGGAACATGTGTCTGAGAGTGTGGGATAGGCTAGGTTTATCCAAGAGCTAGGCTCTGGAATACAGTGTCTGCGAGTGTGGGATAGGCTGGATTAATCCAGATGTTAGTGTCTGGAACACAGTCCCGGGAGGGTGTATTGGCTGGATTAATCCATGGGTTATGGTCTGGAACACAGTGTCAGAAAATTTGGGGTGGCTGGGTCAATCCAGCGGTTAGGGTCTGGAATAAAGTGTCTGAGAGTGTGGGATAGGCCGGATTAATCCAGGGGTTCGAGCCTGGAACACAGTGTCTGAGAATGTGGGATAGGCCGGATTAATCCAGGGGTTCGAGCCTGGAACACAGTGTCTGAGAATGTGGGATAGGCCGGATTAGTCCCGGGGTTCGAGCCTGGAACACAGTGTCTGAGAGTGTGGGATAGGCCAGATTAATCCAGAGGTTAGGGCCTGGAACACAGTGTCTGAGAGCGTGGGATAGGCCAGATTAATCCAGGGGTTCGGGTCTGTAACGCAGTGTCCGAGAGTGTGCGGGAGCCCGGATCTATCCAAGTATTAGGGTCTGGAATACAGTGTCTGAGAGTGTGGGGAAAGTGGGTCAATCCAGCGGTTAGGATCTGAATTATATTGTCTGAGTTTATGGGGTAGACCGATTAATCCAGGGGTGAGGGTCTGGAACACATTGGGTGAGAGTGGGATAAACCAGAATATTCCAGGAGTTAGGGTCTGGAACGCAGTGTTTGACAGAGTGGGATAGGTCAGAATAACCCAAAGGTTAGAGTCTGGAATACAGTGCCTGAGAGTTGGGGACACCGGGTCTATCCAGGGGTTAGTGTCTGGAACACAGTGTTTTAGCGTGAGGGATAGGCCAGATTAATCCAGGTGTTAAAGTCTGGGACACAGCGTTTGAGAGTGTAGGATAGGCCGGATTAATCCAGCGGTTTCGGTCTGGAATACAGTGTCTGCGGGAGTAGGATATGCCGGATTAATCCAGGGGTTAGGGTCTGGAACGAAGTGCTGGAAAGTGTGGGGAAGGCCGATTCAATCCCGGGGTTAGAGACTGGAATAAAGTATCTGGGAGTTTGGGATAGGCCGGATTAATTCAGGGGTAAGGGTCAGGCCCAAAGTGCTGTTAAATGTGGGATAGGCCGTGTTAATCCAGGGGCTAGGGTTTGGAACAAAGTGCCTGTGAGTGTGGGGAGGCTGGAATAACCCAGGATTTAGGGATTGGAACTCACTGTCTGAGAGTGTGGGATAGGTCAATCCAATGGTCATTGTCTGGAACACAGTGGTGAGAGTGTGGGGTAGGCCGGATTACTCCAGCAGTGTCGGTCCGGAATACAGGGTCTGCAGGAGTAGGAGAGGCCGGATTAATCCCGGGGTTAGGGTCTGGTACAAATGCCAGAAAGTGTGGGGAAGTCCGATTCAATCCCGGGGTTGGAGACTGGAATAAAGTATCTGGGTGTGTGGGATAGGCCAACTTAATCCAGGGGTTAGCGTCTGGAACAAAGTGCCTGCGAGTGTGGGTAGGCTGGAATAACCCAGGATTTAGGAATTGGAACTCAGTGTCTGAGAGTGTGGAATAGGTCGGGTCAATCCAATGGTCAGTGTCTGGAACACAGTGGCTGAGAGTGTGGGGTAGGCCGGATTAATCCAGGGGTTAGTGTCTGGAACAGAGTGCCTGAAGGTGTGGAGTAGACCAGAACATTCCAGGTGTTAGGGTCCGGAACACAGTATCTGAGAGTGTGCGATAGGCCGGATTAATCTAAGGGTTAGTGTCTGGAACAGAGTGCCTGAGAGTGTGGGGTAGGCCGCATTCGTCCAGGGGTTAGGGTCTGGAACACAGTGTCTGAGAGTGTGGGATAGGCCGGATTAATCCAGGGGTTAGGGTCTGGAACACAGTGTCTGAGAGTGTGGGATAGGCCGGATTAATCCAGGGGTTAGGGTCTGGAACAGAGTGTCTGAGAGTGTGGGGTACGCCGGGTAATTCCAGTGGTTAGGGTCTGGAACACAGTGTATGAGAGTGTGGGATAGGCCAGATTAATCCAGGCATTAGGGTCTGGAACACAGTGTCTGAGCGTGAGGGGAGAGCGGGTCAATCCAGTGGTTAGTGTCTTGAACAAAGTGCCGGAGAGTGTGGGATAGACCAGATTAATCCAGGGACTAGTGTCTGGTTACATTGTCTGAGAGTATGGGATAGGCCGGATTAATCTAGTGTCTGAGAGTGTAGGATAGGCCAGGTCAATCCAGGGGTTAGGGCCAGGAACACAGTGTCTGAGAGTGTGGGATAGGCCCGGTCTATCCAGGGGTTACGCACTGGAACACAATGTCTCAGAGTGTGGGATCGGTCGGATTAATGCAGGTGTTAGGGTCTGTAACACTGTGTCCGAGAGTGTGGGATAGGCCGGCCTAATCCAGGGTTAGGGTCTGGAACACAGTGATTGAGAGTGTGGGATAGGCCAGTTTAGTCTAGGGGTTAGGGTTGGAACACAGCACCTGAGAGTGTGGGACATGCCGGATTAATCCAGGGGTTAGGGTCTGGAATACAGTGTCTGAGAGTGTGGGGAGAGCGGGTCAATCCAGTGGTTAGGGTCTGGAACAAAGTGCCGGAGATTGTGGAATAGGCCAGATTAATCCCGGGGTTAGTGTCTGGAATACATTGTCTGAGAGTGTAGGATAGGCCGGATTAATCTCGGGGTTTGTGTCTGTAATTCAGTGTCTGAGAGTGTGGGGTACGACGGATTAATCCAGGGGTTAGAGTCTGGAATACAGTGTCTGAGATTGTGGGGGAGGCCAGGTCATTCCAGTAGTTAGGGTCTGGAACACAGTATCTGAGAGTGTGGGATAGGCTGGATTAATCCAGGGGTTAGGGTCTGGAACGCAGTGTCTGAGAGTGTGGGATAGGCTGGAGTAATCCAGGGGTTAATTTCTAGAACACAGTGTCTGAGAATGTGGGATAGGCCGGATTAATCCAGGGGATAGGGTCTGGCACAGTGTCTGAGAATGTGGTATATGCCAGATAAATCCAGGGGTTACATTCTGGAACTCAGTGTCCGAGAGCGTGGCGGAGGCCGGATTAATCCAGGGGTTAGTGTCTGGATCAAAGTGCTTGAGAGTGTGGGATAGGCCAGATTAATTCAAGGTTTAGGGTCGGGAATACAGTGCCTGAGAGTATGGGATAGGCCGGATTAACCCAGGGGATAGGGTCTGGAACAGAGTGTCTGAGAGTGTGGGGTAGGCTGGAATAATCCATGGGTTAGGGTCCGGATCACAGTGTCTGAGAGTGTGGGATAGGCCAGATTAATCCAGGGGTTAGTGTCTGGAATACAGTGTCTGAGAGTGTGGGATAGGCCGGATTAATCCAGGGGTTAGTGTCTGGAATATAGTGTCTGACCGTGAGGGAGAGGCCGGATTAAAACAGGTGATAACGTCTGGGAAACAGCTTTTGAGAGTGTGGGATAGGCCGGATTAATCCAGGGGTTAGTGTCTGGAATACAGTGTCTGATCGTGAGGGATAGGCCGGATTAATCCAGGTGTTAAGGTCTGGGAAACAGCTTTTGAGAGTGTGGGATAGGCTGGATTAATGCATGAGTTAGGGTCTGGAACACAATGTCTGTGAGTGTGAGATAGGCCGGGTCAATCCTGGGGTTAGTGTCTGGAACACAGTGCCTGAGAGAGTGGGATAGGCTGGATTAATCCAAGGGTTAGGGTCTGGAAAACCGTGTCTGAGAGTGTGAGATAGGCCAGATTAATCCAGGAGTTAGAGTCGGGAACACCGTGCCTGAGAGTGTGGGATAGACCGGATTAATCAAGGGGCTAGTGTCTGGAACACATTGTCTGAGAGTGTGGGATAGGCTGGATTAATCCAGGGGTTAGGGTCTGGATAACAGTGTCTGAGAGTGTGGATAGGCTGGATTTATCCAGTGGTTCGGGTTTGGAACACAGTGCCTGAGAGTGTTGGGTAGGCCGGATTAATCCAGGGGTTAAGGTCTGGAATACAGTGTCTGAGATTGTGGGGGAGGCCAGGTCATTCCAGTGGTTAGGGTCTGGAACACAGTATCTGAGAGTGTGGGATAGGCTGGATTAATCCAGGGGTTAATTTCTAGAACACAGTGTCTGAGAATGTGGGATAGGCCGGATTAATGCAGGGGATAAGGTCTGGAACACAGAGTCTGAGAATGTGTTGTATGCCAGATTAATCCAGGGGTTAGTGTCTGGAATACAGTGTCTGAGAGTGTGGGATAGGCCCGGTCAATCCAGGGGTTACATTCTGGAACAAAATGTCTGAGAGTGTGGGATTGGTCGGATTAATCCAGGGGTTAGCGTCTGGAACAAAGTACCTGAGAGTGTGGGGAGGCCGGAATAACCCAGGATTTAGTGTCTGGAACACAGTGTCTGAGAGTGTGGGATAGGCCAGGTCAATCCAATGGTTAGTGTCTGGAACACAGTCCCTGATACTCTGGGATAGGCCGGATTAATCCAGGGGTTAGGGTCTACATCACAATGATTCAGAGTGTGGAATGGGCCGGATTAATCCTGGTTTTAGGGTCTCGAACACAATGCCTGTGAGTCTGGGGGAGTCCAGAATAATCCAGGGGTTAGAGTCTGGAACACAGTGCCAGAGTTTGTGGGATAGGCCGGATTAATCCAGGAATTAGAATCTGGAACACAGAGCCTGGGTTAGGGTCTGGAAGACAATGTCTGAGAGGATAAGTAGGCTGGGTCAATCCAGGGGATAGGGTCTGGAACACAATGTCTGAGAATGTGGGATAGGTTCTAATTCAGGAGTTAGAGTCTGTAACACAGTGCCTGAGAGTGTGGGATAGGCCGGATTAATCCAGGGTTTAGGGTCTGGAACACAGTAATGAGAGTGTAGGGTAGGTTGGCTTAATCCCGGGGTTAGTGTGTGTAATACAATGTCTGAGAGTGTGGAGTAGGCCAGATTAATCCAGGGGTTACATTCTGGAAGACAATGTCTGAGAGTGTGGGATTGGTCGGATTAATCCAGGAATTAGGGTCTGGAACACAGAGCCTAAGAGTACGTATTAGCTGGATTAATCCATGGGTTAGGGATTGGAACAAAGTGTCAGAAAGTTTAGGGTGGCCGGGTCAATCCAGGGGTGAGTGTCTGGAATACATTATCTGTGTTTATGGGATAGACCGGATTAATCAAGGGGTTAGGATCTGGAACACAGTGTGTAAGTGTGGGATAGGCCGGAATATTCCAGGATTTAGGGTCTGGAACGCAGTGTTTAAGAGAGTAGGATAGGTCGGATTAATCCAGGGGTTGGTGTCTGGAACACAGCACCTGAGAGTGTGGGACATGCCGGATTAATCCAGGGGTTAGGGTCTGGAATACAGTGTCTGAGAGTGTGGGGAGAGCGGGTCAATCCAGTGGTTAGGGTCTGGAACAAAGTGCCGGAGATTGTGGAATAGGCCAGATTAATCCCGGGGTTAGTGTCTGGAATACATTGTCTGAGAGTGTAGGATAGGCCGGATTAATCTCGGGGTTTGTGTCTGTAATTCAGTGTCTGAGAGTGTGGGGTACGACGGATTAATCCAGGGGTTAGAGTCTGGAATACAGTGTCTGAGATTGTGGGGGAGGCCAGGTCATTCCAGTAGTTAGGGTCTGGAACACAGTATCTGAGAGTGTGGGATAGGCTGGATTAATCCAGGGGTTAGGGTCTGGAACGCAGTGTCTGAGAGTGTGGGATAGGCTGGAGTAATCCAGGGGTTAATTTCTAGAACACAGTGTCTGAGAATGTGGGATAGGCCGGATTAATCCAGGGGATAGGGTCTGGCACAGTGTCTGAGAATGTGGTATATGCCAGATAAATCCAGGGGTTACATTCTGGAACTCAGTGTCCGAGAGCGTGGCGGAGGCCGGATTAATCCAGGGGTTAGTGTCTGGATCAAAGTGCTTGAGAGTGTGGGATAGGCCAGATTAATTCAAGGTTTAGGGTCGGGAATACAGTGCCTGAGAGTATGGGATAGGCCGGATTAACCCAGGGGTTAGGGTCTGGAACAGAGTGTCTGAGAGTGTGGGGTAGGCTGGAATAATCCATGGGTTAGGGTCCGGATCACAGTGTCTGAGAGTGTGGGATAGGCCAGATTAATCCAGGGGTTAGTGTCTGGAATACAGTGTCTGAGAGTGTGGGATAGGCCGGATTAATCCAGGGGTTAGTGTCTGGAATATAGTGTCTGACCGTGAGGGAGAGGCCGGATTAAAACAGGTGATAACGTCTGGGAAACAGCTTTTGAGAGTGTGGGATAGGCCGGATTAGTCCAGGGGTTAGTGTCTGGAATACAGTGTCTGATCGTGAGGGATAGGCCGGATTAATCCAGGTGTTAAGGTCTGGGAAACAGCTTTTGAGAGTGTGGGATAGGCTGGATTAATGCATGAGTTAGGGTCTGGAACACAATGTCTGTGAGTGTGAGATAGGCCGGGTCAATCCTGGGGTTAGTGTCTGGAACACAGTGCCTGAGAGAGTGGGATAGGCTGGATTAATCCAAGGGTTAGGGTCTGGAAAACCGTGTCTGAGAGTGTGAGATAGGCCAGATTAATCCAGGAGTTAGAGTCGGGAACACCGTGCCTGAGAGTGTGGGATAGACCAGATTAATCAAGGGGCTAGTGTCTGGAACACATTGTCTGAGAGTGTGGGATAGGCTGGATTAATCCAAGGGTTAGGGTCTGGATAACAGTGTCTGAGAGTGTGGATAGGCTGGATTTATCCAGTGGTTCGGGTTTGGAACACAGTGCCTGAGAGTGTTGGGTAGGCCGGATTAATCCAGGGGTTAAGGTCTGGAATACAGTGTCTGAGATTGTGGGGGAGGCCAGGTCATTCCAGTGGTTAGGGTCTGGAACACAGTATCTGAGAGTGTGGGATAGGCTGGATTAATCCAGGGGTTAATTTCTAGAACACAGTGTCTGAGAATGTGGGATAGGCCGGATTAATGCAGGGGATAAGGTCTGGAACACAGAGTCTGAGAATGTGTTGTATGCCAGATTAATCCAGGGGTTAGTGTCTGGAATACAGTGTCTGAGAGTGTGGGATAGGCCCGGTCAATCCAGGGGTTACATTCTGGAACAAAATGTCTGAGAGTGTGGGATTGGTCGGATTAATCCAGGGGTTAGCGTCTGGAACAAAGTACCTGAGAGTGTGGGGAGGCCGGAATAACCCAGGATTTAGTGTCTGGAACACAGTGTCTGAGAGTGTGGGATAGGCCAGGTCAATCCAATGGTTAGTGTCTGGAACACAGTCCCTGATACTCTGGGATAGGCCGGATTAATCCAGGTGTTAAGGTCTGGGAAACAGCTTTTGAGAGTGTGGGATAGGCTGGATTAATGCATGAGTTAGGGTCTGGAACACAATGTCTGTGAGTGTGAGATAGGCCGGGTCAATCCTGGGGTTAGTGTCTGGAACACAGTGCCTGAGAGAGTGGGATAGGCTGGATTAATCCAAGGGTTAGGGTCTGGAAAACCGTGTCTGAGAGTGTGAGATAGGCCAGATTAATCCAGGAGTTAGAGTCGGGAACACCGTGCCTGAGAGTGTGGGATAGACCGGATTAATCAAGGGGCTAGTGTCTGGAACACATTGTCTGAGAGTGTGGGATAGGCTGGATTAATCCAGGGGTTAGGGTCTGGATAACAGTGTCTGAGAGTGTGGATAGGCTGGATTTATCCAGTGGTTCGGGTTTGGAACACAGTGCCTGAGAGTGTTGGGTAGGCCGGATTAATCCAGGGGTTAAGGTCTGGAATACAGTGTCTGAGATTGTGGGGGAGGCCAGGTCATTCCAGTGGTTAGGGTCTGGAACACAGTATCTGAGAGTGTGGGATAGGCTGGATTAATCCAGGGGTTAATTTCTAGAACACAGTGTCTGAGAATGTGGGATAGGCCGGATTAATGCAGGGGATAAGGTCTGGAACACAGAGTCTGAGAATGTGTTGTATGCCAGATTAATCCAGGGGTTAGTGTCTGGAATACAGTGTCTGAGAGTGTGGGATAGGCCCGGTCAATCCAGGGGTTACATTCTGGAACAAAATGTCTGAGAGTGTGGGATTGGTCGGATTAATCCAGGGGTTAGCGTCTGGAACAAAGTACCTGAGAGTGTGGGGAGGCCGGAATAACCCAGGATTTAGTGTCTGGAACACAGTGTCTGAGAGTGTGGGATAGGCCAGGTCAATCCAATGGTTAGTGTCTGGAACACAGTCCCTGATACTCTGGGATAGGCCGGATTAATCCAGGGGTTAGGGTCTACATCACAGTGCGTCAGAGTGTGGAATGGGCCGGATTAATCCTGGTTTTAGGGTCTCGAACACAATGCCTGTGAGTCTGGGGGAGTCCAGAATAATCCAGGGGTTAGAGTCTGGAACACAGTGCCAGAGTTTGTGGGATAGGCCGGATTAATCCAGGAATTAGAATCTGGAACACAGAGCCTGGGTTAGGGTCTGGAAGACAATGTCTGAGAGGATAAGTAGGCTGGGTCAATCCAGGGGATAGGGTCTGGAACACAATGTCTGAGAATGTGGGATAGGTTCTAATTCAGGAGTTAGGGTCTGTAACACAGTGCCTGAGAGTGTGGGATAGGCCGGATTAATCCAGGGTTTAGGGTCTGGAACACAGTAATGAGAGTGTAGGGTAGGTTGGCTTAATCCCGGGGTTAGTGTGTGTAATACAATGTCTGAGAGTGTGGAGTAGGCCAGATTAATCCAGGGGTTACATTCTGGAAGACAATGTCTGAGAGTGTGGGATTGGTCGGATTAATCCAGGAATTAGGGTCTGGAACACAGAGCCTAAGAGTACGTATTAGCTGGATTAATCCATGGGTTAGGGATTGGAACAAAGTGTCAGAAAGTTTAGGGTGGCCGGGTCAATCCAGGGGTGAGTGTCTGGAATACATTATCTGTGTTTATGGGATAGACCGGATTAATCAAGGGGTTAGGATCTGGAACACAGTGTGTAAGTGTGGGATAGGCCGGAATATTCCAGGATTTAGGGTCTGGAACGCAGTGTTTAAGAGAGTAGGATAGGTAGGATTAATCCAGGGGTTGGTGTCTGGAACACAGTGCCTGAGAGTGTGGGATAGGCCGAATTAATCCAGGGGTTAATGTCTGGAATACAGTGTCTTAGAGTGTGGGATAGGCCCGGTAAATCCAGGGGTTACATTCTGGAATACAGTGTCTGAGAGTGTGGGGGAGGCCGGATTAATCCAGGGGTTAGCTTCTGGAACACAGTGCCTGAGAGTGTAGGATAGGCCGAATTAATCCAGGGGATAGTGTCTGGAATACAGTGTCTGAGAGTATGGGATAGGCCCGGTCAATCCACGGGTTACATTCTGGAATACAGGGTCTGAGAGTGTGGGGGAGGCCGGATTAATCCAGGGGTTAGCTTCTGGAACACAGTGCCTGAGAGTGTGCGATAGGCCAGATTAATCCATGAGTTAGAGACTGGAACAAAGTGCATGAGAGTGTGGGATAGGCCGGATTAATGCAGGAGTTAGAGACTGGATCAAAGTGCCAGAGAATGTGGGGAAGGCAAATTCAATCCAAGGGTTAGGGTCTGGAACATAATGTCTGCGAGTGTGGGATAGGCCAGATTAATCCGGGGGTTTAGGTCTGGAACACAGTGTCTGAGAGTGTGGGATAGGCTGGATTAATGCAGGGGTTAGGGTCTGGTACACAATGTTTTAGATTATGGGATAGGCCGGATTAATCCAGGGGTTTGAGTCTGGAATATAGTAGTTGTGAGAGTGGGGTAGGTCAGAATAATCCAGGGGTTAGTGTCTGGAACATGTATGGGATAGGTCAGATTTATCCAAGGGCTAGGATCTGGACTACAGTGTCTGGGATAGGCGGGATTAATCCAGACGTTAGGATCTGGAACACAGTGCCTGAGAGGGTGTATTGGCCGGGTCAATCCAGGGGTTAGGGTCTGGAACACAGTGTGAGAGAGTTTGGGGTGGCTGGATCAATCCAGGGGTTAGGGTCTGGAACACAGTGTCAGAGAATTTTGGGTGGCTGGGTCAATCCAGGGGTTAGGGTCTGGAACACAGTGTCAGAGAGTTTGGGGTGGCTGGATCAATACAGGGGTTAGGGTCTGGAACACAGTGTCAGAGAATTTGGGGTGGCTGGGTCAATCCAGGGGTTAGGGTCTGGAACACAGTGTCAGAGAATTTGGGGTGGCCGGGTCAATCCAGGGGGTTTGGGTCTGGAACAAAGTGCTTGAGAGTGTGGGAGAGGCCGGATTAATCCAGGGGTGAGTGCCTGGAACACAGATTCTGAGAGTATAGGATAGGCCCGGTCTATCCAGGGGTTAGGCACTGGAACACAATGTCTGAGATTGTGGGATAGGTCGGATTAATCCAGGGGTTAGGGTCTGGAACACAGTGTCTGAGAGTGTGGGGAGAGCGGGTCAATCCAGTGGTTAGGGTCTGGGACAAAGTGCCGGAGATTGTGGGATAGACCGGATTAATCAAGGCGCTGGTGTCTGGAATACATTGTCTGAGAGTGTGGGATAGGCTGGAGTAATCCAGGGGTTTGGGTTTGGAACACAGTGCCTGAGAGTGTTGGGTAGGCCGGATTAATCTAGGGGTTAGGGTATGGAACAAAGTGCTTGAGAGTGTGGGATAGGCTGGGTAAATCCAGGGGATAAGGTCTGGAACACAGAGTCTGAGAATGTGGTGTATGCCCAGTCAATCCAGGGGTTACAATCTGGAACACAATGTCTGAGAGTGTGGGATTGGTCAGATTAATCAAGGGGTTAGGGTCTGGAACACAGTGTCCAACAGTGTGGGGGAGGACGGATTAATCCACGAATAAGGGTCTGGAACCACAGAGCCTGAGAGTGTGTATTGGCTGGATTAATCCATGGGTTAGGGATTGGAACAGAGTTTAGGGTGGCCGGGTCAATCCAGGGGTGAGTGTCTGGAACACAGTTTGTGAGTGTGGAATAGGCCGGAATATTTCTGGAGTTAGGGTCTGGAACGCAGTGCTTGAGAGAGTAGTATAGGTTGGATTAATCCAGGGGTTGGTGTCTGGAACACAGTGCCCGAGAGTGTGGGATAGGCCAGATTAATCCAGGGGTTAGGGTCTGGGACACAGTTTGTGAGTGTGGGATAGGCCGGATTAATCCAGGGGTTAGGGACTGGAACAAAGTGCTGGAGAGTGGGGGGAAGGCAGATTCAATCCAAGGGTTAGGGTCTGGAACATAGTGTCTGTGAGTGTGGGATAGACTGGATTAATCCAGGGGTTTAGGTCTGGAATACATTGACTGAGTTTATGGGATAGACCGGATTTATCCAGGAGTTAGGGTCTGGAACACAGTGTGTGAGAGAGTGGGATAGGTTGGATTAATCCAGGGGTTTGTGTCTGGAATAAAGTGCCTGAGAGTGTGGGGACACTGAGTCAATCCAGGGGTTAGGGTCTGGAACAGAATGTCTGAGCGTGAGGGATAGGCCGGATTAATCCAGGTGTTAAGGACTGGAACACAGCATTTGAGAGTGTATGATAATCTGGATTAATACATGAGTTAGGGTCTGGAACACAGTGTCTGAGAGTGTAGAATAGGCCGGGTCAATCCAGGGATTAGTGTCTGGAATAAAGTGCTTGAGAATGTGGGATAGACCGATTAATCCAGCGATTAGTGTCTGGAACAGAGTGCCTGAGAGTGTGGGATAGGCCGGGTTAATCCAGGTGTTAGGGTCTGGAACATATTGTCTGACAGTGTCGGATAGGCCGGATTAATCCAGGATGTAGGTTCTGGAATGCGGTGTCTGCGAGTGTGGGTGTGCTGGATTAATCCAATGGTTAGGGTTGAGAAGACAGTGCCTGAGAGAGTGGGATAGGCCGGATTAATCCAGGGATTAGGGTCTGGAACACAGTGCCTGAGAGAGTGGGATAGGCCGGATTAATCCAGGGGTTAGTGTCTGGAACACAGTGCCTGAGAGTGTGGGATGGGTCGGGTTAATCCAGGAGTTAGTGTCTGGAACACAGTGTCTGACATTGTCGGAGAGGCCGGATTAATCCTGGCCTTAGGGTCTGGAACACAGTGTTTGAGAGTGTAGGATCGGCCCATTCTATCCATGGATTACATTCTGGAACACAATGTGTGAGAGTGTGGCATTTTTTGGATTAATCCAGGGGTTACAGTCGATAACACAGTGTCCGAGAATGTTTGGGAGAGTCCAGCGTTATCCAGGGGTTAGTGTCTGGAACACAGTGTCTGAGACTGTGGGACATGCCGAATTAATCCAGGGGTTAGGGTCTGGAATACAGTGTCTGAGAGTATGGGGAGAGCGGGTCAATCCAGTGGTTAGGGCCTGGAACAAAGTACCGGAAATTGTGGGATAAACCGGATTAATCCAGGGGTTAGTGTCTGGAATACATTGTCTGAGAGAGTGGGATAGGTTGGATTCATCCAGGGGTTAGGTTCTAGAACACAGTGTTTTAGAATGTGGGATAGGCCGGATTAATCCAGGGGATAGGGTCTGGAACAGTGTCTGAGAATGTGGTGTATGCCAGATTAATCCAGGGGTTTAGGTCTGGAACACAGTGTCTGAGAGTGTGGGATAGGCCCGGTCAATCCAGGAGTTACATTCTGGAACACAGTGTCTGAGAGTGTGGGGGGATGCTGGATTAATCCAGGGGTTAGGGTCTGGAACACAGTGTCAGAGAGTTTAGGGTGGCCGGGTCAATCCAGCAGTTAGGGTCTGGAGTACATTGTCTGAGTTTATGGGATAGACCGGATTAATCCAGGGGTTAGGGTCTGAAACGCAGTGCCTGAGAGAGTGGGATAGGTCGGATTAATCCAGGGGTAAGTGTCTGGAACATAATGTCAGAGAGAGTGGGATAGGTCTGATTAATCCAGGGGTTGGTTTCTGGAATACAGTGGCAGAGAGTGTTGGGACACCAGGTCAATCCAGGGGTTAGGGTCTGAAACAGCATGTCTGAGCGTGAGGGATAGGCCGGATTAATCCTGGTGTTTAGGATTGAAACACAGCATTTGAGAGTGTGGGAGAGGCTAGAGTAATGCATGAGTTAGGGTCTGGAACACAATGTCTGAGTGTGAGATAGGCCGGGTCAATCCTGGGATTAGAGTCTGGAATACAGTGTTTGAGAATGTGGGATAGACCGGATTACTCCAGGGATTAGTGTCTGGAATACAGTGCCTGAGAGTGTGGGGACACTGGGTTAATCCAGGGGTTAGGGTCTGGAACAGAATGCCTGAGCGTGAGGGATAGGCCGGATTAATCCAGGTGTTAAGGACTGGAACACAGTGCCTGAGAGTGTGAGATAGGCCGGGTCAATCCAGGGGTTAGTGTATGGAATACAGTGCATAGTGTATGAATATAGTGTATGGAATGTGGGATAGACCGGATTACTCCAGGGGTTAGTGTGTGGAAGAGAGTGTCTGAGGGTGTGGGGAGACTGGATTAATCCAGGGGTTAGTGTCTGGAACAGAGTGCCTGAGAGTGTGGGATAGGCAGGATTACTCCAGGGGTAAGGGTCTGGAACACAGTGTTTGAGAGTATGGGATGGGCCGGATTAATCCAGGGGTTAGGGTGTGGAACACAGTGTCTGATAGTGTGGGGTAGGCCGGATTAATCCAGTGGTTAGGATCTGGAACGATGAGAAACAAAGCTCACAGACTTCAATAATTGCAGTCCGAGACAAAATCTGAATGAGTCGTGTCCTTTATTTTACTCTTGCAAGAGGGTGTGATGTCCAGTGTCTGTAAGGCAAGGGACATACACACCCCAAATTCAATTCATACACAATATTTATATAATTTAGTTTCTTTTGTTTTACATTGCTCCTCCCCTGTTTACATCTTCCACTTCCCTAAGACCGGCCCCCATTACTCCTGTTTATCTCTTGCCTTATCCGGCCTTGTCTGTGACAAAATGCTTATTCCTGGCCTCACAAGGCTGTTTGACCTCATCCCGCTGTAGGTCATTGTTAGGCATATTCTTTCTTCATCATTATCTACCCCCTTCATCTGTGCCTTTCCCGAGGCCGTTCTGATCCCTATGACCCTTTTAATTGGGGCTTGTTCCTGTGTTTCTGTAAAAGTGGGAAAAGATGTTTATATCTACTGTTTGTACAGGCGTATCTTGCTTAACTTCCTCCCCTCACAGCATCTTATTTTATTCGCCTGTAATATCTACCATTGTTTTGCAGTCACATTTCATTCTTGTATACAATTTCAGCTAATACAATTATGTATTTCCTCCACATATTTCCATTCTTGTTGACTCAGCTCTTGGCTAAAACAATTACACATTGGTGTGAGTTCATTTGCCTTGTACAAGTAAATGGAATTGCATCTGTTTCATTAAGGCTGTCTCAATCAGTCTTTGGGTGAGTCCTCGTATACAGGGTATGATACAACAGCCAGTGGCCACCAATACCCCGGCTACTACTATCAGGGAAGTAAGGATGGAGACCACCACCTCCTTCCATTTTCCAAACCATGATTCAAGCCATCCTGTGAGAGATGTGTCTACTCCTGAATTCTCAGCCAGTTCCTCTGCTAAGGTAGTCAATCCCCTTAAGGCCCGAGTAATTGAACCATCAGGCACAGTGTAATGAGGAATAAAGGTAGACCAGCTTCCTCCTAACATCACACACACACATACCCTTTTCCCTCTAGAATCATATCAAGGGCCATTCTGTTTTCCCATGCCATCCTACTTGTCACATCAAGCTGGTCTGATATTCCTTTAACTACATCTCTTATATAATTTATAAATCGCTGTTGATTATAGAAAATGTAACTTATCCAATCTACATTTTTATTAATTGTTACCCACCAGAAGAGAGCTGACTCTAAGCCTGTTGCAATCTGGGTACGAGCCTTGAACTCATCAGGTAACACCCCCCCCCCCCCCTCCAGGGACTCCTACAGAATCGAGATAAATCCTGTCATCCAATGAAGTGTCTAACAGTGATCTCTTACTCCTTCCCGTTTTCCCTACTATCTTTTCCTTCTCAAATGCCAGGGTCAATGGAATTGCCAATTGTACAATTGCACATATCCCTCTCGAATCCGGAGGGAGGGTGGGTCTCAGTATTTTGCCTCCACAGTCCCACCACAGATCCGCTTGAGGAACGTTCAGTGCTGAGTAGTTCCCTCCCTTCTCCGTTTCGGTGACATCCTTAATCTCTGTAAATAATTTCAGCTCCCCCCAAGTCTCCAGACCGATTTGTAACTCGTCTACGCACACACAACGTGTGATTTCTGATTGCGGCTGGAAACGTGGCGGGGGGGTGGTGGGAGGGCTTTTGCATCTTTCTTCTCCGAGGGAGGGAACATCAGAGATAGGGAGGTACAGTTCCTATCATTCCATGCAGTCTCATCCTGGTACAGGGCTATCATACATTTCATGCCCTTCCTGTCTCCCTTCCACCCGAGTGGAAAGGGAACCCCCTGGGCCACTGGCCGACCGGAGGCACATGCATAACAATTGGTCTTGTTCAGACTTTTTCCAGTATACTTTACCCATTCAACTCAGGCATTTGCATCCCCATACCCAGTTTCTATTTTGATGGTCTGTTTTAAGTCCTTTCCCTGTGTAATTTTTACTCCTTTAGGGTCATTGGGAGGGGTGACCCAGTAGTTCTGCCCGTTTTCCCTGTCCTACACTAATTCAAAAACAACAGCCCAAGAAATCCTACCCATTTGCTTTCATTTCTATACCAAATGTTTCATTTAATTGTATCTCATAGGTGCCCCCCCAACCCCCCCACCCCCCCCCCCCCACCCCAGAATTGCTCTGTGCCATGTGGTTTTCTTCATCGTTAAGTATATTGGGTTACACTTTTTATCGGGACAATCGCGAGCTGGTCGGAAGGGGGCCCGGTGTACTGTGACGAGATCATTATACCAAGTACCGTCTCCAAAGCCATCCCCATAGGATTAAGATGTAACTCTGAGCTGTGGTACTGTCTCTGATTATCTTCATCCCCACAATTTAAGCTGCATACATCAGCGTCTATTACTTGTGGATTATCAGACTGAGGAACTGTTAATAATACATATAAAAATGATATTTGACAAAATCCCAATACTAGGAGAGCTAGCATCATAACTCTAAGCATCTCCAGCATTCTAAACATGATGGGGAAGCACAAAACGACTTAATATACAATCTTACCGAAATAATCCCGCGCTCGCGTCACCACTGTATAATCAGTTACTCAAAGTCTCTTCAGTCTGAGTTTCAGCTGGTCTTCCGTTGATCCGACTGTCCAGACTTCTTCCCCAACTGGAGGTTCCACTGGCCCTTTGATCCGAGTGTAGTAAGTCCAGCCTTTCCCCACCGTCCTTATTGCCGTTTCGGTCGTCAAAAGCGCCTGGTACGGCCCTTCCCAGTCCGGCTGCAATTTAGTCTCTGTCCATGATTTTACTAAGACCGAATCTCCCGGCCGGATGGGATGAACGGTGAATTGAAGGGGTGGAGTCTGTGCCAATAACCCCTGTTTCCTGAGGAAAGACAAAGAGGAGGACAAGCCCAGTATATACTTCTTTAAAAACAAGTCTTTAGTTTCGGGAATTGGCAATTCTCCATTCATTCCCAAGTAAGGTAATCCAAATAAGATTTCATAGGGGGATAGTCCCAAATCTATCCTTGGGGCTGTTCGTACTCACAAGAGAGCTAGAGGTAAACATTTGGTCCAAGGCAGTCTGGTTTCTATTATCAATTTAGAGAGCTGTCATTTGAGTTTTTGGTTCATTCTCTCAACCTTTCCCGATGATGGAGGGTGCCATGGAGGATGGAGCTCCCAGGAAATTCCCAACCCTTTCGTTACCCCCTGAAACACTTTAGAGGTAAAATAAGTTCCTTGGTCAGAATCTATACGGTTCACTAGCCCATATCAGGGAATTATGTGCTCTAATATTGTTTTAGACACCCCACTCGCAGTGGCAGTAGCTCGGGAGTATGCTTCAACCCAACCAGATAGATGATCTACTATAACCAGCAAATACTTTAGTCTTCCTACTCTGGGTAGTTCAGTATAATCTACTTGCATACTCTGGACGGGTCTCAATCCCGGGTCGCTTCCTCCTGGGGTCTGTTTTCTCAGGACTTTCTTATTTACCTTTCTGCATATTATACATCCCTCACATATTTGTTTAGCAATTGTATATATTCCTTTACATCCATATTCCCTAAGAACTAAATCACACATTGCTTGTACTCCCCAATGGCTGCCTCGATGTAGGACAGCCATAATCTCTCGAATCATCATTTTGTTTAACATTTCCCTTCCATCAGGTAACCTCCAACGCCCTTCTGCTGTTTTTACAGCCCCTAAATCTCTCAATTCTTTTTCTTCTCTTTCAGTAAATATAGGAGCTTCCCGAGGACCTGGGACAGTAGGTATTAGGGAATGAATCACCACTTCTTGTGGGTTCAGGGCTGCTTCCTTAGCCACTTCATCGGCTAATGTATTTCCCCTAACTTCAGGTTCATTTCCTTTCTGATGACCATTTACATGCACTACTGCTATTTCTCGGGGGAGTAATAGGGACTCCAAGACCCGTTTAATCAACTCCTTATGTACTAATTCCTTCCTTCGGCTATTGATCAGTCCTCTTTCCTGCCATATCTTTCCGAAAGTGCCAACACCAAATACATATTTAGAGTCAGTGTATAATGTTCCCTCTTTATTTTCTAACGCCCTAAGGGCTCTTTCCAATTCATCGAGTTCGCAGGTCTGAGCTGACCACCCATTTGGCAACCTTCCTGCCTCCACAATACTACCTTCCATCCCGTCTACGACTGCATACCCATTATGTCTTTTCCCTTCAGTCACCCGGGATGATCCGTCTATAAAATGTGGGGCTCCTGCATGAAGCGGAAAATCTCTCAGATCCATGCAGACCTCAGTTTGGTATTCTATAATGTCAAGGCAGTCGTGCCCTGGATTCTGAGGAGAGTCTCCTTCCCCTTTCCAAAGAAAGTCAGCTGGACTTAAACAATTGTCAGTGACCAACACTAGATCATCCTTTTCTATTAATATTGCCTCATATTTCAGAATCCGTGAGTCTGTCAACCATCGCCCAGCTTTTTGGTTTAGGATCATTCTCATTTGGTGTGGGGTACTTACTATTAGGACTCCTCCAAATGTAAGCTTTCTGCTTTCCTCCACTAACAGTGCAGTGGCAGCCACGGTCTGCACACACTCAGGCCACCCCCGGGATACTGGATCCAATAGCTTCGAAAGATATGCTACTGGCTGTTTCATTCCTCCCCACCTCTGGGGTAATACTCCCAAAGCCGCTCCCTTATCTACAGTCACAAAGAGGTGGAAAGTTTTATCTAGAGAAGGTAATGCTAACACGGGGTCATGGATCAGATCTCTTTTGAGTTTCTCAACTCGTTCTTTTTCCTCATCATCCCTACTTAGACAATTTGGTTCCCCCTCTAATAGTTTGAGATATAAGTTCTTAGTCTTCTGAGCATAGGAATCAATCCACAATCTGCAATAACCCGTAAGACCTAAAAATTTGCGTAACTCCCTTTTAGTGCTGGGCAGTGGCATCCCCACTATTCCCTCTATCCGTTCCGGGCTTATCTTTCGCTTTCCCTCACTAACTAAATGTCCCAAGTATTTCACTTCTTGCTCCACATATTGTAGTTTGTTTTTAGATACCCTCAGTCCCTGCTGACCCAGGAAATTCAATAATTTGTTAGTGGCTTCTACTACTCTTTCTCTTCTTTTTCCTGTTACTAAGAGGTCGTCTACATACTGCAACTGGGTAGTCCCCTTGGGGCTGTTAAATTTCTCCAATATTTGTTCTAACATCTGTCCAAATAAATTCGGGGATTCCGTAAACCCCTGGGGAAGCACAGTCCACCGGTATTGCTGTTTTCGTCCTGTCTTAGGGTCTTCCCACTCAAAGGCAAACAAATTCCTACTTTCCTCTGCCAAGGGACAGGCCCAAAAGGCATTCTTTAAATCTATCACACTAAACCATTTGTGGTCATGAGGGATCTTACTTAATAAGGTATAGGGGTTTGGCACCACTGAGTGCCTGATCTGTAGTATTCGATTTAATGTTCTCAAATCCTGCACTAATCGGTAAGTTCCATCGGATTTCCGCACTGGTAGGATTGGGGTATTATAAGGAGACATACATGGCTCCAACAATCCATCTCTAATCAATCCTTCAATTACTGGCTGCAGTCCTCGTTTACCTTCTATGGAAATGGGATATTGTCGCTCACAGACAACGCCCCCTTTCCTTTTTAAATTTACATCAAGGGGAGGGATCTGTAATTTTCCACGATTCCCTTCTCTAGCCCATACAATAGGGTCTATCTCTCTCTCCATATCCTCTGTCAACATTGCCATTTGGACACCTAATTCTTTTTCCTGAATTTCAATCTCCAGTCCTAAGAGGATAATTAAATCTCTCCCTAGTAAGTTACTTCCTATATCAGGGATATACAACAATTCCCCTTTGACCCTATCCTTAGGACCTTCTATCATCATAGGTTCAAATACTGGAACAGTAAATCCTTCCCCTTTCACCCCGGAAACTGTAATTGACCATGTCGACATTCCTACTTTCTTTGGTTTAAAATTCAGCGATGACCGTGCTGCCCCCGTATCTACTAGGAAGACTACCTCTTCCCTATAGGGTCCCACCTTCAGGTTTATCAAGGGTTCCTGGTGGGTCCCCGGGGGCAGGAACCCCTGACACCCCTATACTTCATCAAAATTCATAAGCGGAATTGCCCTCTCTTCCCTTTTCAGAGCCGGACATTCCCGCTTAAAGTGCCCTATCTTTCCGCAATAATAGCATCCTGCCTGTGGAGTCCTCCAGCTCTGCCCCTGTCGCTCGAACCCTCTGTCAAACACTCCCCCTTATCCTCTCTGTCCTAAATGCTGCCACCCGCTGCTCCGGTTGCTCACTATTGGTTCCATTCTTTTCTTAACTACCTCACCAACCGTAGCTACCATCATTTTCACCTTCTGTTTTTGTCTCTCATCCTCTCTCTTTCCAAACACTTTCTGTGCCTCTCTTAACAATTCATCTAATGGCTTTTCACTCCACCCTTCTATCTTCTGTATCTTTCTCTGTATGTCTGGCCATGCCTTTGTCACAAAAATGTACTTTCAAAAGACCCTGTGCCACAGGGTTTCTCAGGGTTCATTCCAGAATATTTCTGCATTGAGTCTCTTAATCTCTGCAAAAAAGCTGAAGGAGTCTCATCTTTCTCCTGTCTAACCTCAAAGGCTTTAGTCAAATCCTGTGACTTCGGAACTGCCTCTCTTATTCCTTTTAGAACCAGGTCTTTCAATTTCCTCATTTCTTCTCTATGCTCCGGGATTTGATCTTCCCACTGGGGTCTCTGAGGGGAAACTTCGTCTCTCTCTGTCCAGCATCCCCATCTCCAATCGGGTGTTCCCTGTCCCATATTTTAATGGCTGCTCCCCATATAAGTCCCCTTTCTTCCCCAGTAAATAGTATATTCAAAATAGACATTAACTCAGCCCAGGTAACTGGGCCCCAAAAATTGATCAATTTGTTCAGACAACCCTACCGGATCCTCAACCAGGACCTTCATTTCTTTTTTAAATGTTCTGACCTCCCCACTGCTGAGGGGGGGTGGGGGGCACTTACAAACCCAATCTCTTTGTCTCCTATTGGTACCTCCCGAAGGGGATTCGTCATTACGTTCTTCCCCTTTTTCTTTTTTAAAGAAATATTGCAATATTTCTCGCTCCCCATAACTTCAAACACCAATTCATCAATTCATGCTTGACTAACTTTAAAGCATATTCCAAACTTTTAAATATATTTATATATTTACGTTCATTTATTCAGTATTTAATATTTGCAATGTAAAATGCATACAGTTTCCAATTTTGAAATCCACTGTAATCACCCAGTTTTAGTCCATTAAGTTAAATCCAAAATTAGTTTTCTTAAGTAGTCCTGACCAATCATTGCTCAATTACAATACTATATGTTGTGAAATAATCAGAGCTGCCTTAAAAGAATTTGTCTATTCTAGTTAAAAAAAAACTTCTAATGCATTAACAATGGCCGAATCCAAGGTCACAGATATTAACCATAGAATTTTGTTTTTACTACAATCTAATGTTGAACTGAAACTTGAACTGTCCTCCATAAATCGCTTTTATGTAAAGATAAAAGAGATCAGTTAGAAACTGATAGTAAGGCAGTCATTAGCTGTAAGAAGAACAGGAGTTATTATTATTTTTTCATTATTTCTATAGAATCCTTAACCTTTAAAGAAATCATGCTAAGTTTCCATAATAAAAATCAGATTCAAAACAGTCCTGGAACTCAAACTCCAGGGAATAATGCGGAAACATTCAATCACCAACAAACAAATGTACATTCAAACCAAATCACAAAGGGTTAAACTTTGTACCAGCTGTACAGCTCTTTTCATTCTCTCTCTCTCTCTCTCACTCATTGACAAATAAATTCAGATATTTACAAACCCAGTCTTTGTCCGACCTGTATTTTGGCCAGAAGACGGCGGGATGAAGAATGGATTCCTTAGTCCATACGAAGCAACAATATTTAATCATCTCTTTCCCTTGTACAAGTATTATTTTGCCAATTCCACAACATCCTGCCCAAAGGACTTTCTGGAGGTATGTTGTAAGGGACCCCGTCTCCATTTCCATTGCCTTTTCCTTCTTTTGTTTTCCCGGAGGCTTTTTCCTTACCCACGGCACAACCCATATTGAGTTCCTTCGTTAGTCCCTTATTAACTACTAAAACTCAATCCCGGCCACCAAGGCAATACTTAAAAGTCAATTTTCTTACCTTGGTCTGTGCACAGAGTTGCCTGGCCCCTTTGTGCCGTATTTCCTATCGAGCTCCTATCACTGTCTGATTCAGATGTCTCTCTTGTGGGATTCGTACCAGTCGCCCAAGGGAATGGACCAAGCCGGGACACGAGACCGCTCCTCAATGGGGAACGGGACGCGTCTTCTAAGTGTCCAGGGCCAGCCACTTCCCCCGGCGATGGAAGAACATTGCGGACAGCCCCCAATTGTGAGAAAGATAGCTCACTCACTTCAATAATGTCAGTCCGAGACAAGTTATGAATCAGTGGTATCATTTATTTTACACTTGCAAGTGGGTGTGATCTCCAGTGTCTATAAGGCAGAGGACATACACACACCAAATTCAATTCATACACAATATTTATATGATTTGATTTCTTTTGTTTTACATCGCTCCTCCCCATTTACATCTTCCACTTCCCTAAGACCGGCACCTATTACTCCTGTTTATCTCTTGCCTTATCCGGCCTTGTCTGTGACAAAATGCTTATTTCTGGCCTCACAAGGCTGTTTAACCTCATCCCGCTATAGGTCATTGTTGGGCATATTCTTTCTTCATCATTATCTACCCCTTCCATATGTGCCTTTCCCGAGGCTGTTCTTTATAATTTCAGAATTGCAGAAGTAACATCAATTTACCTATATTCCACACATATGTTATAGAATACACAAGGACAAAGACAAGAGTGGTCCTTAAGGAAGAGTGCTAAATTGGGGGACGGCCAACTATACCAACATTCAGCAGAAGTTGGGGAATATAGTTTGGGAGCAGTTGTTTGAAGGTAAATCGACATTTGATACGTTGGAAGCTTTTAAAGAGAGGTTGATTAGAGTTGAGGTCAGATATGCTTGTGTGGAAATGAGGGGTAGGAATGGCAAGATTAGGGAACCATGGATAATAGGTGAAACTGTGAGACTAGTTTAGTGGAAAAAGGAAGTGTACATAAGGTCTAGGTGACTGAAGACCGACAAAGTTTGGGAAGAATATCGGGAATGTACGACTGATCTGATACAAGGAATTAAGAGGGCGAAAAAGGGGTCATGAGATGTATGTAGCAAACAAGATTATGGAAAATCCCAAAGACTTTTATTCATATATAAGGAGCAAGAGGGTAACTAGAGGAAGAGTTGGACCACTCAGGGACAAAGGAGGAAAGTTATGCGTGGAGTCAGAGAAAATGGGTGAGAATATTAATGAACACTTTGTATCGGTATTCACCAAGGAGAAATGTTGAGATTAGGTATGGATGCTTGATTCCTAGAGGTCAAGTCGAAATAAGGAGAGAGGAAGTGTTGGTTATTCTGAAAGGCATTAAGGTGGCCAAGTTCCCAGGTCCGGATGGGATCTATCCCAGGTTACTGAGAGAAGGGAGAGAGGAAGCAGGTGGGACCATAACAAATATATTTGCAGCATCTTTGAACACGGGTGAAGTCCCGGAGTACTGGTGTTCTCTTGTTTAAGAATGGCGTCCCTGACGTTCGTGGCAGGGAAGCTGTTGTAGAAAATACTGAGGGATAGGATGTATTCCCAGTTGAAAGAAAATGTGCTTATCAGTGATAAGCAACATAGTTTTGTGTAAGGAATGACATGTCTTGCCAACTTAACAGAATTCTTTGAGGAAGGACAAAGTTGCTTGTTGAGTGAATGTCTTTAGATGTCATATACATGGACTTTAGTAAGGCGTTTGATAGGGTTCCCCATGGTACGCTGATTGAGAAAGTGAAGTCGTATAGCGTTCAGGCTGTACTAGGTAGATGGATAGAGAAGTGACTGGGCCACAGCTCATGGAGATTAGTAGTGGAAGGGCGTTTCTGAAAATGGAGGCCTGTGACCAGTGGTGTTCAACAGGGATCCGTACTGGGACCACTGTTGTTTTCAACATACAGAAGTGATCTGGACGAACGTATGGATGGCCTGATTAGCAAGTTTGCAGATGACACAAAGATTGGTGGAGTAGCAGATACTGAAGGGGACTGTAAGAGAATAATGGACAATATAGGTGAATTTTAGAGTTGGCAGAGAAATGGGAGATGAAATTCAATCCGGGCAAATGTGCGGTGATGCAATTTGGAAGACCTAATTCAAGAGCGAAATATACAGAAAATTGAAAAGTGCTGGGTTAAATTGATTTTCAGTGATTTCTGGGTGTTCAGGTCCATTGTTCCCTGAAGAGGGCATATCGCATGCTTTCCTTCATACAGTGGGGTATTGAGTACAAGCGTTGGCAGGTCATGTTACAGTTGTATAAGACGTTTTGTACCCCACATTTGGAATACTGCCTACACACCTGGTTGCCACATTACAAAAAGGATATGGATGCTATGGAGAGGGTGCACAAGAGGTTCACCAGGTATGGTGGGTGCTCGCTATGAAAAGATTTTGGGTAGATCATCGTTATTTTCATTATAAAGATGAAAGTCGAGCAGGGAGCCTGATTGAGCTCTACAAAATTCCGAGAGATATAGATAGAATGAAGAACACGATTTATTTTCCCCAGAGTGGGGACTCAATTACTAGGGGTCAGGAGTTCAAAGTAAGAGGGGAAAAGTCTAGGGTTGATATGCGTGGAAATTTCTTTGTGCAGAGGGTGATGGGTATCTGGAACACGTTGCCAGCAGAGATGGTAGATGCGGTCACGATAGCATCATTTAAGATGTATCTAGACAGATATATGAATGGACAGGGAGCAAAGAGATACAGACTCTTAGAAGATATGTGTCAGGTTTAGGTAGAGGATCTGGATTGGTGCAGGCTTGGAGGGCTGAAGGGCCTGTTCTTGTGCTGTACTTGTTCTTGTTCTTTTTATACCAGACTACTTGGAATCTTTGTACATTTTCTCATTCATATGGCAATTTCTCATTCTTTCATTTCACTCCAATTTCAAAGGATCGTACATAACACATATATACACAGGTACACAACCAAAGACACAGACACAGATATACATGCATACAAAAATAACCACATAAGCACACACACACGCACGCAATCCATTACTTTGTCGAAGAATATCAAGAACATTATCAATGAATAGAGTCATAACTGGAATTCAGGATAAAGGAAGGATGAGAGAAATTGTCTTATTCTATTTGAAAAGACCATTATCTGAAGTTACTACGATAAACATCATACAACACCAGGTTATATTCCAACAGGTTTATTTGGAAGCAATAGCTTTCAATACGCTGCTCCTTCAGCAGGTGTTTGTGGAGAGTCAGACCGTAAAACGCAAAATTTAGAGCAAAATAACAGAGTGCCATGCAACTGAAATAGTACATTGAACCAACCTGGATTTTTAAGTCTTTCATCTTTTAGAATGGGTTGCAGTTTTCGGTTCATTAATATGTAAATCCCAGAACTTCATTTAAGTCATCATCTCATGATAACTTAAGGTTTTACAACAAAAGGTGACATCTCAGCTCAGACGATGCATTAAAGATGGAAGGTCAGAGTCTGTCTGTGTCCCAGTCTTGAGTTAGACTTGTTCTATTTCCAAAGTGGAATTAACAAAATATTTAACGCAATGACTGCCTGCTTTGACTGCCTGCAGTATATGCATTTTTGAGCAAAACAGAATTTATCTGCAAATATATGTCTGCAAGTATAATGATATGAAACTGATGTGGTGGTTAATACAGCTTGTTAATGTTCCAATGCCTCCTGGCACTATTCTGTCCAACCAAATTCCATGTTCTTCTTTAGTAAATCTGTCAGTAGTGCCCCCATGCTGCTGAAATTTGGAACAAACTTCCTGTCGAATCTGTTCAGTCCCAAAAGTCGAAGCACATATTTCTCCATGCGCAAGGAAATTCCTCCATTGTTTTCATCCATGCGTTCCTTGGAATCATCCTTCCATGTTCAATGTTATATCCCAGGAATGTCACAAATTATGGGGTTTTTTTAAGTTTATTTCCAGCTTTATTTTTAGGAATCAGTCAAAGCATTTTGCCAACTGTCACATGTGATCTTTCCATGAATGGCGAAAGATCACCACATCATCAGGTTATTTCTTAATCTGGCCACAAGTCTGTTCATGAGTCTTTGGAATGTGGCCCGTGTGCTCTTCATCTCAAAGGGTATTATTTTGAATTGATACAGTCCATTTGGGTTAACAAATGCAGAAACTTCTTTCGCTTTCTCTATTAAAGATACCTATTTGTAACAATGCAGTAAATCAACTTTGTGATGCAACTGGCTTTTCCAACTTTCTCTGTACAGTCCTCCAAACTCAGTATTGGCTATGAGAGCGATTTTGTTAGTCGTTGGCCTTCCAATAGTCCAAAGAAAATTGTTGAGTTTCATCAGCTATGGGAACGAACAAGATCAGCGAACTCCACTCCACTCTGCCTTGGTTCGATGATGTCTTCATTGAGTATCACATTCACTCCCTTCTGGACCTGTTGGGCTTTGAAAGGATTACGCCAGTAAAGGTATTTTTTTATTGGAACAGCATTCCCTACTTCCACCTCATGCACCCTGGTATTAGTCCTCCTATTTTATTCCTGCATATGTCCTCATAATGTTGCAACAAACCTTTCAACTGTGTTCTTTGCTCCTGAGACAGACAGCTAATTCTCCCACCCCATTCTTTCAGGACTTCCTCATTATTGAACGCACTTTGAGGCACATCAAAGTCCATTACATCTGGATCTGATTTCTCACTCAGCAGGACAATAAATAACACCTGCTTATCCAATTCCATGTCGCTATGGTTTCAATATATTCAGATGGCATGCCCAATACAGCTTCTTTTCTGCCCAACAAATTTATGAGATAGCTTGCCTGACTCAACATTTTCTCAATTTGATAGGGGCCACTAAACCTGCCTTTGAAGGCATCTCCTACTACTGGAAACAATACTAATACATCATCTCCTTCGGAAAACGTCTGTTTTTTTTATAATTTCTATCTGCCAACTGCTTCATTCTACGCTGTGCCATATTCAGGTGCTGTTTATTTAACTCACCTTCCCGATGTAATTATTCCATCACCACTGCTAGATAATCCAAGTGTGAGATCTCTGACTTCGATCATATCAAATTTTTAGTCTCAAAGGCCCTCTCATATAATGTCCAAATATTAACTCACAGGAAGTAAACTGAGTAGATTCATTTGGGGCATCTCTCATGGCAATCCATACAAGTTCGGTACCTTTATCCCAATCACTCAGGGTATCCTGACTGTATATTGTCTTCGGGGCCAATGCCATCTTTCCAAGGCTCCCTGGGATTTTGGATGGTATGGACTTGGTTTAAAGTGATGTATGCTATCCATAACTTCCTTAAACAACTCAACAGTCGAATCTCTCTGGGTAGCACATAACAGGGAAAGAAAGCTACAAACCCCTCCACCATCCTTTTTGTCTTAACACTCCGTCATGGAATTGCCTCCGGAATCTAGTTGACATGTGCATTATGGTTAGCAAGTGCTGATTCCCACTTTTAGTTCTAGGAAGAGGTCCTCCACAATCAATCATAACCCATGTGAAAGATTCTACAAATGCAGGAATTGGCAACAAATCTACTGATTTTATTATTGCTTGCAGCATACCTACCATTAGGCATGTATAACATGTGTGGCAATATTTAACCACATCCTTGTGCATGCCAGGCCAATGGAAGTGCTTTTGTACATTAGCCTGAGTCCTCCTCATACGTAGGTGACCTCCTTCTGGTGATTCATGTTCTATCCCTAACACTTCCTGTCTGTATGCTACAGGCAACACAATCTGGTACACCTCTGCCCATTTCCCCTTTGGGGTCTCCACTTTTGTTTTAGGCTTCTTTCCTTCAGATAATAACCCCCAGGAATATATTCTGATTCCTTTTCTGAGTTTGTATCATAATATATATCTTCTCATCTTTCTGTTGCAAGTCTCTTAGCCTTTCTTGACTAAACATTTCTGTCTGACCCATTGCCTGTTAAGGGTTTTCCTGTAACATTACATCAAATAGGGTGTCAGCTACTGAACCTCAACTTCTTTGTCTTTCTGTTTAGTTTTTCCTTCTTGCTGTAACTTATGACAGTGACTTCTTACTACGACACAGTCTGGAAAACTTCCATGGCATTCTTCTTGTAACTCTGTATGTCCCTGATCTTCTGTTGGCTTCTCCACTACAAGGGGTGTCACTCACACCTTGGATCCTGCTGAATAATTCCCAAGAAAAAATTGTATTCCTGAAACTGACATTCTGTCAATCACTCCTACAGGTACTTCCCCAGTCTTTATTTGGCGTGAAAATACTTTCACCTCTTACCATCAGAGACTGACCAGATCCCATATCTTACATAGGGGAACGCTAACTTTCTGCCTATCTATTCAACAAATTAATACCTTCTTGGGTAATATGTCGGAAAGCATGAAAATACTTTCACCTCTTACCATCAGAGACTGACCAGATCCCATATCTCATGAAATAATAACTTAATTTCAGTCTCTTCCTTGTTCTTCCTAAGTAAACTTTTCCCACAGAGATAAAGTATTTATTGCGATCAGCAACTTACTCAATATCCCAGCCCTGCCAAGGCTGTGCACTCTCCTGCAGCTCCTCGGCTTTTCTTTGGGTCTCCGTTACTACTTTACCTAATACCATTGGATTAGCCTCTTTTCCCACAGCTTTTCCCACAATGTCATTCTTCCATGACCACCACTGTGAGTTTACGAGTACAATCGTACCACCCTGCAAACACCTGAGGCCTTTCATTTCCTTGGAATTCATTTTACCACCAATGGAAAACTATTCCAAGTGTGCTCGACTCTTTGTTTTATAGTGAAGGCTCTCCCGGTTTCCAATTGCTATCCCTCACAGGGATGAAATTCGTGTCAGAACCTAAATTTCACGCCATGCATCAATGCACATTTCTTGATCATCTCTGCTGCTCTTCTCACTTCTTGAAGTTTCTGTTCATCACATAAGTTCTCTGGAAATGAGTTCATTACGCACTCCAGCAGGATAAACTCTTTTGACTTCATTTCCATCCTCTGAACTTGATTTTCCTGACTAATTTGAAACTACTGAAGTGCACATTCCCTCACCCTTTCTCTTTCTCCTTCTTCTCTCTCTTTGCTCAGCTAAGAGACTTCTCTCCTTTTTCTCTCTCTCTTTTCAGTCGTTTACTCCCTCTCTTCTCCATCTACTTTTCTATTTCTCTCTCTCTCTCGTCTTTCTTCTCTCTATCTTTTTGCTCAGCTAATATCCTTCTCTCCCTTTTTTTTCTTCTCATTTCGTTTGCCTCAAACACAGTTTACGTTTTTCTAACTCTGCTGCACTTCTGTTTCTCTGATATACCTCAGTGTTTGACCAAGTCCATTTCATTTTCCTTATGTCCCTGGTTACAACAAATTCTAATTTGTCTGCTAATTCCAAAAGAATATCATTCCTCTGTCTTTCTAACCTTCCTTGGCAAAGTTGCGAAGCACCTTCAAACCTCAGAACCTCTTTCGCAAAGTTAAGAGCCATTTCCCTCTCTTTTAGTTTAACCAATCACATATCATCAAAATGAAACCAATTATTTCACCGACATGTTATTTCAAGATTTACGACACTAATCATCAAGTGTTGAATTCTGCTGGGATCTTTGGTACCCCAATTCTGTTTAAACCTGTCCAAATCCCAGACGACACCCCAATCTATTAAAATGCTGATGTCGAACCGCTACTAAATAAAGTTGAACGCACAGAAACGCTCACGTCATCTTGTCATCTGTTCGAAGTGTGAGGAACTGAAAGGGAACACCCAGTTTCCATTATTTAAAGAAAAGTAACAATTTTCTTTCCGAACAAAATTATTATGAAACTGAACATTGCTTCTCTTAACTAAGCACAACCCTATTGACATGTTGTTCCCATAACACACAATAAATATTACATTAACCTAATCACATGTCTACATAGTCTTTGCCTTTTCTGCTGTAATCAATCTATTACCCACTGATTTCACTGGGTCGTCTTATTCCTTTTTACTAAGCGAAAGTGAGAACTGCAGATGCTGGAGATTAGAGACAAGAGAGTTGTGCCGATGAAGGGCTCTTGCCCGAAATGTTGATTCTGCTACTTTTTGCATGCTACCTGACCTGCTGTGCTTTTCCAGCACCACACTCTCGACTTATTTCTTTTACTCTGAATATGTTTTACAGCAAAAGATATCTTTTTGATGCACGGCTTTCAGATTTCTTTGAGAGCAAGATTTTAGATAGGCAGTTAGCTCTTCCACTCTGCAGCAGTTGCTGTGTTATTCAGTGGCAGTAGCTCTAACCAATTTTCAAAATACCCAATCTTTTTTATACCCCCAATATCGTCCCCTGTCACTGGTCATTGTCATCAAAACAAGAAATTCAAACCCGAATGGGTTTTAGTATCCCGGGCATAGTTTACTATTTGGTTAAATTTGAATTGTTGTCAAAACAGCAACCAAAATTCAAGTATCCATTTAACAGCCAATTGTTCCATGTATCCATTTTGTAACAGCTCATCTCCCAGCCCTTCCATTTGGGCAGCTGAGCCTGCAATTTGAGTTTACTTCAATATACAGAAAACAATGTTCATTTTAAATTGGATCTACGTGCTTTGGCTTCGTAACAAATACCATTTAATAACACAAAGTATTAACAACTATTAATATTCGAAGTACATATTGAATTACTTTCATTCTTTAATTATTTGCAATTAGCTAAAGCTCATGCATTTCAGTGAGAAATTAAATTTATTAATTATATTTTAATTCATAAGAATGCTAAATCTATTTGATTGTGGAATTGTTTGCCGACTGTGAATATGTAATGGTTTAGAGGCAAACAACTTCCGAAATATTAGAGTGAGAATGTGTTCATTTGAATATTGACGTTGAATATTTAACTGTGATTGTACAAATATTAGGCAAATATTCTCTGTTCAATGTAAAATAACATGCAGTTTTCTTTTAATTTTGTATCATAATGTGTTGTAATGAATGTATATTTTAGTCCCAAACATATAGTAACAATGTAGTTGTTCTCAGAGATAATGTAGGCATTGTTATGTGAAATAGTCGGAGTTCACATGGTATTGCTGCCCCCAATTTAAAAAACACAGCAGATATTTTATTATTGTTCATACCGGGAAACTCATCACTTGGAATCATGACCAACATAATAAATAGATTCAGGCATAGTGCTACTGGAACTCACACCTGCTGTAATACTGAGTGACACACTGGCCTGCTCCACAACCTGTCTAGAGACATTACAACCTGGGTTGGGGCACTTATTCAAACATACGTTCACAAGAAATCATTGGCAGCTCACCCTGGGCAGGTGAAAACTAACCAATAGCCTATCGCTTGTCTTAGTGTAGACACACATGCTGTCCAAATTAGGTGCCAATGACTGACAAAGCAAACAGGTCTTACAAATTCATCTTCAGTCTCAGCCTGCTCCAGGGAGCAGATGGATGGGCATGTCTTGCCAGAACACACCGCACAAGGGACTTGACAGCATCTGGACTCCCTCCTAGATTACAGATATTTGCACCCTGCACCAGACCCAGGATGAAGAAATTCACAATTTGACTGTCTCCTGGAGCACACTGTGTCTCAGAGTGAACATTCTAAACCCATCAGCAGTATATGTCACCTTCATACTCAACAGTGTCAAAATAAAATTGAACTTCTGTGTATGTGGCCAGAGATCAGGTTGTGTTATCCAACCTGCTTTTGAGTGGGTTTCGATCGAGATCAGTCCTGCAGAGTGCATCTGAGGGAACCAGCAGCAAACACCAATTTGAAACCACTTTAATAATTGAACTGTGTGGATTTTGTCTGATGTATGTCACCACACACACATTGTACTGACACTCAGTAAAATGTAACAATGGGCACCATAACTGCAAGTCTCGATCTAACGCCACTTCCCAGCTTCCTCACCTCACTCCCTCCCCCATTCACCAATTGATGAGAATCCACTACCTGGGAGAAACAGTCTGTGCTTCATCTCAGGTGGTCTACTCTATAATGGCCTGTTCAACCCACTTAATGACTTTACATTTCAGGGCTACATGTAGTGCTGACTTCCTGAGCCAATATGATTCCCAATATCCTGGGGATGATGGAATTGAAAACATAAGAAGGCACTAACCATTTTTTGTGGGATACTCCACATGATGAGAGGCAGATTTGATCTACCAGAGGGAGAGTGATTATTGTTCACAAAGGGTCAGCACAAGCCGGTACCCTGCACGCTCCAGCAGCATCACTGGGAACACATGAACTTGTGGAAGGACTTAATCAACGCTGCCCATTACTGAGGTCTGCGCCCCTGCACACTGTTTGGGGAATTAATCACCAAAAAACTCATGCTATGTGGAGGTGATCGCTCAGTTCGGGAAAGTGGAATTTGATGCATCAATTTTTTTAAAAATGGTGATTCAACAATTATTGCTTCTTACAGTCTTAGATCTAATGTTTTTGTTCGTAGATTGGGAAGCCTGTTAACAAACAGTGAATGTTTATAGATCTCTGAAGTACAGACGAGGTACAGACTGTTCCTGGTGTTATACTCCAGGCTGGATGCCCTTTACCTTGGTGCTAGGATTATTACATGTCAGACAGATGTTACAAGGGAATAGATTGACACGTGAAATTGTGACTTTTTTGACATCAGAGATGTGGTTGAAGGAGGTCAGGATTGGCAACTCTGTATTCTGTAGCATAGGAACTATATGCAGGAGATGCTGTTGCTTTATTAATTAATTAATCAATTACTGCTGTAAAGAGGGACATTATCTTGGACGGGCCTCCAATTGAGGCTTCGAGGATTGTGATTAGAATAAAAAGATAACCAGATAATTGCTAGGGGCATATTAAAGATCGCCTGTTAGAAGAAAATACATGAGCCAGTATGTAACCAATCGCTGTAGTGTATAAAAACAGTAAGAGGGTAATTATATTTATGCTTTTCAATATGCAACATTTATTGGGGAAGTCACATGCTTTTAAGAGGGGACAAATACTTTGAAATTTATTGCCGAGAGCTTCTCATATCAACGTGTAGAAGATACAACCAGGGATAGTACATGGCTGGGCCTTATTGTCGAGAATGAAGCCAATCATATGTTCGAGCAGGATTGGAAGAGAAGGTAAGGACCAATGACCATAACATCATTTATTTTAAGTTTCTTAAGGAAAAGGCCAAAAAAAGCCTGAAAAATATAAGGTTTTTGGATTGGGGAGACAGAGTTTATTAGAAATTAGGATCTGGCCAAAGTAGTCTGGGGACATTTACTTCTGGGTAACGCTGTCGTCGAATAGCGTGGAGTAGGGAGGAGTGTCTATGCTCAAAAAGGAATTGATGAGAGTATGAGCCCAATACGTTACACTCTAAGATCAAGCTTAGGAAAACAAGCCCAGAGACACTCTGACGTCTACAAATAATCAGAGCTGAAAAACAAAGTAAAGAGAAGTTTAAAGCAGCTATAAAGTGAGCAGATCAATAGAATCCCTCTAAGAATGTAGAAAGTGCAGCGCTGAAGTTAAGGAAGTTAGTAGAAGAGAATAAAGGAGGTGTGATAAAACATTAGCGGGTAAGAATAGTAAGAATCCGAAGATATTCCATCCACATATTGGGGGAAGAGGATAACAAGGGAAATAACGGGGAATAGGAAGAATCAAGGAGGCAGCCTGTGCACACAGCCAGAAAATACGTAAAGCACGTATTTCATATCCGTTTTCACTTGGGCAAAGGAGTTCCTGGATTCAGGGAGAGTGACCGTGTGAGCCTTTAAAAGATTGATAGCGACCGGAAGGAAGAACTGAAAGTTTTGACAGAGTAAAGAGTGGACAAATCCCCAGATCTGTATCTTAAGCTGATATGAAAGAAGATGGAAAAAATAACAGGCTATGAGCTTTATTTATTTATTGTACTTTTGAACAGAGTGGAGGTCGGCATCTAATGTCGGTTCAACAAAGTGCGCTAGAAATAAACAACGAAGTAAAGACTCATATCAGTGAGAGAAACAATTCCAAAAGATTTTGAAAATATCTTAAAGGCTGAGAGACATATTTTTACTCAGTCAGTGAATTATTGGTGACGGAGAAAATGCAAGGAAGTGGGGTTGAGGGCTATCAGAACAAACATCTTTGAACTGAAAGGCAGAACATACTCGTTGAGCTGCTGGGCATATTGTTGCTATGCCTTGTGGTATGCAGTCTGCTACTATTTCTGTGTTTGTG
Source organism: Chiloscyllium punctatum (assembly GCF_047496795.1). NCBI lineage: Eukaryota > Metazoa > Chordata > Chondrichthyes > Orectolobiformes > Hemiscylliidae > Chiloscyllium > Chiloscyllium punctatum. The sequence goes on along the minus strand of NW_027309846.1, from coordinate 717,315 downwards.
AAAACAACAACCTGTCTCCCATTGCAGTGAGGCACAGTTCGGAATACAACTGAATTTATAAATGGTACATGAATAGCCAGGAATTAGTTAGAAGCAGGAATCTAATCAGTATTCTGTAAATTCCAATGATTTTAAGTTTCATTCCTTTAAACACCGGGGAACACAGGCCAAGTTTCACATGGACCTCTTTGATAACATTGTCCTTGGTAGAAACCTATAGAACCTTCCCTTTCCTCTCTCTATGGCAATAAAATATTTACTGAGAGAAAGAATCAAAACTACACAGAGTCTTCCAGGTGCAGTCTGGCCAATCTTCAATTCAAGTGAAGCAAGACGTCTCTCCTATTGTGCTTACATCCTCTGACAATAAAGGTTCTCATTCCACTGTCTTTCCAAATAGATTGCTGCACCTGTAAGTTAGACATCAGCAGCATATAGACAAGGACACCTTGGGTTTTATTTACATCTGTACTTTTCAACGTTTCACTATTTATGAATTATAAATATCGGTTCAACAAAGTGCGCTAGAAATAAACAACGAAGTAAAGACTCATATCAGTGAGAGAAACAATTCCAAAAGATTTTGAAAATATCTTAAAGGCTGAGAGACATATTTTTACTCAGTCAGTGAATCATCAATTTCTCCAATAAAGTGGATAACTTCACGTCTCTGCATCATATATCATTTGCAATGACCCTGCCCATGTGGAGGCCCGTTCAATTTTCATAAATATTTAAATCTCCTCAGAGCACATATTCCCACACAAGGGTTTTCTGTTAAATGCTTCATTCTGTTTCCTGTCTTTTCGTGAATAATGAATCCATACGAGTACATCCAAAATTATAGTATTGTTAGAGTGAAGGAGGCCCATAGTGTTGTCACTGGCCCTTGAAGTGAACATTATTACCTCCGCCCAAACCAATTTCCCACTTTTACTATGCAACCGCCTTGACACATGCCAAACACAATTTACATCTTTTATTTCTTACTTTGAAAAGTTGAAGTACTGTCTTTTTTGAACAAAATATTCTCAACAGAAGCAAAGGCAATGACTGAAGGACAATACCCCATCATTAAAATTGTCCCTCAACGGCATTCTGTAGGCAACACTAAGTTGACACGTTTCGGGTTATCCACTCAACATCCATCTTGTTCTCTGTTTTGGTTGGTATTGTTTCGTTCTTTGTTTACAGGTGAATACCTGGAATAGAAACCTTTTTAGCGAAGGAAAGTTCGTGACGGATCTGGCCAAAGGCAGGAAAACGGAGTTATGTAACAAATCAGTTAGAATAACCTTAAATTGTGGATCAGGAGCAAGGGGTTCAACAACCTCATCCTGCCCTGATCGTATTGTGTTCCACATTGCAATGGCATGGCGATCATGCATCCAATTACAAACTCATCTCAGCAGATAATTCTTCAATTAAATTACATGGAGTCATTGATTGTAACAAATTGAAGTCGTATTGACAAAAATAGCTTAGATCATATCTAGAACAGCTACGCTCCCATGTATAAGAAAGGGTACATGTGTAGTCCAGATTAATTGCCACGACATCCACAACATTCACTACCTCCACTATGAACCCTCAAAGGAAGCAGTGTATTCCAGCTATAAGATACATTGCAGACATTTGCCAAAGTCCATTCGAGAGCACATTCCAAGCCTTGGTCATCTGACGTAACAAGGGCAGCACCAACCCTGCAAGTTACAAAAAAAGTCAATGACCATCCTGACTTGAAAATATATCTCAGTTTTGCGGGTGTCACTTGATGAATATCTTGACTTTCATTCTCTAACATTATTGTGGGTGACCCTGCACCAACGTGACTGCAAGAGTTCAAATGGGCAGTGCACGGCCACCATGTCCAGACAACAGTGTATGGGCAATAAATGATGGCCCAGCCAGCAATGTCTGATAGCTATCAATGAATAATACAATAATGTTTCACTCTTTGGCATCTGAGTTTCCCTTGCTGCGTTTCTTAATATATTTAGTCAATATTCTTGAATCTCAGGTAATAGAGAAGTGATTTGATTGAGGTGCAAATGTTTCTGAGTGGAAAGAACGTGATAAGGCAGATGGTGAGAAATTATTTCTCTGTGTCTGGGAATCCAAAACATGATGACAAGATCTCAGGCTAAGGGGCAACTTATCTAGGATTAAGATGATGTGAAAACACATCCCTCGAAGGGTATCAGCGTATTCAGTATTCGCCATTCCAACGATTGTGGATGCACTGTCAATGAATTCAGGGAAAACTTCTCAGAGATATGGAGGAGCTTCTGGTTAGATGATGTTACAATGATATGGAGATATAGGTTCAAGAGGGTGTTATAGATGAGGGGAAGCTGCAATAGAACAGGGAGATGACGGAGATACGGACGGGTGTATGTGCTGGAAGACTTTACAAACTTCGAGAAGGCTGTAAGGGCTGAAAGGCAGGAAGGAGTGGAGGAGCTTATGGAGATTGTAGCGAGAGGGTAGTATGGAATTGCTAGAGTGTGTTCCAGAGATATGGAAAGTATTCGTGATGAAGGAAGCCACAGTGATAAGAAGGACAGAAGATACTGCAGGAGATTACAGGGATCAGTAGAGCTGGAGGACTGGAAGATGTATGTGTTGATGGAGGTTATGCAGATAAGAATAGATTTAGGTGTTGGAGGATGTAAGCGATATAGGGAGGTGTGGAGAGGCTGGAGGAGGTGACAGAGCTCAGGAAGACCATGGATAATGGATGAAGTTCACAGAGGTAGTGATGGGAAGAGCGGCTGGAGGAGTGTACGTTGATCGAGGATGATGAAGTGGGTGGAGGAGGTACAGAGATGAAGAGGGCTGTAGTTACAGCGTGTAGTTACTGAAATGGGGAAGATGTAAGTGTTTATAGAATATAGTAGTACAATACAGCGCAGAACATGCCCTTTTGCCCTCAATGTTGCACTGACCTGTGAACTAATCTAGGACCAACTCTCTACACTGTCCCATCATCATCCATATGCTTATCCAAGGATTGTATAAATCCCCCTAACGTGGCTCAGTTAAGAACATTGGCAGGCAAGACATTCCATGCTCTTACTACTCTCGAAGTAAAGAACCTGCCTCTGACATCAGTCTTAAACCTGTCACCCCTCAATTTGTAGCTATGCCCCTTCGTAAAGCTGAGGAAAAAGGCTTTAACTGTCTACCCTATCACATCGTTTCATCATCTTATATGTCTCTATCAAATCCCATCTTAGCCTTCTTCTCTCCAATGGGAGCAGACCCACGTTTCTCAGCCTTTCCTCATAAGACCTTCCTTCCAGACCAGGCAACATCTTGGTAAATCTCCACTGCACCTTTTCCAATGCGTCCACACACTTCCTGTATTGGGGCCACCAGAACTGCACACACTTACAAGTGTGGCCGCACTAGCATGTTGCATAGTTGCAGCATGACATTACAGCTGCAGAACTCAATACCTTGACCAATAAAACCTAGCACACCGTATGACTTCTTAACAGCATTTCCAACTGGGTAGCAACATTCAGGGATCTATGTACATGGAAACCAAGATCCATCTGCACATTCACATTACCAAGAATATTTCCATTGACCAAATATTCCGCCTTCCTGGTATTCTTCCCAAAATGAATCACCTCATATTTAGCTGCATTAAAACTCCATTTGCCACCTCTCAGCCCAAGTCTGCGGTTTGTCCACGTGCCTCTTCAACCCGCAAAATATTTCCACACTCTGACTTTAGTGTCATCTGTAGACTTACTAACCCATCCAGCTATGCCTGCATCTAAGTCAATTATAAACATGACAAGCAGTTGTGGTCCCAGAACAGATCCTTGTGGTGCACCATAGTAACCGGACTCCATGCTGAATATTTTCCATCAACCACCACTCGCTGCCTTTTACAGAAAGCCAGTTTCTAATCCAAACTGCTAAATCACCCTCAATCCCACGCCTCTGCACTTTCTCCAACAGCCTACCACGTGGAATCTTATCAAATGCTTTACTGAGGTCCATGTACACCACGTCAACTGCCTCACTCTCTTAAACATGCTCGGTCACCTTCTCAAAAACCTCAACGAGGTTTGAGAGACAAGATCATGTTGACTGTTTGTAATCACATTGTTGTTTGCTAGATGATTATAAATCCTATCTCTTACAATCCTTTCCAAAATATTTTCTACACACAAATAAGGCTAACTGGCCTGTAATTGCCTGGGTCACCTGTTAGGCCTTTCTTGAACAAGGGCAAACATTTGCAATCCTCCAGTCCTCTGGTACTAAACGTGTAGACAATGAAGACTCAAATATCAAAGCCAAAGGCTCCAACAACTCCTTCCTAGCGCACCAGAGAATGCTCGAATGAATCGCATTCGGCTCAGGGGACGTATTCACTTTCACTTCTTCTCGAATTGATAACACCTCTTCCTTACCAACCTTGATCCTTTCTCGTCAAATATCTCGCATCTCATACTTCTCTATAATATTCTCCTTTCCCTAAGTGAAAACCAATGAGAAATGTTCGTTTGGCACCTCTCCGATCTCCACAGAATCCACACTCAACTTCCCGCTTCTGTCTTTGACTGGCTCTATTCCTACTCTATTCATCCTTTTCTGCCTAACATACCTATTAAAATCTTTAGGATTCTCCTTTTATTGACCTGCTAAAGACTACTCCTATCCTCTCTTTGCTCTTCTTAACTCTCTCTTTAAATCCTTCATAGATAATCTGTAACTCTCCATTGTCTCATCATCACATAAGCCTCCTTCCCTTCTTAACAACAGATGTAATTTCTGTAGTAAACCATGGTTCCCTTACATTATCACTTCCTCCCTGCCTGATGGGGGCATGTTATTCAAGGACACGCGACGTCTATTCTTTGAACCAGCTTCACATTTCGATTATCTCCATTCCCTGCATATTGCTACCCCTTTCTATGCATCATAAGTCCTGCCGATTCACATTACAATTGCCCTTCCCCCATTGATAACGCTTGGCCTGTGGCGTGTACCTATCGCTTTCCATCACAAAACTAAATGTGTTTATGGTGGTTATATACATAAGAAAAGGTAGAGGTACTGAGAATGCCAGAAGCATGGAGCAGTATGGAGAGGCTGGAGCACGTTACAGAGATCATGGTTGGATGAGGTTTACAAAGGTCGGGAGCGGGGTGTGGCTGGACAAGGTTACAGTGACAGGATATATTTGAGAGCAGCTTAGAGAGATATGTCGGTTGTAGGGGCTGAAGTAAGTCACAGGTAAAGGGAGATATGTAGATGATGGAGGAGGTTAGTACGATAGGGAGGGATGTAGGGTTGGGAGGTGGGGAGAGAGATAACGAGGGGTGCAAATGTTGGAGGTGGTTAGGGAGAGAGGAAGGGATCTGAGTTTCGAGGAGGTTGCATAGTTAGGGAGATGTGAAGGAGTTGAAAAGTATTAGAGAGATGGAGAGTGGTGTTGAATTTGAAGGAGATTAGAGAGGTAGGGAGTGCTGTAGGTTTTGGAGGTGATTAGAGAGATAGGAAGGGACCTGGGTTTAGAGTAGGTTGCAGCGATAGGGAGGATTGAAGGAGGTGAAGAGTATTGGAGAGATAGGAAGGTGTATAGTGTTTGGAGTAGGTCAGAGAGATATGGATGGTGTAGGATTTGGACTAGGTTAGAGAGGTGAGGAGGGGTGTTGGATTTGGAGAAGGTTAGAGAGACAGGGATGGGTGTAGGATTTGGAGGATGTCAGAGAGATAGGGAGGGATGCAGGGTTTGGGCGAGGTTAGAGAGTTGGGAGAGATCTCTGTTTTGAGGAGGTATAGGAGCTAGGCAGTGGAGTAGCGTTTGAATGAATTTAGAGAGATAAGGAAGGTCTGGGTTTGGAGCAGTTTGCAGAGATAGGGAGTGTTATGGGGGCTGGGGGAGGTGACAGAGATAGGGAGGAGTGTAGGGTTTGGAGGTGGACAGAGAGGTAGGGAGAGGTGTAGGGTTTGGAAGACGTTACAGAGATAGGGAGAGGTACAGACTTTGGAGGAATTTAAAGTGGTAGGGAGGAGGACGGTTCTGCAGGTATTTACAGTGATAGATTGGTTGATGAATGGGCAGACAAGGGACAGAGAGTAATTGAAGGAGTGAGACCTTGGAGTGTCTAATCACGAGAGCCAAGGAATCAGTGTCATCCACACAGGAGTGGCCCTTCTGCTGACTGTAATAAAATAAAAGACCCTGTAGACCCTGCAAACTCCTCCTTCCTAATGCATTGGAGCTTATGCCAGAATTGCGAGAGATGTCCTCCAGACTGCTCAAGCAACAATGTGACAGAAGAAAATCTCATGGGGTCATATCAAAGACTGAAACGGAAACCTCCTGCTGACTCCCCTCCCTCACCCTCACGGTGTCACATCAAACATTGACACGGAAAACTCCTGCTGACTCTCCTCCTCAGCCTCACGGGGTCAGATCAAACACTGAGATAGAAACCTCCTGCTGACGCCCCTCCCTCAGTCTCACGGCGTCAGATCTAACAATGACATGGAAACATCCTGCTGACTCCCCTCCCTCAGTCTCACAATGTCATATGAAACACTGACACAGAAACCTCCTGATGACTCCCCTGCCTGAGCTGGTGGATTAGTGTCCCTCCACATTGAACAACACTTGGAGGAAGCACTGAGAGACTGACAGAGCTGGAGGGTGGGCCATTTCAAAACCACCACCAAGGGGAGCTCAGCAGCAGCGTTGCTGATCGAGGTGGTCGAGTCCAAAAGGACGCAACTGCTTCACTGCGTCGGCACCGGGTCAGGGGGAATGACTGATAGGGAGAAACATCCTTGACCTCATCCTTACCAACCTACCGACTACAGACAGATTGTTCAATGACCACATTGGGAACGGTGGCTACAGTCACACTCACAGGAATCCGATTCACTAGAGAGGAAGAAAAGGACAACCAACTCCGATTCCTAGACGAGATGGTACAGAGAACACCGAACGGAGAATTCACCACAAAGGTTTACAGGAAAGCCACACACACAGACCAAGTCCTAAACTATGAAAACAAGTACCCCAACACACACAAACGAAGTTGCATCAGGACACTATTCAAAAGGGCCACAACACACTGCAGCACACTAGAACTACAAAAAGAGGAAGAGGAACACCTATACAAAGTATTCGCCAAAAACGGATACCCTCGCAATTTCATCAACAGATGCCTAAGGGAGAGACAACGGAACGAGGACATGCCGCAACCCAAAGGACTAGCCACACTACCATACATCAGGAGCATTTCTGAACTGACAGCCAGACTACTGCGACCACTAGGACTCATAACAGCACACAAACCAACAGCCACGCTCAGACAACAACTCACCAGAACAAAGGACCCGATACCCAACATGAGCAAAACTAATGTAGTGTACAAAATCCCATGCAAGGACTGCACAAAACACTACATCGGACAAACAGGAAGACAGTTAACGATCCGTGTACACGAACACCAACCAGCCACGAAACGACACGACCAGCTATCCTGAGTAGCCACACACACAGACGACAAGCAACATGAATTCGACTGGGACAACACTACCATTATAGGGCAAGACAAACAGAGAACAGCCAGGGAATTCCTAGAGGCATGGCACTCATCCACAGACTCTTTCAACGAACACATCGACCTGGACCCAATCTACCGGCCACTACAGCGGACAGCTCGAACTGACAACCGGAAGCGGCAGAGACAGGCCACTATAAATGCCGAAGGAAACAGCACAGAAGCACTTCACAGGAGGCTCCCAAGCACTGAGGATGTCACCTAGACAGGGGACGAAACGTTTGCAAAACAAATTTTCAGCTCGGCGAACAGAACCACAACAACGAGCACCCGAGCTACAAATCTTCTCCCAAACATTGTACAGCACACAGTATTTCTGGAGACCATGTTCCACTTTTACGTTGTGAAGACCCCCTGTGTATGTGTGACACCATCACTGTGCTAAACAGGGCAGATTTCCAATAGATTTTGGAATTTCGTACTGGCCCATGTGAGGTGGTTCGGGTCATTACCAACAACAGCAGATTTGTACTCCAGTATAATTTTCACTATCACTGCCTGGTGTACACTCCACTTTATCCTGACCATCAAGCCAGGGGTACAGCCTTGGAGAATGGAGAATACAGGAGGGCCTGCCTATAGTATCACCAAATACACCTCAGAATGAGATGAAGTTACTAAATTGGGCCATTTACTCAACACATGGTATAAATAGCAAATGATCCATAGATCTAAGCGTGAATCAGACCTAATTTCTGCAATCCTCTCGCAGTCTGGGTGAGTGGTGGTGGACAATCACACAACTCACTGGAGAAAGAGGACCCAAAAATACCACCTTCTTCAAAGATTGAAGAGCCCAGCACAATAATAGAAAAGCTAAGGCTGATGTTTCACTAAAGTTTTCAGACAGAAATATCGATGAGATGATCTATTTCAGTTGAAAAATGTGTTGCTGGAAAAGTGCAGCAGGTCAGGCAGCATCCAAGGAGCAGGGGAATCGACGTTTCGGTCATGAGCCCTTCTTCAGGAATCATGCCCGAAGCGTCGATTCCCCTGCTCCTTGGATGCTGCCTACCTGCTACACTTTTTCAGAAACACATTTCTCAGCTCTGATCTCCAGCATCTGCAGTCCTCACTTTCTCCTACTTTTTCTATTTTAGTCTCCTCCACATGGCAGTCTTCAGCTAATCCTATTCACTGTGTGTGGTATTTACAAACAGCTGGAGGAATTGGAGAATGCAAAGGCTGTGCGCACTGATAACATTCCATTCAGGCTGTTCCTGCTGGGATACAGCACTGGCATCTATCTGACAATGTGGGAAACTATCCGGGTGTGTCCTGTACACACACAGAAAAGTATCAGACAATCAATGACTGCCCCATTGCTCTCATCTCTATCATTAATAAAGGGATGGCAGATGTCACCTTCCGTGGGATCAAGCAGCACTTCCTCAGCACCAACCTGCTCACTGAAGCTCAGTTTGGGCTCCAATCCCTTCGGCTCATTGAAGCCTTGGTTTAACGATGTCCAACAAGAAAACACATAGAGGTAAAGTGAAAGTGACAGTTAACATGATCATAACTGCATTCGACCAAATGTTGTTTCCAGGATTAACAACAAACCTGGAGCAAATAGGAATCGTCTGCATTGGCAAAAGTTGTACCTGGTACAAAGGAAGGTGGCTGGGGTAGGTAGAGAGCAGCCATCACAGCAGACCACTGCTCTCCAGGGGAGGGTTTTTTGGGTAAGCCTGCAGATTAGAAACGGAAAGATAAGGCACCATACCAGACAGGATGATAGGACTACTCTCTTGTTAGACAGAGACGACGGGTGGTAGTTTAACTGGACAGTCATCATGCCTTAAGTGAGGGAGAGCTTGAGTAGGACAGCCCTTTTCAAACACCTCAGTCAGTGCAGGAATTGAACCTATACTGTTAGTATTAGTCTGCATTACAAACCAGTCGGCCAACTGATTGAGCTAACCAAGTCCTCACTCGACTCCTTGGGGAAGATACTGTAATATTATTCCATTCAGATATGTTGTTAGACACCTCTTGAGCAGGTCATACTAGAAGCAAACTTCCTAGTTCAGAGAGAGGGACAGCATCACTGAGCTGTAAGTGAGCTCTCAGCCCTAGGCGCAATAATTTTCAGCTACTTCATAGATGACCATCTCTACTCAAGTGAAGTCACAACTGGGGATGTTTGTCACTGATTGGACAGTATTCAACACTATATGTCATTTACTGAAACAATCCTTATCCAAATGCTACAAGGACCTGGGAATATGAAGGTGTGTGCTTAACCGTGACAAGTACATTTTCCATTGCACACATGCCAGACAACGACTACCTCTAACAATTGAAAATGGAACCATATCCTCTAACGTTCAATGCCACCACCATCACTGAACTCCCAACGACCAATATTCCGGGGATTACCATTAACCAGAACTGGACCGACCACATAATTTTATTACCCATTCCTGTAAAGGGCTTATCCTAAAACGTTGACTCTCCTGTACCTCAGCTGCTGCCTGACCTGTTGTGCTTTTCCAGCGCCACACTTTGATGCATATAAATTAATTGGCTACAAGAATATCTCAAGGGCTAGGAATCCTGCAGAAATAACATACCTCATGATTTCCAAAAGCCTGTACACCATCTATAAGACACACATTGAATGTGTGTGTGATGAAATACCCGCGCCCTGCCCATTTGCCTGTGAATGCAGCTTCACCCCTCAACCACTAAAACTCAGGAGCATCAATACCTGCCATCTACACGGTGCTCTGCAGAAATTTTACAAGGCTTCTTACAACGTAGCTCTGAAACCATGACCGTGAAGATGGACAAGGGAAACAGATACATGGGATTATCATCGTGTTCGCTTTCCCTTCCACCATCCTGATTGGGAAGTATATTGGCGGTCCTTCAGTGCCACTATTTCAAGTTCCCTCCTAATGGTATCGTAAGTCTAATTACAGCACATTGACTGCAGTAGTTCAATATGGCAGCTCACCCTCACCTTCTCAATGGCAACAAGAGCTGGGCAATAAATACTGAAACAATCATATTCCATGTATAAATGAAAATGAATATATAGTCCAGACCAGCTCAGTGCTGGACACTGTGCTTTGGGTTTTGTGAGCTCAGGCTGTTAGGGTCCAGGAAGTAACCTGTTTGTTGTGAACAGCTGAAGGGATATGCTGTTTTAAACAATCTGTCAGTCTCTCAGAGGCGTGGCCGACGTACCGCACAGACACTGACATTCACATTACACATTACCGAGCTCTGAAATAGACCGAAGCAATTCAAAATGTACTCATATCTGACTGTAACATGTTTAAAAACACAGTGATATTGTTGCCATGAAAGTGATTATGAGTGAATATCAGCAGGAAGAAAGTGAGGACAGCAGATACTGGAGATCAGAGTCAAAAAGGGTGGTTCTGATAAAAAGAAACACAGCCGTTCAGGCAGCGTCTGAGGAGCAGGAGAGTCGACTATGTGTTCACAATATTAATACAAGGGAAAATAAATGAATACTTTCAAATTCCTTGTCCTTAATAATAATGTGGTCTTGGGTGTGGTAATGAGATTCATCATTTCAATGCTCCTTACTGTGAGTTGGCCACTCACATCATATTGTTGTTATAAAAGTGAACGGAATAAATGGGTGGAATTTGTGCTTATTGGGCAATCTAAAAGCTGGTATTATGAAAGGATGTCGGAACTTCAGTGAAGAGACTTTGCTGTTAATGGTTAGAACAATCCTGCAAACATTTGCACAGAGATTTCCAGCTCAAGTCACACACAATGACATTGGGCTGGGATGATTCTGGCCATTAATGGGGCTGCACAAATCTGTTTGGATACTGACATTGTGGAGCTAACATACCCAGGATATGGTTAATGATGGATTCAGTGTAAGATGCCATGTGTTGCAGGAGCCCATCACCTTTATAACACCTTCATTCAGGATTGGGTCCAAGGTACAGAATTACAGAGTTTAGGTGGCACATAGAAGAGATACACATGCAAGACATGGTTGTTTACAGGTCATTGTTACAAATGTTGAACTGCGTCTGGATTAGCGCCATGTGCTAGTCCATTGACCAGTTTTCCCCACTTACATCTCTCCGTTGTTCAGGTATGTCTCCAATCAGTCTATTGTGAGGGATTGTGTAAGTAACTGCCCAGCTCCAGTTTGGAAGCTCTCTGGACAGACTTTGGTGATGGCCAGTGTTGTGGAAGTCATGGTGAGGGCCAGTAACACTATGTCTGAATTCAGGCTTTTCCTCAAAATCATTTCCAACAGCTTTGCTGCCTGCAAGATGGTGTGTTCACTGATCTGAACATGAATCGGCTGTTTACTACAGTCACTGATTTGTGTAATAGTTAGGTGTCTTTCTGGTATTTCAATTATTGTTCACTTCAATTGTTTTCAACTGAAAAACAATGATGTTTCTTTTATTTTAAATTATATAAGAAATAAAGTGATATGAACACTTCATTATACAAAATGTAAAAGTGACTTGTTGTATATTTCCCATGGACTAATAAAAAAACAGTCAGATATTGCCTGTAAAGCAGGATTCTGTGAACAGGACTACGTCCCTGGTAACTTCACCACCCTCTCTGGTAGGTTATGTCCCACTGACAGGACATAGCCAGGCTGAGGGGGCAGCTCCTTGGTATATATTAAATACAGTGCTCAGCATTGGTGCTGGATCCTGCGGCTGCTATACAGCTCTGTGGCAGGTTATGATGGAATCAGTAAAAGGGAAACATATAATTGACCACATTATCACCGATCTGCCTACTGCAGATACACCTCTCCATTTCATATATCGGTAAGAATGGTCACTGCACAATGGGGAGCAAGGGCTAACTTCACATTTTGTAGACCCACCTCACCATGATATGGGTTCCTAATGGGACAGATGTTAAACAGATTGAGCAACAAATGATGATGCATCTATGAGGTGCAATTGGCCAACAGCAGCGGTCGAATCATACTCTGGGCAACTCAGTCTGCAACCTCACAGCCCGACATACCTCCCACTGTACAGTAACAGTCACAGCTCGACATACCTCCCACTGTACAGTAATAGTCACGGCCCGACATACCTCCCACTGCACAGTAACTGTTAATCGCTCAGTGCTGAACACTACTGCCCCACAGCACAAAAGTCGTAGGTTCAATTCTGACCTTGGGCGACAGTCTGTGTGGAGGTTAGACATTCCCTCCGTGTCTACGTGGGTTTTCTCTGGGTGCTCCGGTTTCCTCCCACAGTCCAAAGATGTGCAGGTCAGGGGAATTGGCCATGCTAAATTGTCCACAGTGTTAGGTGCATTTGTCAAGGGTAAATATAGGGCAGGGGAATGGATCTGGGTGGGTTACTCTTCTGAGTTAGTGTGGACTGGTTGGGCCGAAGGACCTGTTTCCACACTGTAGGGAATCTAATCTTTTCCAAGTTTCAAGTCAGGAATATGATGGAATAATCACTTGTCTGAATGAGTGCAGCTCCAACAGTACTCTCATATGGACTTACTAGCAACAGGCAATGCAGTTGTGTAGGGAAGATCATGTCTCACAAACTTAATTGATTATTTTGAGGAAGTGACAAAATTGATTGATGAGGGCATGGGGCTGGATGTTGGCCGTCTGGACCTTAGCAAGGCCTTTGATATGGTTCCTTATGGCAGGCTCATACAGAAGGTGAAGTGAAATGGAATCAGCGGTCAGTTAGTAAGATGGATAGAGAACTGCTTGGTCATGGATGAAAGAGTAGTGGTGGAACAGTGTTTTTGTGACTGGAGATCTGTAAATATTTTGGTGGAGTTGCAGATTGTGAGGATGATTGCCAGAGAATACAGCAGGATGTAGGTCAGCTGCAGACTTGGACAGAGAAAACGCAGAAGTAACCTTATCTGGACTGCTGCAACGTGATGCATTTTAGAAGGTCTAATGCAGGAGAGAAGTTTAAAGTGGATGGAACAACTACTGATTGCATCAACATCCGAAGGGATCTAGGTTTACAGCTCCACAATTCCCGAGGAGTGGCAACACGGGTGGATAGGGAGATCAAGAATCTGAGGCAAACTTGCAGACATGCATCGGAACGTGCAGTATGAAAATAAACAGGTCATATTGTAGTGTAGAGAAACTTAGTTCGGGCACAGTTGGAATATTGTTTACAGAACTGTTTGCCACACCAGCACAACGATTTGGAAGTTTTGGAGAGGGTATGGAAAGTTTGACAAGCATGTTGTCTGTTATGGAGTGTATTAGCCAGAAGGAGAAGTTGAACACACATGTTTGTGTGCATCTAGGCATCATTGACTATGGGACTACATGATAGATATTTACAAAATTATCAGAGGCATAGATAGAAGGACAGTTAGAAGCTTTTTCCCAGAGTAGAAATGTCAATTACTCAGGATCGTAGATTTTTGGTAAAAGGGAGAAAGTTTAGGAGATATGATCAGCAAGGTTTTCTTTTGCTTTTCCAGACAGAATGTGCAAGTGCCTGGAATGCACTGATAGAGGAGAAGGAGCTAATTTAGCAAGGTTTAAGAGGGATCTTTGCACAAATATGAGTAAGTAGGGAACAGAATGACATAGTGGGTGTCGGAGCAAAAACTTTCGTTTTAACTTGAGAACGGTATCATGTGTCAGTGCGGGCTTTCTGGGCTGAAGGGCCTGTTCCTGTACTGGACTGATCTCTAAAACATGATTTGAGTGCAGGAGTGGCAAGATGTTGACTGAGTTAATACTAATGATCAACAATCACATTCAGTGGATCTCTCCTCAACAACCTGCAGCTTCATACCCTCCCTTCCACAGTAGGGAAACTCAATATGGAGAATTGGACGTGAATGTCCAAGCTGGTAACTGAAGACTCCATCTCCTCCCGCCCCCCCCCCTCCCCCGCCCGCTCCTGCAGCCTATCTTGGACAACAGCATCTCGGGGGATTCTGCACAGACAGAAGCTGCATGATCTCCACACCCACCAATGCTGGCATCTGTCACATGCTAAGTTCACCATGCCGTCCCAGCACATCGCCGACCCACTGACACTATGCTTCTGTACTTCAATGCTGCAGCTCAGGGTGCACCGACAACTCTCATTGAATGCTTCTGCAAGGATACTGTGCTCAGGGACACACACCTACCTCATGGACTAGCCCTCTGGGTTTCTCACTCCGTGTTTGTACACAGTCAATGCTGCTGCAAGGAAACTGTGCACAGGGACACCAACCCAGCTCATGGACTGTCCCTCTGGTCTGCTCACTCCGTCTTTGTACGCACTCAATGCTACTGCAAGGACACTGTGCTCAGGAACACACACCCAGCTCATGGACTGTCCCATTGGGCCGCTCATTCCATGTTTGTACACAGTCAATGCTGCTGTAAGGACACTGTGATCAGGGACACACACTCAGCTCACGGGCTGTCCCTCTGGGCTGCTTTCTCCGTGTTTGTACGCACTAACTTTAAACTGACTTCAATGCTCACAGAATTATTACCTTGCCTTACACTGCCCTCAGCAGTGTCTCCCCTCAGCCAGGGCTACCAGGCTCACCCGCCTGCTGTATTGTCTTGGTATTTAGCACAACCACAAAACCAGGAAGCCTGATATCATTTTCCACCGTCAGTCACGGTGCCCAGCACAGATAGACAAGGGGTCTCTCAGATATCAGTCCGGGAACTTGGACACTCTCAGTCAGTCTCTCGTGGTAGTTAGGGTCAAGATCCTTCCCCTGTGATGGGGTGAGGAGATGAATGTTGGGGAGCCTCCTATCTCTCTTAGTTCTTTCTCTCCTATTGTGTGATGGTTCCTTCTCGGATGTGAAAATTAGCAACAGGTATAAAGGAGATGGAAGTGTTTGTTACAGCTGTTCGTGCTGGGACAGCTGAGGGAAAGGTGGGGAGGTGGCCTGAGTGAGTGAGTAGGCAATACAGACACCAGGCAGAGTTGGCTATAGGGGAAGAGATGAGTTTGGAGAGACTGAGAGAAGGTGCTGCATTTAGTTAGGGTGGGTAAGTCACATGCAGTTACAGGTGTGAGGGTGGGAGAACATGAGCCTTGGTAGGAGGTGGGTGCAGTAACAGGGAGAGAGTGAGGGAACGTTTAGAAATTGCAGATAATGGCACTTACCCTGGTGGTGTGGAGAAGGTCACTGACCTTCTTCCTACACTGCTTGGCATTCACCCAGAAGGCTGGCAGCTCATTAACACAGGGGTCAATCTCGGGTGAAGCTGGCAGGGTCTGGTGCCAGGGCCTTCCCTGCCATTCTTTGAGGAAGATAATGTCCCGCTCCTGCACCATGTCATCTACCAGAATTTCAGGGGCTTGTCCACAAAGTGGGGCCACACTTTTACCAACTCTGCCATGTCTAGGCATTTTCGGACTGACAATCCAAGAGTATAATGACTTTTTAAAGACGGCCACAGTAACAGGGAGGCGGGTGCATTCTGGGATATCCAGTCAGTCGGCAGTTGTTATGACCAAAGGGAAAAAACATGGGGTTAGTGTCAGATGAGAGGAAGACCACGTGGGCAGGGAGGGTAGTTAATGAGGCAGATTGGGGATGGTAACAGCAGAAAATGCACTTCATCTTGTAGAGACTAACCCTCCATGAAACCCGACTAAAATGGGACTTGACCAAATCATAAGATGGGTTAGGTTTCTTACTGTCTGAATCAAATAGAGATGAAGTATTGGGAGCAACAAACTTCGAGCGGAGAATTTTACAGGAGATTTTAATCCTTAAAAACGGGCAACACAATGTTCCAGACTGTTAAAAGGAGCTGGGGAAAATCCCCTGCCTTATTGTTACCTATACTATCCTATCCTCACTGGATGCCGGGATGGTGCCAGAGGACTGGAGAACGACTGACACCGTAGCTTTGTTTAACGTGGAGAAAGGGACTGACTGAATAGGTCGCGGCTGGAATTCTGAGACAGTGGATAAACGGTCACTGAGAAAGTCGGTCTGGATTTGTTCAAGGAAGATCGTGTGTAATTGATCTGACTGTGTCGGTTTCAGGCACTGACCTGTAACTGCATGTGATTCCTTGGATTTAACGAGAGATCCGATGGCAGACTGTTTCAAAACAGAAACTGTCGGATCCAGGTGAATAGAGCAAACGACCCAGAGAAGTGCAAGGCAAGGTATTTAGGGACATCAACAATAGAGAGGAATGTACAATAAATGAGAGTATGGTCAATGTGGGCAGATAAATGAAGGTAGCTGGAAACGTCAATAATCTTAATATAGCAAATGGCATTATTTCCTCTATCAGACAAAATAGTCTTCAGAGCAGGAAGCTTATGCAGGAACTGCATAAATAATGAATTCAGTCACAGCTTGGGAACTGTGTGCAGTTCTGGTCACCCCATCACATGGAAGGATGGACTTGGGCTGGAGAGAGTACAGAGGAGATTCTTCATCCTGTGACAGTGGAAGTGCAGTTATGAGAAAAGATAGGAACGGAGGATGCTGAGAGGAGATTTGATTGGGGTGCACATATTGTCAGGGACCTGGGTAGAAAGGGAAAGAACACTTTGTTCCTGTTGGAGAGCTCAGTTACCAGCGGTGAATATTTAATGTAATTGGATGAAATATTAGAGAAGTGGTGAGGAAAGCTGTTATTTTACCCAGAGTAAGTCGGGATCTGGGAGGCACACACAGAAGCGGACTAGAGGCAGAAATTCTCAAACCATTTTAAAAAGCTGCCGGGTTCTGCACCTGAAGGCCTACACTATCCGGGGAGACAGAATGTTACATCTTGTCCAATGTTACATCTTGTCCAATGCAGACAGTGGACAGAGTGATCTCCTCTATACTGTGCTATTTTCTGAAGTTTTCAAGGGTTACCAATGTTTGACAGGATCAATACGCAGGGCTGAGGGAAGAGGGCAGGGAGGAGCAGTGTGTAAATTGATTAGCATCACAATAATAGTGATCCCATCCTTTATACACAATGCTACTTCACTGTGTTGTCCTATTTATCCTTCCTGTAGAAATTAGAAAAAAAAACTTTGTTTATCCAGTTCTCAGTCGTGGTCACACTACAGCCCCATCTCCATAATGAGAGCTACATCTGACCTGGTTCACACTATTGAAAGCTACCATTTCATTTACCTTTTTGACAGGTTCCCAGCTTTATTCTTGCCCTATTGAAGTCTGGTCTTAGTCAACTAATGTTTCTCACTCTCAATTTTGTATATGATTCTCTACCATCATCCTGAACTTTACGATAAATGATCGCTACACGCCAAAACGCTCCCCTAATGGCACTGTATCGATTTTCCCCACGTCTTTCCGTGGTACCAGGTCGAACAGTACATGCTCTCTTCGGCTGGACACATATTCCTGCAGTGAGCTCTCCTCCATGTAATCCAGGAACACTTGCCCCTCATGACCCTGCACCACCAGTAATTCAGTCAATATCTGGATAAATTAAGTTTCTCAGTACAACTAATCTTTAGTATTGTCATCGTTCTGAAATGACCCTGCATATTTATTCTCCATCATTTCTTTGGTTGCTTGCTGACAGACTGTACCTCACAGTGTAATTGCATATTTTTTGTTCTGTAGCTGCAGCCAAATTCATTCTGTCCTTGGACGGATCCTGTTTCTCTCGGACTCCTTAACTAACGCTAATCAAAACCAATACTTCTACCTTCATCCTTTCCCTTCCCTTCTATTATTTCAGAATCCCTTATACCCAGCAATATTTAACACCCAGTCCTACCATTCCTTGAGCCAGCTCTCGGTGATCAGTCCATCAGATTTCCACACACCAATCTGCATCTGGAACTCCCCAAACTCTGAGTATTTATGTCCTTGCAAAGTACCTCAGATTAAGGCTTTCTTTCTTATTCCATCTTCCACTGGTAAACTTGTTGTTCTAAATTAGTACCAAATGTATCTCCCATGATGTTGAGAATCCTAGTAGTCTCCTCTACTATGCCTTTTTGGATCCTAAGCACACACCAAGTTATTTTCAATCCCTCCCAAACACCCCGTAAGAAATTCAGTCCCAGCTCTATCACTTGTTAGCCCATCCAGCTTGTATAGTTGCTGCCTTCCTCAGAACCAGTCCCAATGTCCCAGGAATCTGATGCCCTTCCTGCAGCACCATCGTTCCAGTCACACTCTCATCTACCTAAAATTCCGAGTTGTGTTCACACTTGGACACGACACTGGGAGTATTCCAGGGATTGTTACATTTGAGGTCACGCTTGCTAACCATCGACCGAGCTCCCTAAATTCTGATTCCCAGACCACTTCAGCCTTCCTACCCACGTCATTCCTACCAACATGAACATGACCTTTGACTGCTCACTGGCCCCCAGAGGAATGTCCTGCAGACACAGTGACATTCTTAACCCCACTATCCTGGAATTATAGACATGCTGACATCTTCTTCAATTTCCTGTCCCCCCTATGAATATTGCACCTCCTTCCTTCTCCCTCCCCTCCTGTACAGTCAGGCTGCATGTGGTGCCACGAATTTGGCTCTGACTGCACTCCCCTGAGCAGACAGCTTCTTCATCAGCTTCGAAACTGGGAAACTGAATTGGGAGGGAGACACCAGGATATTCTTGTATTCCCTGACTGTTTCTCTTCGATTGCCTAATCCCCCATTCCCTTACTTCTTCCATGCCGTCATGTCTGCAGGGTGATCTGCTGTGTGTGTGTGCTATCCCCCTAACTCTCAGCATCACAGATGCCCCATAGAGTCTCGAGTCATTGTCTGAGCTCCAAAAACCGTGTTCATCTAGGGCACGAACAGGGGCTATGACTTCCCAATGTAACAGAACGCATTTTCCAACTGACAAACATGTCTTGCCGTGTCTTAAAATGCAACATGTTTAGAGTAACTTAATTAATTATAGAATGAAGTTAACATCCGGGAAATAACAATATGGTTAAGTCCCTTTTTCAACTGTGGCTTACTGAGGGAAATTTATTTCATTGGTTCACAATTTCACTTGACCCTCTTATTTCTGTTGTCAAGCCTCATTTCAGAAGTTGAAAAAATAAATTTGCTGACTTACAACAATTAAATGACAGTTGCTAATAACAGTGTATTTATCAGCAATGAACTTACAGCCTTTTCTGTGATGGCTGTGCCCCTTGTTTCAAACTCAGTGCAGGCAGGTCCCAGCAGCAGAAAGTTATCTCTGTGACTCCCAGGGACGTGTAATCCTCCAGCTCCCACTCCACTCTGCCCCCTTACAGGGTCACCGTCTCTGTGACTCCCAGGCATGTGTAATCCTCCAGCTCCCACTCCACTCTGCTCCCTCACATGGTCACTGTCTCTGTAACTCCTAGGTATGTTTAATACTCCAGCTCCCACTCCACTCTGCTCCCTCACAGGGTCACCATCTCTGTGACTCCCAGGTATGTGTAATCCTCCAGCTCCCACTCCACTCTGCTCCCTCACATGGTCACTGTCTCTGTAACTCCTAGGTATGTGTAATACTCCAGCTCCCACTCAACTCTGCTCCCTCACAGGGTCACCGTCTCTGTGACTCACACGGACATGCAATCCTCCAGCTCCCACTCCACTCTGCTCCCTCACAGGGTCACCGTCTGTGTGACTCCCAGGTACGTGTAACCCTCCAGCTCCACTCCTCTCTGATCCCTCACAGGGTCACCGTCTCTATGACTCCCAGGTACATGCAATCCTCCAGCTCCCACTCCACTCTGCTCCCTCACAGGGTCACCGTCTCTATGACTCCCAGGTACATGTAATCCTCCAGCTCCCACACCACCCTGCTCCCTCACAGGGTCACTATCTCTGTGACACCCAGGTATAACTAGGCCTTGAACCTCAGTGCTGATTTATACCCTCTCACTTTGCTGCCTCTGTCACTCCCCGGTGTGAGTGAGCCTCAAACACCAGCTCCAAGTTGCTCCCTCAAATGGTCACTCCCTCTGTGACTCCATGCTGATTTTCAGCCTCCTGCTCCACTGTTTCTCCAATTTCAAGTCCCAGCTGGCCTCGGTCCTCGCTGCTGATTTATATTCTCCCGATCTGTGCCTCTCTTTCTCAGGTTCTCTCCCTTTGTGACTCCCAGGTAATTGACAGCCTCAAGCCTCAGCGGAGATTTATGACATCACACTCCGCACTGCTCTCTTATAGGATCGTTGTTGTGCCTGGAAGATTGTGGAAAAGAGGAGGATTAGACACAGCAGATGGTGTTACAGTGATTGAGCGAAATGTATGGAATGGAACTGGTTATCTGGGGAGCTGGGAAGACCTGCAGCAAATAAAGACGTTTACTGGAAGATACAGTGAGAGTTACAGACACTGAAGAAAGCAAAGGAAATAGAGAGATTGTGGCATGTTCATGACGGAGATTTGTAGAGTCTAAAGGGCTTTTTCTGAGCTGCTTACAGAGATGTGTAGACTTCAACAAATGCAAATTGATAGCCAACAAGTGTTGTATGGTACTGGAGACTGGGATGTTACAGAGTTAGAAGACTTGCAGTAACTGGGGGGAATATAAACTTTTGGAGCACTGGTGTGTTCAGGGAACCCCAGGACATGAGGAGGTGCAGAGAATGGGAGCATTCCAAATGGTCGGATTGTAGGGTCTGGAAGTCCTGAGATGGTTACGGAGGATGAAAAGTGCCAATTTAACACATACAAACATTGCATTTATAGAGATTTAGGAAAGAAATCTCTGCTGTCATTGATTGCAGTTATATGGAGAGTTACAGAAGCTGAAGGGGTTACAAAGTTTTAAAGGGAGAGATTTCAGGTGATCAGAAGTCTAAACAAGAATAAAGAAATTTTAGAGATCCCTAGCACAGATGGGTATGCAGGAGGTAAGATATTGTGAGGAACTATAAGTAGGGGAGGATGACAGATATAAAAGGGAGAGCTGAATTTTCTGTGTGCAGTTATAGACGTGAGATTGTGCTGTAGCACTTGCTGGAGTGTACACAGATAAGAACAGTTCCAACGGCTGGTGAAGGGGCTCAGGAAGGCAGCTCCCCACCACATACTCCAGGGAATTACAGATGGGAAGGTAATGGTGATACTCTGCTGTTTACAGCCAGACAGAAAAATAAATCCAGCAGTGGGGGTGAAATGAAATTCCCCTGTCACAACAACATGCTGAGCATGGATAGAGGATTTGTATGATTGCCACAAGGCAGAGAGAGTGAACAAAGGCGTCTTTTTCACGATAGGAACTGATGATTAGGGGAGCGCCGCAGGGGTCAGTGTTGGGACTACACTCTACACGTTATTAATTCAGAGTCTGGACAAAGGATGTGAAGGGGTAAGAAGAATGGGTTTCCAAGAAAGATCCCATGGATGAAATTCATGCCATATAAGGAGCATGTGAAGTCTCTGGGTCTGCACTTGATGAAGATTCGAGCCGCGCGCAGTATCTCATTCAGACTGACAGAATACTCAGGGGTCTGGATGGAGTGGACGGGGAGAAGATGTTTCCACGAGAGGAGAGACTAGGGTCAAGGGCACAGCTTCAGAGGGAAGGGACCACCCATTGGAATAGAGAAGTGGAGGAATGTATTCAGCCAGAGGGTGATGGATCAGTGGAACTCACTGCCTCATGGGGCTGTGGGTGATAAGTGACTCAGTGTATCAGACTCCGAGATAGCTAGGTTATTGATAAGTAAGGAGATCAAGGATCACAGGGAGTAATTGAGAGAATGAGCTTTAGAAACAATTCAGCCATAATCGAATAGTGGAATAGACCCGATGGACCGAATGGCCTAATTCTGCTCCTGTACATGATGGTCTTATGGACTGCGCTTTTTCCGTAGGTCTCTAACTGTTCAGTTATAATTTCTGGCATATTGTTTACCATACATTCCAGCACCTTCCTGATTACTGTTGTCACCTCTTGGTTTCAGATCAACTGCAGAAAGCTACATCACAGAGTAACGTGGGAATCGTTGTGTATAAAGCTCAGAACAGTGGAATACAGGGTTAGCAGGACATAGTGAAGGCAAATGGAAAGCTGGCATTGATTCCAAAGGCAATGCAGAATAAAAATAGGGAAGGCTTGTCATAAATATAGAGGACTCTATATAAAATCACACAGAATATTGAGAACAGGTTTGGTGCTCTATCTGGAGGGAAAATGTCCTTGCATTTGAGGCAGCAGAGAGGAAGTTCAGCAGGCTGATCTTCAAAATGGAGCGATATTGATGAGAAGAGGTGGAGAAGGTTGAACTTGCAGTCGTTAAATTTTAGAAAATGCGGCAAATTTATTGATACAACAAAGAATTTTGTGTTCTTACAGATTCGGTACTGAGACATTGTTTCCCTGAGCAAGGATCTGTAACGGGAGATAAAGGGGAATACAGACAACAGACAGACGAACATAGAAAAGCTGTGTTGTAGAGACTGGAGGATGTTACAGAGTTCGGGTGGTTTGAGATGACTGTTGGTGGTTGGAGATCAGATGGGTTGTCGGACTGACAGATGTCAAGGAGATACAGGGTTATCAGTCCTGAAGGAGTTACAGAGATCGGGAGGAATATAGGGACTAGAGCTTAAACAGATAGGGGTGGTTGTTGGCGCTCCAGGAGATACAGAGAGGGGGAGGCTTGTCGGGACTGGAGATTACACAGAAATTGGTGGGAGTTGGAGCTACAGAAGGTTTTAGAGAAAGGGAGAGTTTTGGCCCTGGAGATTACACAGATGGGGTGGTATTTGGAGCTACAGGAACTGAAAGACAAAGGGAGCCTTGGAGGAACTGGCGACTACACAGATTGGGGTGGTAATGGAGTTGCAGGAGTGAATAGAGAAAGGGAAGATTGTTGGTGCTGGCAATTACACTGACATGGAAAATAGTTGGAGCTGCAGGAGTGAGTGAGTTAGGCAGGGTTGAAGGGACTGGATCAGTGCACACAACCAGGGAGAAGTGTAAGGGTTGGAGGAGCCAGAGATACTGAGGGTTGTAGGGCTGCAGGAGTTCAGAGAGTTACTGAGGACAGTGAAGGCAGGTTTGCAGCATTCCCATCAGTAACACAGAGATGTGGAGTGCTGTTCTGGAGGAGGTTACAGAAATCAACAGGGTTGCAGATACTGCAAGATATTGCAAAGACAGTGAACTGTCGTATTTGAGGAGGTTACAGCGACAGGATTCATTGAGGAGTTGGAGGCAGCTAAAGGTTTTAAACATGCTGCAAAGGTTCAATAGCCTTACATCGATCAGGGGGATTTGAAACTCTGGAGATAAAGAATTGCAGTGATTGAAGAATATCACAGCGATGGGGAGTAACACATGAGTTAGAGGAGTTATAACAGGGATGATCAGTAGGCAATGGAGTAATGGAAGATACAGTGTGATCTGAAGGGACTACAAAAGGACAGTGAGGCTTTTCAGTGTAGGACTGGGGCAGTTTACGCAGACAGGGAGTATTTTATGGAATGTTGCGATTTACAGAGATTAAGAGATTTGTATAGATTTGAGGAATGAACAGAAGTATGCACGTTCATGAAGACCTTTGTTGATGTCGGATGCTCAAGTTCTGGAAATTAAATGGACCGATAAGCTGGACAATCTGTCAGAGCTTACAGAGACAGGAACAACAATCGAGCCTGGAGACAAAAACACAGATAGGGAACATTGCAGACACTGGAAGAGGTTTCTGCTTTAGGGATGGTTGTAGGGGAGTGTAACGCTTACACGGATAGAGGTGTAAGAGCTGGAGAAGGTTATGGAGATGATTAGATTGATGGGGAGACTGGAGGAGCTTACATTGACAGGACAGGTGATAGCAACGGGAGGATGTTATATAGATAGTAAGTCTTGTAGAAACTGATCAGGAGAGTCACAAGCATTGGAGTTGGTTCCACAGATCGGGGCGTTGCATGAACCTGTGAGGATTAGGCAGATCGGGAGGATTGTAGGATGTTCACATGTTCAGGACTGGAAAAGGTTACACAGTTAAGGAGGAATGTTGGAGCTCTGGGAGTTCACAGAGACTCAGAGGTTTGAAGGGTTTGGGGCTGTTTATGGATAGCGGCATATATGTAGGGACAGTAATATGAACGCAGAGGGAGAGATTAGATTAGACTCCCTACAGCGTGGGAACAGGTACTTCTGCCCAATAAGTCCACACTGACCCTCCAAACAGTAACCCACCCAGACCAACTTCTCTCTGACAATGCACCTAACAATATGGACAACTTAGAATGGCCAATCCACCTGTCCTGCACATGTATGGACTGTGGGAGGAAAGCGGAGCACCCAGAGGAAACCCACGCAGACACAGCGAGAAAGTGCAAGCTCCACACAGCCACCCAACGCTGGAATTGAACCAGGGTCCCTGGCGCTGTGACGCACCATTGCTCACCACTGAGCCACCGTGCTGACCCGAATTGCAGAATTACACAAGAGAGAGTGTTTGAGGTGCTGGTAGGGCTGCAGGGAGTGGAGGAACAAGCAGAGATGTAGACTGCTGATGTGGCTTGAAAAGTGTCTGGAGGTGTTTACATAGTTTATTCATTGTTAATGCTTGGTTTGCATTTATAACTGTATTTTCATACATTCAGGATTTGTGAATGTGCTTCATAGCAACTGAAGTCATTGTGAAGTGTAGTCACTGTTGTGGAAGATACAGCGGATAGGTTGTGCCGATGTGCAGTGGGAACCCAGTCCCACAGTGAGAGCACGTGAATGATTTCTCATCAGTGTGAACACATTGATGGGATTTCAGTTGCTGGGAACTTATAAAGCACTTCCCACACTCTGGCATTTAAACAGTTTATTGTCACTGTGAACCCGTTGGTGTATCTGTAGGATAGATGAATTAAGTGCATCTTTTCCCAAATTCAGAATGCCAATGTGAATTCTCTGGTGCCTCAGTGAATTTGATTACTGAGAGGTCCTTCCCCACATTCAGAGCAGGTGAATGGCTTCTCTCCAGTGTGAAAACATTTGGATTTCAGCAGGTTTCTGGAATCAATTAATTTACTCCCACACACAGCAGATGAGTGGTCTCTCCTCTGTGTGATCTCTCTGCTGCTGTCTCAGCAGACTGAATGACTGACTGTATCCTTTCCCACAGTTACAACAGGCGAACGGCCTCTCTCCAGTGAGATCGCAGATGTAAAGTGAGATCAGATGTTGGCCTGATCCCACTCCCACTTTGAAAACACTTGAATTGTTTCTCATCAGTCTGAATATATTGATGGTGCGTCAATTCCTGAGAACTTTTAAAACATTTGGCGCACTCTGGACAATTAAATGATCTCTCCTCAGTGTGAACCCACTGGTGTAACAGTAGGTTAGATAACTGAGCAAATCCTTTCCCACACTCTGAACAGGTGAAACGTTTTTTATCCCAGTGTGGCTGCACTGATGAATTTGCAGAGCAGACGGTTAATTGAATCCTTTCCACTGTTAACACACTTCAATTTCTCTCCAGTATCCCTCCAGTTACATATTGAAAAGACAGAAGATTGGCTGAAGCGCCACTCACAGACAGACCACACGAATAGGTTCACTCACCTGTGAATTGTGTTTACTCCTTTCATTCTCAAAGGTCGATGAGATTCAGGCGACATCAAACAGAGCAACTCCATCAGATTCTGATGTGATGCTTCATTTCAGTTTCCCAACTGCAAATCCTCATCTTTAATATTTCTAAAATTAAAACAGAAATAGTCCACTAAGAGAGAACTTTTAAAAACACCAAAGCAGAAAATTTCATTCCGCATTGGATGTGGATATTCCAGATAAGGGCAGCATTTATTGCCCGTTGCTAATTTTACTGGACAAGGTGACGATGGGCGACCTTCTTGAACAACTGCTGTCCATTTACTGTTGGAAAACCCAAAACACAAAGAATGCAATTTCAAAATTATAACACAGTGACACTGGAGAAATGGCAAAATATTTCCAGGTCAGAATAGTCAGTGGTTTGTAGGGTTTTCCTATCTATCTGCTAACTTTTCCTTTTAGATCCAAGTGGTTGTGAGTTTGAAATATACTGTTTAAGAAGCTTTGGTGAATTTCTGCAGTGTATCTTGTGGATAATGCTGACGGCCTGTCTGAGTGTTTGGAGGTGAAGGAAGTGGATCTTTATCGATGCTGTGTCAGTAACGTGGTTCTGATCAATTCGGCAGCTCTCTTCTGGATGTTGTTGAGCATTGCCGTATTGTTGGAATTGCACTCAGGAGTCCTCAAGAAGGTCATGATTGAAATTTCTCTTGCTACTTCGATGCTGCCTTATCTGCTGTGCTTCACCTGCGCAATGCTTTCTCAACACTGCACTCATCCAGGCAAGCAGAGAGTATCCCATCGTGTTTCTTACTTGTGCCTTCTAAAGTAATAAACGATTTTTGGGAAAACAACCCAAAGAAAAAGAACAGTTGACAAAGGAGCGGATAACAATCAGGTTCAGAGAGTGAATAGCTGTTAATGGAGACTGCTGGTCACTAAACATAGGGGGACTCTAATAGCAGGTTATCTGACAGATAGGCTTCAGGGAATAAAGAAGTGTGTTATTCGCTGTAGAAATCCAGCCTCTGACCTGCTCTTGTAGCCACAGTGTTCATATGGGTGGCGCAGTTAGTTTCTCATAGAGACTGTGACTTTCACAGCACTGAAACAGGCTTTTTGACCTATCACACCAATGTCAAGTATCAAGCAGCTATCCACTCTCACCCCATATTCCAGAACTTGGTTTATAGCCTTATGCACGGTGGTGCTTCAAGTGATCATTGAAACATATTTTTAATTCCACTAGCTCCAGCAAAATGCCATCACCATACACATATTCCACTTCCATCCTTTGTCCACCTTCTGCAGGGAACATTCCCTCTGGGACACACTGGTGCATTCTGCCTTCACTCCCAAAACCTCCCCCCACAGCCCATGGAATCTTGCCCTGTAATCTCTGACGAGGTGACCCATGCACACATACACAGCAGATAAGAACGAGGAGCAGGGGTAGGCCATCCGGCCCTTCGAGCCTTCTCCACTATTCGATAAGCTCATGGCTGATCTTTCCATGGACTCAGATCCACTTAACCGTTCTCTCACTGTATCCCTCCCTTCCTTTATTGTTAAAGAAAATCTTAGCTTTAAAAACGTTTCCTGAAGTAGTGTTAACGACTTCACTGGGCAAAGAATTCCAAAGATTAACAATCCTCTGGGTGAAGAAGTTCCTTCTCCATTCAGTGCTGAATCTTCTCTCTCTAATCTTGAGGCTACGCCCTCTTGTCCACGTTTCACCCGCTAGTGGAAACACCTCTCCACTTATGCACTGAATTTACACTGTTCCAACTTTCAAAAAGTATACTCAGCCTTCATCACAGTGTGCCAAAGGCAAC
The DNA here is from genome assembly GCF_047496795.1 of Chiloscyllium punctatum. NCBI lineage: Eukaryota > Metazoa > Chordata > Chondrichthyes > Orectolobiformes > Hemiscylliidae > Chiloscyllium > Chiloscyllium punctatum. The sequence continues at coordinate 689,424 of NW_027309846.1, read as the reverse complement.
TGTTGGCTGCCCGTGTGGTATACGAATTCCCTTTCTGACAGAGATCTGGGCAGAGCTGCGTTTTCACCGTAGAGATCATCAGCCCCTTTAGACAAAGGAATTCAGGTGTTTGTCTTCATATTGGCACTAGAAAGAGTTCCACGCTGAGTCAGTGTTTGTAACATGGAGAAAAGCAAATCACAGTATGAAGTTTGGGCTGAGTGTTGTTTATCTATCATTTTGAACATTGTTTCAAATTTGCAGTGCTTATCTTTAAATGCTTGTTCTTGAAAGTGGTAGCAGATGGAGTGCGGGAGGTTGAGGGGTGACATTATGGAAGTTTATCAAATCATGAGAGGTATGAATAGGGTGAATAGCCAAGGTCTTTTCGATAGGATAGGAGACTTCACACACAAAGGACATAGCATTAAGGTGAAATGGGGAAGATTTAAAATGGACGAAGGGGCAACGTTTTCACACAGAGGGTGATATGTTTATGAAATGAGCTGCCAGAGGAAGACTGGTAGAAGTAAGAACAGCTCCAACATTTCTAAAACATTTGGACAAACATATGAATGGGAAACTTTTAGAGGTATGTGGACCAAATGCAATCAGATGGGACTGTTGTAGATTGAAAAACCTGGTCAGCATGGGCAGGTTGGAGCAAAGGGTCTGTTCGTATGTGATATGACTGTATGAATGCAGAAAGTGGTGAAAAGGAAAGAAAATATTTGATGCAAGCAAATTGGCAGGAAACATAAAAACAAGCATCATAAACTTTCCTGTGTATATAAAAACAGTTCAAGATGGCTGCGTGACCTTTGGTAGAAATGAAGTCAGGAAAGTATATTGAGAACATTTGGAGGCTGTGACTGGGAAATTGGCTCAAGGGAATAGGCAGATAATTTACACCGGTATTTTACATCATTCCGCATGGGGAAGGCACTGTAAGTACATCAATGATGTAGGCAAAATGGTAATAGGAAGGAAGTTCTTGGACCATGCCGAACGAAAGGAACAAGGTTTCGAAAAAGCAGATGAGAGTAAGGGTAGACAGGTCAGCAGCAATTCTGAGTTGATTTTAAAAGAAGTGGCCACAGTCTTGGGATCATTGCTCCCCCTCTATCAGATGTTAGTTCTGCTGTTTGTTTAAGTAAGCAGTAAGTGCAGTAGCTTTAATGGGTTGTCAACAGGTTTGGTTATACATGGTTCTGACCCTGGCATGTTCACCCACGCTCGTGACTGAACCATAGCTCAGCCTCATGGTAATGGTAGATTGCAGGATTATCCTGGGGAAAATGTTACAGATTGTGGTTGAATATAAGTCTACTGCTGCTGCTGCTGTTATGATTTCAGCATCAAATGAATGCCCAGTTTGAGCTGCAATATCTGCAATGCAATTCTGCTGCATGTCCCCATTTCATACCGGGACCCATTCACCCATCACCCCTATACACAGTGACCTACCCTGGTTTCTGATGTAGGAACACTTATTTTTTTATTACTATTTTCATCCTGTTAGGGTCTCTTAATGATGTCATGATGCAATTTATCACATTTCTCAAAACCATGTAACGTTTTCATCTGAATCATTTACCCTCCAGTAATGTCAGCTTCTGTTCAAAGTGATTGCGTTTCCCTCTGTTTCTCTCCCTGATCATGATTAAGAGCTCTGTAGTGTCAGAGATGCCAGCCTTCTGTAGTTTCATAACAAATGAATTAGTGCGTTATTGTTCACTTCCCGATGTGTGGCGCTCCATGTTGGAAAGAGCGTGTGAGCAGCTTTGAGAAACATATTTGAAATACTGAACAGGTCTGGCGGCATCTGTGGAGTGAAAGCTGAGTTAATTTTCATGGCCTGTGACTGTTCTTCAAAGCTGCCAGTATCTGCAACAATTTTTGTTTTTGTTTCAGATTTCCTGTATCCAATGATCTTTGATATATTGAAAATGTGTTCTGTGACTTTTCATTTTTGAAGAAACTCAGTGGATCTGGCCACTTCTGTAGAGACAGAGAAACAATGTTAATGTTTCAAGTACATTGTAAAACTTCTTCAGAAGTGTAAAGGATTGAAAAGTGAGCCTTTTAGTATCTTGGCAGAGGATGGGAAAGAGTGTTTGGAGACCCAGTACGAAAGCCAAATGGGCTTGAAATTGTGGTGAAAGAGACACAGATGTAAAATGTGTGTAAAGTAATGTCTAAATATTAGAAATTGATTTTCTCTCTTGACTGCATGATAAACAAAACAAAGTCGTAGGGAGGCCAGGAAGGAGGCTGAATGAAAATGGAGAACAGCCATAATGGGGTCAGGCTGTGAAGTTATGGAATTAAATATTAACTACTACAGGCTGCAACATACCAAAGTGTAAAGTGCGGCGTTACTTGAGCTTGGGTTGTACTTCTTCGGACATTGCAGCAGCCTGCATTTTCTTAGAATCCCTAAAGTATGGAAACAGGCCCACACTGACCCTCTAAAATGTATGAAAACCAAACTAATTCTCTACCCTATGGTACATTGACCCTTGACTATTGCACCTAACCTGCAATCCCTGAACACCAAGGGCAACTTAGCATGGCCAATTCACCTAACCTGCACAACTTTGAGCTGTGGGAGGAAACCGGAGCACCCAAAGGAAATCCACGCAGACACGGCGATAATATGCAAACTCCAAGCAGGCAACACCACCAGCTGTAATCGAACCCAGGTCCCTGTTATTGTGAGGCAGCAGTGTTAACCACTGAGCAAACGTGCCGCCCAGGGCCGAGATATTACAAGGCCACAAGACTATACGTGCAGAAATGAAGCCATTTGGTCCATCGACCCTGCTCCACCATTCGATCAAGACTGATGGATTTCCCTCATTTCCCTGCTGTCTCTCCATAACCTTTGATCCCCTTAGCAACCAAGAACTTATCTGTCTCTGTTTTAAATATACTCAACGATCTGTTTTCTACAGCCTTCGGTGGTAAGGAATTCCACAGTTTCAGCACTCTCTGGCTAAAGAAGTTCCATCTTATCTCCAATCGAAAGGGTCTTTCCTTTGCTCTAAGCCAGTGCCCTCAGGTTCTTATCTCTCCTGCCAGTGCAAACGTCCTCCCAATGCCCTCTGTGTCCAGACTATTCAGTATTCTGTGAGTTTCAATCCGATTCCCCCTCATCCTTCTAAGCTCCAAACCAGATTCCTCAAACATTCCTCTTGTGTTAAGCTTTTCATTTCTGGGATCATTCTCGTGAACCAACTCTCGACACCCACCAATGCCAATACATCCTTCCTGAGGTATGAGGCACAAAATACTGAAAATGTGGTCTGACCAGAAAGCCTTAGAATCCCCACCTTTATACCCTAGTCCTCTCGAGATGAATGGCAACTTCGTATGAGCCTTTTAACTACTGACTCAACCAGCAAGTTTCCCATCAGTGAATCCTGGACTTTGAATCACAAGTCCCTTTGCACTTCAGATTTCTGAATCTCCATCGCATTTAGCAAATAGTCCATGTCTGTATTCTTCATACCAAAGTGCATGACCTCACACTCTCCCACATTATATTTCATCTGCCACTCATTTTTCCACTCTCCTAAACTGTCGAAATGTTTCAGTAGGCTCCCTGCTTCCTCAATACTACCTATCCCTCCACCTATTTTTGCATCGTCTGCAAACGTAGCCAGAATGCCCTCAGTTCTGCCATCCAGATCATTAACGAATAAAGTGAAATGTTGTGGTCCCAGCACTGACCCTTGTGGATCAATACTAGTCACCGGCTGCCATCCTGAGAAGGACCATTTTATCCTCATTCTGCCTACTCCTAGACAGCCAGCCTTTTATGTTAATACCTGACAGCTAACACCATGGGTTTTTAATTTACTCTGCAGTGTCCTGTGCAGAACCGTATCACAGGCCTTCTGGAAGTCCACATCGATAACTCCCATTGGCTTTCCTTGATCTAACCTACTTGTTACCTCCTCAAAGAATTCTCATTAGCTTGTCAGCAAAGTAGATTATCTAAATGGGGAGGAATCAGAAGGTCAGGGTCATTCCTACAGACAGAGTGGAGATGTTCCTCAAAGCAGTTTTTGTTTTGTCCACTAATGTAAAGGAGACTGCATTTTGAGCATCAAAGACAGGAGACAGGATTGAAAGCGTACAAGCGAAATGCTGCTCCACCTCGACAGGCCTTGCTCAGTGAGGAGGGAAGAGGTGAACGACCAAGTGTTGCAGCTTCTGCAATCACATGTCAAGGTGTCATGGGGGAGTGTGGAAGTGTTAGGGGTGATGGAGGGTGTCACAGAGGGGATTGTCCTTGTGAAATGCTATCAGTGGACGGGAAGGGAAGATGTGTTTGATGGTGGTGTCGTGCTGGAGGTGTTGGAATTGGCGCAGGATGATTCGGTGAATGTGGATTCTAATGCAGTAGGAGTGAGGACAATGGGATATCTATAATTGTTCTGGGAAAGAGGAGACGGAGTGAGGGCAGAAGTGAGGAAGATGGGGCAGTCACAGCTGAAGGCTCCGTCCACCCGAGTTAACGGATTCCTCAGTTGAGAGAAAAGGTGATCACGCAGGAATCTTTCTACTGGAATGCGGCAGCATTAAACAGAAATCACAGAGCCAGAGAAACTGGGACGATGGAGTCACCCTCAGCTGATAATGTGTTCAGCCACATATGCAGGTTCCCCCGAATGATTGAAAAGAGCCAGGTATTTCAATTGCTGATTTATGCCTTATATCTGGTATAAAAGGAAATGTGAAAAATGGACCCAGGTGAAGATCAGTAGATGTGTGGTGTAGAAACGGAAGCACATATTTCATAATGCTCAGCAATGATTGACTCTGGTCAGACCGAAGATGATATGAAGATGTGACAATAAACCAACCATGATGTACAAACGCTGTGAAGGATACTAATCAATCACAAACTATAGAACTCAGATTCGGGAACACTAGCGTCGGCCAGCTTTGGAAAGCGTATGTTTAGAACCAGAAACAGATTAAATAAAGCAAGATACAAAGAATAATATTACAAAAATGGCAAGAAATATCAAAAGAATCTAAGCACAAGACCTTTTCCATTTCGATTTTAAAAAACGTTCATGATGTGTGTGTGAGACCCTTGAAAGAAAGGCAAGAAAGTATATGTGGAACACCTGGAGGATGTGACTGGGGAAATGGTTTCAGGGAGCAGGCAGAGAATTTAAAACAGTATTTTACATTGTTTCTCACAGGGGAATCACAAAGAGTTTCAATAATATAACCAAAATTGTAGTCAGGTGAAATTTCTTGCAGTGTCTCTAACAAAATGAAAAAGACTTTTCTCAAACAGATATGACCATTGGTAAACAGGTCATCAGCTGGTTCTAATAGAAGTGGTTACAGTGTGACTGTTGGCATTGTGTGAAATTTTCCATAACTCTCCGGATTACAGGAGTGTTCCAGCGAAATTGGAGACCCTCCAATGTGGCGCCTATCTTCAAGAAGAGCGTGAGTCTTCAAGAGTTTAGGTGCTCCCTTTGTCTGAAATGTTTGGAGTGTTTTTTTGAGAGGCTTCATGGCCTCATGACGCACTTTCATTCTGAGTGATTTCAAAAATGAAGCTCTGCTCGTTCCCCTGATGTTTTACACACTGGAGGACGAACATTTTCCTGAACTTGGGAAATATTTGGAACATTGTACAAACGAATTCATTCAGATAATTCTAGAAACAGCACTCAGCAGGCCATTTTATAACAATGTGGGGGTATTGCATAGGTGAGAGAGGGAGAATTTGCTGCATGCAGTACTGAGAGCGATGGAGCCTCATTCTGGAGAAGGCGCTGTAACTGATATGCAGTGAGTGTGAGGGAGCAGAAAGAATACAGTGACCCTTATCCTGACAAAGCGGGGAAGGTTATTGATGCTTGTCCTGTATTGATGAACATTTCTTCAGACTGCAGATACTGCACTGAGCTGGGTGGTGAGCTCAGATCATCCTCGGTGGGTCTGGTGGTGTGGCCCCTTCTGGGAAGAGAATGGTCCCCCTCCGTACTAGCCCATCCATCAGGGCCTTCGTGACCCTGTCTACAAACCGTGGTGTAATTTCCACTTATCTGCCATGCTCAGGGTAAACTGTGCTTGGCAGCACCAAGCAGAGAAAAGTTAAGTGTGTGCACATTGGCACTTTAAAGATTGCAGCAGGGAATCACTGAATATCCAGGGACATCCGGGCAATGGTGAGTACCTGCAGCCATGATGAGTGGGAGAATCGGGCTGGTATTGAATGTGGGGTGGGTAGTTAATGACGTGCGTTCGATAAGATAACACCAGGAAACTATCTCGGCCTCATGCAGACAATCCCTCTGTCACACTCAATGAAAATAGCACTGACCCAAATTGTTGTTAGATTCAGCCCAATTAGTCAAAGACTCTACTGACCCTGCTCCCACTTAAAAAGCTGCAGAACAAATGCTCATCCAAAACTCTCCATCATCTTAACTCTCCAATATCTTATCAATATCCTGTTAACCAATCATTTCTGGAAACAGTGGTCTTTTTTGCAAGATGTTTTCATTTCACAATTTTTAAACCTACGATCAGATCCTTCTCTGAAATTGTCTTTCAATCTCCCCGTCTTTTTTAACCAAGTTCCTCCCATTTGGTGGTATTTCAACTGATTCATGGCCTCTCGTTGGCCGTGATTTTCACACCCACAGCACCCCCTTGTCAATGCACAGTGTAAATGGACGGGAGCTGCACAGCCTGTCACTTCCAGCATGAGCCGCCCGCAAGTCTCCCCACGCTGGGCAGTGATCTAACAAAGTGTTACTCAGCAATGCGGTGGTTGTTGTACACAGCTGTACATTCTGGGAAGGCAACTACTCCAGATTAACTGATAACTTCACTGCTATTCACTGCACAGCTCCCCATGCTGGACAGATACGCAGTCCGTGTTTACACATCAATGCACTTGTGTGTTCTGCACAGCACCTTGTGCTGAACAGATTATTTAGCCTAGGTTTACAGATCAGTGCACTATTGGACAGAAATGGAATGGACTGGTGAGCCCCTGAAGAGTGTTCGATCCTGGACGGATTGCTGAGTGGTACACTAGCCTGGTCTTCGCAGTCGTGCTTCATGATGAACAGATGTCTCATCTTGGCTTATATATGTCCGGGATTGATTTGTAAGGCGGAGTGAGTATCCAACATAAATCCTTACTTAACTATCATTCCTCCAGCTCGGCCCATTTCGCTGTTGAACCCCATATTTCTGCAACATGTTGTCCATTAAGTAATTACCCAATAAAACCTGAATCTCTGTCAATCTTGTTATGGACCAAAGCAATCCCGTCAAAATACATACAGTCCCTCTGACCGAACGAGCTTTTTGTTATATTTTAAAGTTAAATGTGAGGTGCTGTGTTTCAGATACGATTCGCTTGGTCAAAATATTCAACATTAAGCGAAACACAATTTATTCAAACACTGCTGAAAAATACAGCAAAAGGAATTGGGACTTGGAACATATTAATTCTGGTGAAAAACTTAACAGAATAATAGGTTATTTAACTACAAACAGTAACTGCTCCAATAAGGTAATATCCTATAAGCACACACTTGTCAAAAAACAAGTTGAGGAAACAGATTTTCTGACATGCCGTACTCCAATCCAGGACGAAGAAATACATCAAAAGACACTTCTGAGAGAAATCTCAGGGAGAGTGTAGAAGCCGGGAGAGATTTACCGCCTTCCAGCTCTGCTGTGACCCCAGCAATAACTGGCGAAAGGTAAAACTAAGAATCCTGTTTCTAGGAAAGCTTGACTATCACTTCACAGGACCAGGCCGCAGCTGCAAGGACAACAAGGAATGGACTGTATCTACACAGTCTATGGTGCTGTAGGAGCCTGGCAAAAATGCCTAACCCCACCTAAACCGTTAAATGACTGTCAGATAAATGTCAAAATGAAACATAAATAAATAAAACAAAAGGATGCAGCAGGTCCGGTCATCAGGCAAAGATGTTCTGCCGCAGTTGCTTTTGCTGAATTAGCCATCATCTACCTCTTCATTAACGACAGATTTTATGGCTCCAGTTCCCTTCTGACCTCTCTTCCAGTTATAAATATTTTGAACACAAACTTGTTCTTGTATCTACAGTTAATTCACAAAAGGGACTCGGTATCAGAATATTAATGTCACTGACCCGTATAATTCAGAGGCACTGGTCATGAATCTCAAAGCATCGTTTGAAATTCTACCACAGCTGATGACTAAACTTAATTCGAATGACAAAAATTGGATTGGAACCTAATTTCACTCAAATCAATGATAAACCATCAGGATATCTTTTGTTATTTCGCTGGTAGTCATAGATAAAGAAACTTAGCATTTTTGCCCAGTCTGGACTAATTATGACTTCAGGACCACAACAAAGTAAATGGTTCCATACTGTCTTGACAAATGGCCACGTGGTCAAAAGCCATTAGTGATGGACAACAAATGCTGCCCTTGTCATTGATGTTGAAATCCCGGGAAATAACAACATTCAAGCTGAAATAAACCAAGGAACTTCTCCAGTGTCTGAAAGAATGTTGGAGAATCTAGGCAGGTATGGCAGTCTGTCGGGAGAAACACAGATAACGTTTCGAGTTCATTGACCCTATCAAAACTGAATGCAACTGAGAAGTAATATTATTTATATCATGATGGTTGGAAGGGTCAGTGGGAGGTTTATGCTGACTGGATGGAGAAATGTTCAGCAAGAGAGAGAGAGAGAAAGGAAAAGCAAGCAAAATGACTGCTGATGAAAGACGAGAAGGAAAATAGAATGGGAAGTTATTCTAACATTTCCCTTTCTCCCATATTCCTGAATATCATACTCAATTCGGGATGTCCCTGCTTGAAGTGAGTTATGTTAGCTCTGACTCTTTTCTCTGAGAGTGGTGATCAACTCCATCGGCAATACTGGCGGTGGCGTTATAGTTGCCGAGATACAGAGAAACGTCATATTACATTGTCAACTGCTTCTTTAGACACAGGAACTGTTACTGCGGGACTGTGCCGAGATGTAACGGCTTTCTCAGCCAGGAAGAGAAACTGACGAGAGGGAGCCATTTTCAACAGTGAATGGGAGCACCATGTGTTTGGGGAATTGACTTGCTGCTGTCATTAGAAAGTCAGTGGAGTTTCTGTGGATGGTGTTCTCAGGGTTGTGTTGTCAGCTGCTGGGTTCATTCAGGGAGAGCCGAGGGTCTGGTAACCCTATTCTGGACACTGCATTTACAGAGAGTCTTGGTCCATGGCAAACAAATGGAGCCGAGGGGAGACAGAAGGCAAGCTCATGTAAGCAGGGTGGAGCAGGACATTGCACTTTCTATGATTTCCAGGATCATTTTTCTGGACCCATTCATTGTAAAGTGTGAAACCAGCTTGTTTCAAAATTGAGGTGGTCACTGTGCTGGCACAAGACTGCGCTGACACTCACCATGAAGGGAACTGCTTCACTTCTGGAATTTTCCAGGCAGGAGTGGGTAATATATCCACCATCTCTGAAGTGCAGTCCGCCGATCTATTTACGAACTGGCAGAGGCCATCTGCCTTCTGAGAGGAATAAGTTGGTTCCATCTCCACAGGGGAACGTAAAGAAACTAACTTCCAGAAATACAAGGAAACAGGGGGACTGGTAAAAATGAGCAAATCCAGGAAATTAAAATTAATAAAGTGTATGCTTTTGAAAATCTAATTTAATTAAAGTTTCCTAAGTTGCTGCATCTGATGAGCTACGTCCCAAATGTTTTAGAGTTGGTAACAGAGGTAGTCAAACAATTACTGACTATGCTTCAAAGCTGCTTAGATTCTGGAAAGTATCCTGCAGGCTTGAAAGCAGCTATTGTAAATCTAAACATTCAAAACAGGACAGAGAGGGAAAAAAAGGAAACTAAATAGCTGGATGTCAGCTGTGAGTAAATCATTGTAACCTTTTTTTCGAATGTGGCAACTAAACACTTGGACAGCAATGATCTGATATGGTAGATTTGGCCGCGATTCAGGAAAGCGAAATGATCTTTGATAAACCTGCTGAAGTTTGTGAAGATTGTCCGCTGTGACATAGACAATTAAGAACCAATGGGAGTTGAGTATTTGGATTTTGAGCAGATGTTTGACATGGTTGAATACAGGTGAGTGGGGAATGTTAGAGTCCATGGGTAGCTGGTTTGGAATATATACCATATAGATTAAAAATTTGGTAATGGAGATATGAGAAGAGTAATGTTTATCTCTGGACTGAAGGCTTGTGGAGAATCAGAAGGATCAGTGTTTGGCAATAATTATGTACGAGGCATACAAACTGAATCAGATGGGAACAACAAATATCATCACTCACATTTATATATGAGTCGTTGGCGATTGCTTTTGTTGAAAAGGACCTGGATGACCTTGGTCATAAGTGAGTAACAGAATTCTTACGTGGCAGGAATTAAATGATATGCGGCTTTTCATACAAATTGATCGAAGTATCAGAGTTGCTATATCTTTCCCAATGTTGATGTTTTGTTGAAGGGAGTATTTGGTGCATTGTGTACAGATTTGGATTACTTTATAAATAATGATCACTTTGTCATCGAGACAGTGCAAAGGAGTTTCACCAGACTAAACCCTGGCATGATGGTGCCACGAGGAGAGAGTGCAGTAACTGTGTGTTTAATCTGTAGCGTTGTGAAAGAATAACGGAGTTGAAATTTGATGGTTATGGACGGACACTTATTTATGTACATGAATAATTAAGCCACGTAGATCAATTTGGAGCAGTTGATCTGTTCAGTTCTTGCTCCATTTGTTTGTGATGTTAGAGCATCTCTCAGACTTTCCTGTCCCTGTGTTAGTCACTTGAGAAGCTGAATGACCTATTTGTCTTCCTCTGTAAGTGACTCCTGTGTGAAATAGTCTCTTTCGGATTCCGTGTAAGTAACGTTTGGGAATGAGCAGATTCTTTCTTTACCTCTGTAATTGGCAGAAGGTATTAAATGCGCTATCATACGTATTGTTCAAAGGTTTGAGGGGCTGAATGACTTCCTCATCTTCTTGTGAACCCAGATTGAGGTGCTGATTGAGCAGCACCTTTTATTGTCGAAATGTGCAGTTACCCAGACTTATACAGTACGATCATGAATGGTGTCTAGTTCTTGTTGCACATGAACATTGATAGTTGTTCTGAACATTATGTAAACTTCATTGAATATCCTCACTTCTGTTCATTTGGACTCAATGGGTTCAATGGCCTTCTTCCACACTGTGTGGATTCGATGATGATAAACTGGAGCTTCCTCGGCTGAGGAAGCTACCCTAAAGATCTCCTGCAGATGTGTGTGTGTGTGTGTGAGTGTGTGTGTGTGTGTGTGTGTGTGTGTGTGTGTGTGTGTGTGTGTGTGTGTGTCTATGTATGTTGATTGTGCTCTCAGTTTGGATGGTGCTTTGACTTACTTCCATCCCTTTGTCCCCCGTAAACTGAATCCCTGATGATTTCCACCCTCCATTTCCACCTGTACAGTGGTGTGAAGAGATCAGCGGAGACTGACTGCAACAGAACGGACAGAAATGAAAGGACCCTTCCTCAGAGCTCGTGTCAATGGGATATAATATCACTTTAAACACCACAGAGACTGTCAGACTCGCCCCACGCTGATACACACGGACGCACACTAATACAGAGATACAGAGACATTCACTAATACATGGAACGAATACAGATATGGCGTGTGTGTCAGTATTTCCCTTGCTCCATGACAACATTCTCAATATTTCCCTCACTCTGTCTGGTGTGCATCAGCATTTCAGTCTGTCTTTAGGGATTGTGTTAGTATTGCACTTGCTCACACCAGTGGGTGAGTCAGCATTTTTGTGTGGATTGTGATCTTAGGACAATTTCAATGTTCGCAGATACCAACCTGGAAGAATTGTAAAGAGTGTGAAGGTGCTGCAAGCAGTAGTGAGAGTGGTAGTGATTGAGCCTTGTTCGGGTGTTGGTGTTATAACAGATATACAGTGAGTGTGAGGGAGCAGAGAGAATACGGTGACCCTTATCCCTACAGAGTGGGGAAGGTTGTTGATGATTGTCCTGTATTGATGGACATTTCTTCAGACCACAGATACAGCACTGAGCTGGGTGGTGAGCTCAGACCATGCTCGGTGTGTCTGGTGGTGAGGCCCACTCTGGGAAGAGAAGGGTTACCCTCTCTACTTGCCCATCCACCAGGACGTCCGAGCTCCTTTCGAAGAAATGTGGTGCAATTGCCCCTTATCTGCCATGCCCTGGGTAACCTGTGCAGGGCAGCTCCAACCTGAGAAAGCTCAGCTGTGTGCCCATTGGTCTTTATAAGATGGCACCAATGCCAGGGATCACGGAATGTCCAGGGAAATCTGTTCGATAGTGAGTATCTGCAGCCATGATGAGTGGGAGAATCAGATTGGCATTGAATGAGAGCGTCATCACGGGGTAGGTTCGTAGTTAATGAGGTGAATTCGATAAGACACCACCAGGAAACTAAATCTGCTTGGTGCAGACAATCCTAATGTCACACTCAATGAAAATGGCACTGAGAAAAATTACTGTTAGATTTAGCCCAATGAATCGAAGACTTGGTTGACCACACTAACAGCTAAAAAGCTGCAGCTGCTTGTACAAAGCTCCCCATCACAGAGAAGGAGCTAAATGTGACATCCTCTTGGGAAATAAGGCAGGGCAGGAGATCGGTGGCGAAAGCCCTTTGGGACAAGCAATCAGAATTCTCTTAGTTTTGAAATAGAAATGGAAAAGGAATTACGATCTAAAAGTTAATATTTTCTAAATCGGAGGAAGGCCAATTTTGATGATATTAGTCAAGGCCTTCCAAAGTGGATTTTGACAGATATTCGCAGATAAAGGATTATTTGAGAAAAGGAAAGCCTTCAAAAATGAGAAGTCAAGAGCACAGAGGCAGTATATCACGGTTCAGGTGAAGGGTAAAGCTGAGAAGTGTAAAGAATGTTGGAGGATTGAATAAATTGAGAGTCTGGTCACGGATAAGAGGAAAGCATATGTCAGGTAGAGACATCAGGAATGAAGGTTTTTTTTCTGTATTCATTCACGGAATTAGGATACCACTGGTTGGGCCTGCATTTATCCCCATTCACTAATTGACTAGAGGGTAGTTAAGAATCAATCACATTGTTGTCGGTCTGGAGTCACATGTAACCCAGACCGGGTAAGGATGGTTGTTTGCTTCCTTCAAGGACATCAGTGAACCAGATGGGTTTATCCAACATCTGAAATGGTTTCATCCTTGGCATCAGCCTCTACATTCCAGATTTAAAGTGATTGTCCAGAAGAATCTAAAGCCAGTCGGAGTACACTTAAGAGGGAAATCCAGAGGCCATGAAGGGGAGGTGAGATAGTTTTGACAAATAGGGTTAAGGAGAATCTAAAGGGGCTCTACACAAACATGAAGAACAAAAAAGTAACTCGGGAGCGTGTTGGGCTACTTAAAGTTCAGCAAGGCTGCCGATGTGCAGAACAGCAGGAGATCGAGGCGATAGTAAGCAAGCATTTTGCAACAGTATTGACTGTGCAGAAGGATATGCAAGTTAAAAAACTTGGGAAATAAATCATGACATCTTGAAAAGTGTTTGTATCACAGAGCAGGAGATTCTGGAGTTCGTAAAGCCTGTAAAGGGAGAAAAATCCACGTCACCTGATCAGGCGTACCCGAGAAGTCTGTGGGAAGCTAGGGAAATGATTACTGGGCCCCTTGCTGAGATATTTATATCTCAATTGTCACAGGGCAGATGCTGGAAGATAGGAGGCTTGCTAACTTTGTTCAATTACTCACAACATTTAAGAAGGATGGTAAGGAAATGTTGGGGAGCCTGAAGTCAGTCGTTGGCATGTTGTTGGATAGGATTCTAAGGCACAAGTTTGCATGTATTTTGAAAGGCAAGGACTGATAAGGGATAGGTAATATGGCTCGAGGCGTGGAAAATTGTGTCTCACTAAATTGACTGAGTTTTTTTAAAAAGTGACTAAGAGGATTCATTGAGGCAGACAGGTTACATTGTTGACATGGACTTCATGTTGACAACTTTCCACATGGTAGACCGGTTAACAAGTTTCATTCACATGTAATGCAGGGAGAACTAGCCATGTGGATACAGAATTAGTTCCAAGGTAGGAGACAGAGGGTGGTGGCGGTGGATTACTTTTCGAACAGAAGGGCTGTATTCGGTGGTGTGCTACAAAGATCGCTGCTGGGTCCACTGCTTTTCATTATTCATAGAAATCATTTGGATGTGAACATAGCAGAGATTGTTGGTACGTTTGCAGATGACAGCAAAATTGATGGTGGAATGGCCAGAAAAGAAGGTTTACCTCAGAGTACAATGGGATCTTGATAAGATGGGCTGATGGGCTGATGGGCTGAGGATTGGCCGATGATTTTTAATCTAGATAAATGTGAGATGCTGCATTTTGGAAATTTAAATCCAGGCAGGACGAATACACTGAATTGCATGGTCCTGGATGGTGTTGATGAGCAAAGACACCTTGGAATGCAGGTTCATTATTCCTTGAAAGGAGAGTGGCAGGTATATAAGATAGTGAAAATGGTATTTGTTATGTTTGCCTTTATTGGTCAGTGGTTTGACTATATGAATTGGGAGATCACGTTGCTGCTGCCCAGCACATTATTTTAGCCATTTTTGGAGTACTGGATTTAATTGTCGTTTCCCTCCTACTGGAAAGATATTGTGAAACTTGAATGGAGTCAGAACATATTTACAAGGATGTTACCAGGATTTTAGCTGTAGGGAAACTGTGAGTAGGTTGGGGTGTTATTTTTTTTTCCTGGAGCGAGAAGGGCATGTAGAGGGTGAATAGTCAAGATATCTTCCCCAAAACTAGAGGGAATGGACTTCAGGTGAGAGGCGAACGATTTAAAAATGACCTAAGGAACAACTATTTCCACAGAGAATGGTGCATGTGTGGAATGAGCTGTCAGAGGTGGTGGTGGAGGCAGCTATGATTACAACATTTAAAAGGCATTTGGATGGGTACATGAAGAGGAAGAGTTTACATTGATGTGGGCCAAATGCTGGCAAATGGTACTAGCTAATATTGGGATATCTCATCAGCATGGAGGAGTTGAACTGACGGCTCTGTTTCGTGCTGTGCATCTCGGAGAATCGATTATTCTGTCTGACCTCAAACAAATGTCACATTAATTAATCATTCGTGGAAATACCAGCCAATGTTACGAGATGCCATCGATATGTCTTCAATTCTGCATTCTGAAACTTGCAAAAACATTCTTCCATAATACTGACTCTGAGTCTCTGTTCACTATCTATTTCTGAACTCCCTCCTATTTGTTGGTATTTAAACTGTTGGTATTTACACTCTGAAATCCAGTTTTAATTATCCAATTTTAATGTGAATAACTAACCTATATCTTTCTCTGGCCTTGAATGTTGCTTACCCGAGAGCATCAGCTTCCAAAATTAAAAAGCCTAGAAATAATAGTCTGAAAGCATAGCTTGCGTTTATTTGACTTCCCAGTGTCCTGCGCTGGGCTTCATGTTGGAAGGTGGGTGTCAGTTTTGAGTCACTGCTTTATAACTTGTTCTGTGCCAATCCATTGATCGCCTGTGTTAATCAACCTCTGCTGATCATGTGCTCAGTAACATGAGGAATCCCCTCCACTGTTACTGATTAAGACCAGACTTATCACTTGAATTTGACTGACATTTGACTTAATTCTTGTTTTGGTACGTTCGTGGAAATGTTGGGGATGGTTTCCTGGAGGCTGTGTTTTAAGCTGCTGTGGAAATTCAAGAAGACCAGATGTTTTGGTGACCCACTCTGGATGAGTCACGGTGACTGTGTTTACAGCATCTGGGTCTACAATATGACCAACAAATAGAGCAGCGACTGCAGAGAGGGGAATCTCTGAATGGAATGAGGGAATCAAAATCAGATCAGCCATTGTTATATAAAATGTTGGAGCAGGATTGAATGACTCGCTCTTGCAACTTATTCAGATATTTCTGTTAATAACGAGCCAATTCCTCTTCTCTCCCACCGTCTCATCAGTGATGGGGAGTGAGTCACCTCCTCCTGTTCCTGGGAAGTAGAAATCTGCGGCCTCACTTGCCCCCAGATACCCCCGCGTCCCAATCTGGAGCAGTTGAATGACTCCCTCCTGTCCCGGTGTTTCAGTCGCGAGCAGTTGAATGACTGTCTCGTTTCCCTGTGTCCCAGTCTCAAGCAGTTGAATGACTGCCTCCTGTTCCTGTACCCCAGTATCGAGCAGTTGAGTGATTGCCTCCTGTTCCTGTGTCCCAATCTCGAGTAGTTGAATGACACCCTCCTGTCCCGGTGTCCCAGTCTTGAATAGTTGAATGGACTGCCTCCTGTTCTTGTGTCCCAGTTTCAAGCAGTTGAATGAATGTCTCGTTTTCCTGTGTCCCAGTCTCGAGCAGTTGAATGGCTGCCTCCTGTTCCTGTGCCCCAATCTCGAGCAGTGAGTGACGGCCTCATATTCCTGTGTCCCAGTCTCAAGTAGTAGAATAAGTCCCTCCTTTTCTTTTCGCCCAGTGTCGAACATTTGAATGACTCCCTCCAGTCCTGTTGTCCCAATTTCGAGCAATTAAATTACTGCCTCCTGTTCCTGTGTGCCAGTCTCTGTGACTGCTGATGTACAGAACTGGTTAACTGAATCTGTTTGTTTGCTGACTGTGATTAATGTCAGTCTGTGTGGATTCTAATTATCCCAGTGGAGAAGGTCCATATTCTAATGATAAATGAGCTCTGTTCAATGTGTTATCCCATAGCATGGGCGGGAGCATCACCGACGGCACTAACAGGGATCAGCAGCAGCAGAGAGAGGGGGCGGAGAGATCAAAATCTAAGAACATTAGACTGGAATGTTCCAACAATGGATCAGAATCTGAGAACAATAGACTGGAATGTTCCAACAATGAACAGGGGTTTATCCGATTATGTTTGGATTATTTCTACATATTTTGGTGGGTTGTCATTACCAACGCGGATCCAATATGTACTTCGCCTCATTCAATATTTGTATTATCCTATCCTGGCTACTGTTGGTGTCCCTGGTAGGTTTGACTGTCCACTTACTATTTGCATTAACCATGTGCGACGGCATACTGTTCTTTTCATTTACTCTACTCTGTAAACATTCACTCTACAAACCACTACGAACTACAGAGAACTTGTTCATTCTTCCTCTGCCTCTTTCGTTCCGACACTGTGTCTTGTGGATTGACCTACTCAGTTTCAGGTATGAATCAGGTGTCACTGCCCTTGCTATTTAAATATTGAAAACTTGGAGTTCACTTGGAGAGAGAGAGAGAGAGAGGAAAGGTGCTGCATGCAGCAGTGAGAGTGGTGGAGCAGGAGCCTTGTTCGGTGGTCGGTGCTATAACAGATATACAGTGAGTGAGAGGGTGCAGAGACAATCCGGTGACCCTTATCCTGACAGAGCGAGGAAGGTTATTGATGATTGTTCTGTATTGCTGGACATTTCTTCAGACCGCACTGGGGTGGGTAGTGAGCTCAGAACCAGGCTCAGTGGATCTGGTGGTGTGATCCCTCTGGGAAGAGAATGGTCCCCTCCTCTACTTGCCCATCAACCAGGACATCCGTGCCCCTGTCAATAAACCGTGGTGTGATTGACCCTTATCTGCCATGCTCGGGTTAATCTGTGCAGGGCAGCTCCAAACTGAGAAAGCTCAACCGTGTGCCCATTGGCCTTTTAAAGATGGCACCATCAAGGTGCATCCGGAAGACGATGAGTACCTCCAGCCATGATGGGTGGGAGAATCGGGCTAGAATTGCATGAGAGGGACACCATAGAGTGGGATGGATAGTCAATGAAGTGAATTTGATAAGGTAGCACCAGGAAACTAGCTCAGCCTCGTGCACACATTTCCTCTGTCACACTCAATGAAAATAACACAGATTAATATTTGTTAGATTCAGCCCAATGAGGCTATCCTCACTCCGGGTTACAAAGCTGCAGAACAAATGCTCATCCAAAACTGTCCATCGTCTGAACTCACAGCAATATCACATTCACTCATAATTCTCCATAATACTGACCCGTGTTGCATGATACTATTGAAATGGCTTCATTTCAGCATTCTGAAACCTGTGAACATGCCCTTCCATGACGGTTGTTTTTCTCAGTTTACCCCTCTCTGTCTCAACTCCAAAACACACACATTTACAGCCATGCTGAACGGTAACAGGCCATTCGGCAAAGCTGGTCCATGCCAACCAAAATGTCCATCAACACTCACCCCATTTCTCTGTCCTTGTTCTGTATCCCTCTAATCCTTGCCTTTCAATGTATGGTCCAAATGCTCTTTCAATGTTGTTATTGTATGCACCTCAATCACGTCCACTGGCAGATCAGTCCATATGCGTTCCACAGTCTGTGTAAAAAACGTTGACTCTCAGGTTCTTTTTTTATTTTTCTGCTCTCCAAACATTAACGGATGCTCTGTAGTCCTCGATTCCCCAACCCTAGGAACGAATTTGAAATATTCACCCCTATGCACGCCTCTCATGATTTGATAAGATCTCCACTTCTGTAAGACGCCCCCACCCCTTTCCAACGCTGTAAAGAAATAGGTTCTAACCTATCCAATTTCTCCCTATAAGTTAAACCCTTTAGCCCAGGAAGCATGTTTGTAAATTTCTTCTCCAATCTTTCTAGTTCAATAGTATCCTTTCTAGAGCAAGGTGAACAAAACTGAGCACAATACTCCAACCGCAGCCTTACCAACATCCTGTACAACTGCAACATAACGTCCCAACCACTATACTCAATGCCCTGATGAAGGCCAGTGTGTCAACAGCCTTCTTCACTGGCCTGTGTATCTCTGACTCAAATTTCAGGAAACCGTGCGCCTGATCTCCAACGTCCTTTTTTTTCCCCATTACACTCCTTAATGCCCTCTCATTCATTATTAAACTCCCACCTAAATGTGACTTTCCAAAATGCAAGACGTCACACTGATCGATATTAAAATCCATTTGCTATTTCTCAGCCCACTTTCCCAGCTGGTCAAGGTACTGCTGCAATTTCTGATAATGTTCCTCACTGTAAACGATGTCTCCTATTTTAGTGTCATCTGCAAACTTACTACCCTTGCGTTGTGTACTCTCGTCCAAATCGTTGATCGAGCTAACAAATAGGAATGGTCCCAGCACCGACCCCTGAAGCAGTCCACTAGTCGCAAGCCTCCAGTCCGACAAGCATACCTCCACCATTGTCATTTGCTTGCTAACATAAAGCCAATTGTCGCCAATTGCCAGTTCACCTGGTATTACATGCGATCTAAGCTTTTAGAGCAGCCCACCTTGTGGAACCTAATCAAAGGCCTTACTGAAATCCATTTTAGACTATGTCCACCACCCCTGCCCTCGTGAACCTTCTTGGTCACTTCCTCCAAAAACTTTAACAAAATTTGCAAGGCATGATCTGTCATGCACAAAGCTATGTTGACTGCTCTAAGTCAAACTCTGTTTTCCAAATGCATGCAATCTTATCTCTCAGAAACTTCTCAGGTTATATTTCCCAGGCCTTTCTTTGCAGACCTTCTTAAATAAGGGCACAACATTTTCTACTGCCCAGTCTTCCGGTAATTCGGACCCTGAACTTTCTTCACTTCCTTCCTGGATATATCTGGTCAAAATCAAGAGATTTATCTGACTTTATGCATTCTACTGTGATATGGACTGTACCAAGATATGACAACCAACCCCTCCCCCCCCCCCCCCCCCGCAAATGTCACAGTTCTTCATGGCTTTCTTCATGGAAAGAAAAGGGTAAATTGGGACTTAGCCCATCTTTTGCAGTTTTACATACGCATGCCCATTTTGGATTTTAAGGCATCCTATTCTCTCTACTTGTTTTTTTTTACTATACTGGAAGAACATCTTTAGATTCAACTTAATCTTCTCAGCCAAGGCTATCTCATACCCCC
The DNA here is from genome assembly GCF_047496795.1 of Chiloscyllium punctatum. Lineage (NCBI taxonomy): Eukaryota > Metazoa > Chordata > Chondrichthyes > Orectolobiformes > Hemiscylliidae > Chiloscyllium > Chiloscyllium punctatum. The sequence continues at coordinate 669,428 of NW_027309846.1, read as the reverse complement.
TTTGTCGCTTTCCTGATTTCCTTCTTCAGTAAACTCATATATCCCCTGTGTACGCCCAGGGATTCCCTTTATTCCAGCCGCCTGAACCTGAGCTACCTCCTTTTTTTCTGGTCAAAGCCTCACTATCTCTTGTCATTCAGGGTTCTCTCAACCAGCCTCAACTTGCCTACACCTTCACAGCAACATATAAACCTTGAACTCGGGTTATCTCACTTATAAATGCTTCCCACTTGCCCGAGATCCTTTTACCTACAAGTCCCTGTCTAATTCGAATAAAATTCGCCTTGCCCCAATTTAGAACTTGAATCTGTCGACCAATAATGTCCCAAATTTTAAAATTAATACAACTTTAGTCATTTTTCCCAAAATGCTTCTCCACTTTACCTCCTTCACCAATCCTGCCCCATTTGCAAAACATAGGTCGAGTTTGTCCCTTCCTGAGTTGGACACTCTACATGCTGCTTGTGGAAACGTTCCTGAACACACTTGATAAATTTCATCCCTTCTAAGTCCTTGATCCTCTGGAGAGCCCAGTCTATGTTAGGAAAATTAAAATCACCTATTATGACAACCCTATTACTCCTGCAAGTTCCCCTCCTCCCCCGTCTCCCTGCATATTGGTTCATCCAATTCCCATTGATGATTTGAAGGCTGATAGTGCAACCATTATAACATCACCATCCTCCTCTAACTTGTTTGCACCATCCACAAAACCACATCGGATATTGTCTCAGTTATTTCCTCTTTAAATCCTGGAGTGATAATCGCCTGAAACAGAATAATTGGTATTTAAATTGTTTCCATTTACATCTCATGCTCGCAGTGATTTTCACATCGCAGCAGCCCATGTCAAGGCACAGTGGAGACATGGATCTTTAAATGGCTGGGAGCTGCACATCGTCTCACTTCCAGCATTTGGCTGCAAGTTTCCCCACACTTGGCTGTGATCGAACACAGTGTTACCAAGCAACGCAACAGCCTTTGAATGAGTGAACCAGTGTGGTCTGGACAGCAATCCACGCTGGACACGTAGCCCAGGATTATGCATCAAGTATTAGTGTGGGCTGCACAGAGTTCCACTCTAGACATTACCGGATTGCATGCAGCTGTATGCCATTTGGATCTGCACAGTGCTCCATCCTGAACGTATATTGGATGGGCTGGTTATGTGAGTTGGATTGCGAATGTGAGGGAACTAAACATGTGACAATAACTTTATTTTGTGTTTTCATTCTTGCGATTGGACCCTTCAAATCATGACTCATTCGGTTAGACCTATCCCTCTGGATGAGTCATGGTTACTGTTGTTACAGCGTCTGGGTCTGCAACATGACAAACAAATGGAGCAGAGGCTGCAGAGAGGGGTTCTCCGTAAAATGGAATGAGGGAATCACAATCAGATCAGCTGGGGTCTTAGTGAATGGTGGGGCAGGATTGAATGGACAACTAATGTAACTTATTCATATATTTCTGTTTGTAACAAGCAAACTCCCCTTCTCTCCGAGTGTACCATACTGGTGGGGAGTGAGTCACCACCTCCTGTTCCTGCGTAACAGGATCCTGGGGCCTCACTAACCTCAACATTTCCTTGTGCTCCAGACTTGAGCAGTTGTATGACTGCCTCCTGTTCCTGTGTCCCAGTCTCGAGCAGTTGTATGACTGCTTCCTGTTCCTGTTTCCCAGTCTCAAGTAGTTGATTGACTGCCTGCTGTTCCTGTGACGCAGACTTCAGCAGCTGCCTTGAGTGACTGCCTCCTGATCCCCGGTTTGTGAAAATAGATGTCCAACTCCTCCTCCAGAGTCATAGGCTCCAATAGCTCTGTGCTCGCCTGCTGCTCCTGTGAAATGGAACTCAGGGACTGAATGGCCTCTTCATATTCCTTACAGCTTCTCTAGACTAAAAGCCTTTCTCCTGTTCTGTAAAATACCATCAAAATCTGTAAGATGTACTCTTGTATTTGACTATTAGTAATTGAGCAAACAAACTGACTGGCAGAATTCAGAAGCTGAATAGCCTCCTCCTGTTCCTGTATTATACACTCAAGAGGCTATAGAGTCTCAGAATGGACAACACAGAAAAAGACCCTTCAGTCTGGTCGTCCATCCCCACCAAATATCCTAAATTAATCTCGTTCCCCTTGCCAGCACTTGGCCCATCTCCCTCTAAACAGTTCCCATGCATGTATCCATCCGAATGCCTTTTAAATGGTGTAACTATACCTGCCTCCACCACCTCTTTTGTCTGTTCAATCCATACACACAGCAGTCTCTGTGTGAAAATGTTGTCCCTCATGTCCCTTTTTAAATCTTTCCCCACTCACCTTAAACCTTTGTCTTCTAATTTTGGACTCGCCTATCGTGGGGAAAAGACATTGACTGTTTACCTTATCTATGCCCCTCATGATTTTATAAAGCTCTTTAAGGTCACCCGTCAGCCACAACACTTGAAAATTGCCCCAGCCTATTCAAACTCTCCCTGTGACTCTAACCATCCAAAATCTGCAACATTCTTTTAAATCTCTTCTGTACTCTTTCAAGTTTGACAACATCTTTCCGACAGCAGGGAGACCAGAATTAAAGGCAGTATTACAAAAGTGGCCAAACCAATATCCTGTGCAGATGTAACATAGCATGCAAACGCTTAGGATCAAAGCATGGAACAATAAAGGGAAGATCACCAAGTGCCTTCTTCACTGCGCTGTCTACCTGTGACTGCACTTTCAAGGAACTGCGAACCTGCCCCACAAGGTGACACTGTAGCTCAGTGGCTAGCATTGCTGCTTCAAAGCGCAGCGATCTGGGTTTAATTCCATCCTTGAATGACGGCCTGTGTGGAGTTTGCACATTCTCCCGTGTCAGCGTGAGTTTCCTCTGGGCGCTACGTTTTCCTCCCACAGTACTAAACTATACAGATAAGGGTAGATTGACAATGCTAAATTGCCCATAGCACCCAAGAATGTGTAGGGGAGGTAGATTAGCCATGAAAAATGCAGGCTCAGAGGAATATGGTAGGGGTTTGTCGAGTGGGATACTGTTTAGAGGGTCGGTGTGGACTGGATGGGCCGAATAGCCTGTTTCCTCACTGTTGAGATTGTATAAATTCTATGGAGTTGTCCTTGCTTGGCAACTTTCGACAGGACACTACCTGCATGTCTTGCCTTGATTTGTCTTGCCAAAATGAAACACCACACACTTATCTAAAATAAACTCCATCTGCTACTCCTCGACTCACCTAATCAATGCCCCGTTATATTCTGAGTTATCATTATTCACTGTCGACTACACCACCAAATTTATTATTATCTACAAACTTACTGACCATACTTCATATACTCAAATGTAAATGATTTGTGTAAGTGACAAAAGGCAGTGGACCCACTATTGATCTTTGCAGGAAGCCACTTGTCACAGGTCTCCAAGTTCAATGAACAAATGTCCACTGTCACGGCCTGTCTCCAATATTCAAGAAAGGTTTGGACCGAAATAGCGTACTCTCCCTGGATCCCAGGCAGTCTAACCTTGCTAACCAGTCTACCATGTAGAACATTTTGTGTTTCTTGCTGCATTCCATAAAGGCAACATCTACTGCCATGCATTAATCAACCACTTTCATCTATTCCTCAAAAATGTCCACCGATTCAGTGAGACGTGCTCTCCAAGGTACAAAGACCTCTTCAGTGCTTGTCTTTGGAAATGCATACACATTCTGTCCCTCAAAATCTACTCCAACAATTCAGTCACCAATGACATCAGGCTCACTGATGTATTGTTACCTGGGTTTTCCTTAATTTCTTAAATAATGACACTATGTTAGCAGCCCTCCAGTCTTTTGTCATATCACCTGTGGAAGTCAATGATACAAATATATTAGCAAAAGGCTGAGCAATCTCTTTCCTAGCTTCCCACAAACTTCTGGGATACAACTGATCAGGTCCCAGGGATTTGTTCACCTTTATGCGTTTTAAAATGTCAAGCACTTCCTTGTAATGTAGACACTTTTCAAGATATCACTATATATTTCTTATTCTCTCGTTCTTGTAACCTCTTCCACATTAAATACTGAGGAGAAATACTTGTTTAGTGTCCCTCCCATCTCCTGTGGTTCCACACATAGGTAGCCTTACTGATCTTTAAGGTGCCATATTCTCTCCCGAGTTATTTGTTTTTTGCCATTAAAGGATTTGTAGAATTTCTTCAATACCTCGTTAACCCTATTTCTAAAGCCATCTCATGTCCACATTTTTCTGGCCCGAATTCCCCATTGACTATACACTTACTGTCCTTCTACTCCTCTCGGGATTCACTTGATCTCAGCTCTGTTTACCTGACACATGCCTCCTTCCTTTCCTTGATCAGTCCATCAACCTATCGAGCCATCCAGCACTCCCTGAACTCACCAGCCTTGCCCATCTCACTAATAGGAACTCGTTGGCTCTGGATTCTCTGAATCCAAGTTTTGATTGCCTTGCATTTTCCAACCATCTCCTTACCTGTGAACAGGGTATCCCAATTAGCATTTCACAGGACTCGCCTAACACTTTCAAACAACTGGCCTTATTCAAGGTTAGAACTTTAATGTTTACATCAGATCTTTCCTATTCCATAACTGATTTAAAACTAATATTTATGCGTAACAGACGTGAAATGTTAAATAAACACTTCCTGCCACGCCGTAACAGTCTCGAGAGGCTGAATAGCCTCCTCCTGTCCCTCTGAAATAGACTCAAGAGGCTGAATGACCTTTTCTGTTTCTCTGTAATGGGCGCGAGGGGCTGAATGACATCCTCCTGTGCCTGTGCAACAGACCGGGGACATTAAATAACATAGCTACCTGTGGATTATGACCAGCCTGTAAACTGATGGAGGTCCATCCCTTCTCAGTTACAGAAACACAAAAAACACAATGTACTCCAGGTGCTCTCTCAGTAACGTCTCGTACAGCTGCAGCGACACATCTCTTTGTTTTGAATGATTCTGTTGGCAAAATGTGCCAACATTCCATCTTTTCAAGTCTATTGTGGTGTGAATAGCGTTCTGCTATCCCTCTGTAAAAGGCCCATAGGGACAGAATTTCTTCGCCCAGTTGCTGAGCAGCAGTCTCAATGCTCAGTCTCAAGGTTATGAAAGGATTTGATAACAGGGCACTTACAACCAAGCGTAGTCTCACATTGGTCAATATGTACCGTAAGTTTTGATAAGGTATCCAGAAACTTGTCCACCTGACATTTTTATCCAACCGATCTGTTATTTTACAACTGCCTCCTTGAATAAACAAAATGGAATATATACACACCCCTGCAGTGTTCTATTAATACTCTCATGTACAAGGAAAAAAAGATTTAAAAAGATTGAAAGGTTTATGGTCCAGCACTCAGCAACCCTCATCCATTCAATCCAAACCCAGTAAATGTTCCCCTTTTATAGTGATATGTAAAGCGATGTTTCGAACTGGTTAACTAAGCCAGTTTGTTCAGGGACTGTGGTTAATGCCAGTCTCCATGGATTGTAATTATCCCAGTGGAGGGTTTCCATCTTTCAATGATAAATGGGCGCCGTTCAATGTTTAATCCCATAACATGAGCGGAGGCATCACCAACAGCACTGACAGGGATCAGTAGATCCAGAGAAAGGGGGAGGAGAGATCAGAATCTGAGAACATTAGACTAGAATGTTCTAACAATGGATCAGAATCTGTGAAAAATAGACTGGAAAATTCGTACAATGGAAAGGGGTTTACTCTATCATATTTGGTTTCATTCGACATATTATGATGGGTTGTCATTATCATTTCGGATCTATTTTGTTCTTCTCATTATTAAGTATTTTTGTTATGCCTTCCTGGCTATCATTGGGGTTCCTGGTAAGTGTCACTGTCTAGATGTTTTATTTCTATAAACCAGTTATGACTGTATTTCTGTTATTTCATATAGTCTACACATCTTGTCACTATTATTGTTCCTGTTGAATCTCTCAATCCAGATATTCACTCTACAGACCACTACTAACGACATCGATGAACGTGTTCAATTACTGTCTCCCTCTCTGCTCTGGCAGTGTTACTCATGGGTCTCTATGTTGACTGACTCAGTTTCAGCGGAGACCCACAATGCATTGCATCATTGCCTTTGCTATTAAGAGCATGGAGGTCACTGTCTACTGTTGTGGTGCTTCCTTCCACTGTTTCCATCGTATCCCTGGCCAATATCTGCAGCTGAAGCAGACAAGTCTCAACTGTGGGTGATCCCATTGACAATGAGCTGATTCCTGACACAATGCCCTGAACATTTTTAACTTGAAATACTAACCACTCCAGAATATATCTCACTGGTTTATTCCATCTGCTGTTTGAACTTTGAGCTATGAAGTACATTTGTAAGGAAGACAGAACTCTGCTACTGAAACTCTCGGCTGCAAACCTGCCGAAGCAATTCTGATTCGCATTCACACCAAACTCCCATCCATCTGTCATTCATGCGCACGCGGATATATATTGCTATTGTGTATGGCAATGCCTTTACTTTAACATTCTCAAACACTTTATCTCATCAGTCCATGAATCTTCTCACGTTCCCTCTGTTGATTATCCAAAAGCCTGCCAGTTGTTCGTAATTAAAATAGTTTCCTCCATGTGTGTTCCTTCTCAAACAATGAGTTTCGTATTCCAGCACTCCAATCGCACACACACACGCAAGCTTTCTGTTTCTGATGAGCACACACACACGCAGAGAGTGCAAACCTTCTGATTGTAGGCAGTAATCCGATGCGAGTATTGTTAGCATTTTATAGTAAAGTTTGCAATACTCTCCATGCTGGGCAGATAGTGCAGTTTACTGAGCAACACACTAGCATGGTCTGCACAGCTCTCCATGCTGGGCTGTCATCTTGTCCCAGTTTATGTTGTTTGTGGTGTTCTGTGAAGAAGATTCAGAATGATTCAGAACAAACCATTCCAGCTGATCTGACAATGCCTTTATTCAATGTTCTCATTCTTGTCATTTTACTCACGAAGATCTCACTTCTCCAGTTTGCCCCACTGCCCTTTCTTTTTCCCCATAATTCCACAACATCTTTTCAGTTGATTTACTGTCTGATTCTGTCTTTTATGTGAATCTCTCTGTCTCTCTGAATCGTTCCCTAGTCTTGGGTTTTGGCTCTTTGGTCTCTGGAGTGCTGGTATTGTGCAGCTCAGAAGTAATGAACGGGTGTGTATCAGGCTATTGTTCACTTCTCTGTATGTCCCATGTGATGGTCCATGGACAGGGGTGTTTCAGAAGTTATAAGACACATCCTTGTAACTTGGTCTGTACCTGTATTTGTACCTCTCAGGTTACCTTGCGATCAGTAACACGAGGAAGCCCCTTAAGTAAAGGACCAGACATCTAAATTGTGTGACAATGCTGTCACTTTTTAAAAAATATTATTTTCTCCTTTTTTTAAAATAAGAGATCTTAAAGGCCACACTGCCGGCTGAAAACGGCTCAAGTAAATAACTTACGATGCTTTCAGGGCTTTGAATAAATCGTTATCTCCAGCTGCTACTCTCTCTCTGAAACCTGTCTTGATGCTGCTTCCTCCTGGATTGGAGAACCTGTATGCAAGAATGTATATCTGAAATTTCCATTTTGCCAAGGGGTTTGTTTCGGTGATGTTAGTGTATTCGAACAGGTCATTTGTAGAAGGTACTGGTTCCATTATTCTGTTAAGGTTTCCAATAGTTAAAGTATTCTAAGTTCCTCTTCAATTTGTATGGATTTTCATTACCGTGTTTAAATATATTGTGTCTTGCTTAATGGTGAGTGGTTTGACTAGCAACATCACATCTGAAACAACCAACTCACATCTACCTTTAAAATATGAAAAGTTTGGCATCCAAGCTACCTTCTTAAAACAGTTTGAGGCAGTCTGGTTGGTCTATAGAAAACTGGGAACTCTTGTCCGGTTCTAAATGGATAATACCAAATTCGGTTTAGAATTTGCGAACAGGCCATTTGACTCAACAAGTCTGCACCGACCCTCCGAGGAGTAACCTACCCAGACCCATTCCTCTCCCCTATTACTACACATTTACCCCGACTAAGGCACCTAACCCACACATTCCTGAAATGAAGAAGAAAGAGAGAAAAGGATAGAAGAAAAGCAGAGAGTTTCAACTGAAACAGTTAGTAATTAGAGAGGAAAATTGACATAGAAGGCGGAGATGAAGGTAGAAGGTCGGCGGGATGAGGAGGTTCGTGAGGTTGAGCAACCCTATTGTAACCAATTCCCTAATGGGGTTATGTTTAAATGCATCCAGGCATTATCTAAATTTGATGAGAAGGATGGGGAAGCCTTTTGATTTTCATTTGAGAAAGTGGCGAAACCAGTGACACTGTGGATTTAGTTGATCCAAACAAAGCTGATAGGTATTTGCATCCCTATCGGAGGAGGTATCTGGCCAGTATGGGGTAGTGAATAAAGCCGTCTGAAGTGCATATGAGCTAGTGCCAGAAGCTGACAGACAGCGTTTTAGGAATCTAAAAAAAAGGTCCTGGTTAAACACACATTCAGTTTGAAAGAATCAAAGAAAGTAATCTTGAAATGTGAGTAAGGGGATTAAGAACAGAGCAAACCTATGACACTCTTAGAGGCATTCTTATTTTGGAGAAGTTCAACACTTCACTTCCTGAAGTCGTGAGAACTCGTGTGGAAGAGCAGAGAGTTAAAACGGCAAGACTAGAAGCTGAAATGGATGACGATGATAATTGATTTCAGAAATCAAGGTTTGATTTCTGTGAGAGATTGAGAAGAATACGTGAGATTTCTTAAATTATTTACCTGTGAGAGTACAGTTTATTGGCAAAGGCCAGGAGTAGCAGGTAAAGAGGTTACAGCATTAAGAGGTACAAAAACATGTAATTCTTTTCTGCTGAGACATGAGGAGCTATGTCATTCAGAAGGATTATTGGCGAGATGAGAAGTGCTCCATTATGTAACGTGTGGTTGGAGCGTCCAGTGGAAACATCAACAGATTTATTCCCCAATGGGGAAGGAGGCCTTGAGCTTGGTGTTGGCGTTACAACATTTCAGCATTTACATTACGAATAACATATATGAGACAAATATTTATCACTGATTGCGACCCCTTAATGTTTTTCGAGAAGTTCAGTGAGAAAACTTCCTGTCTGTTTCGATTGAGCTTATTATTGCTGCCATTCAATTTGAAATTATACAGGTGGCAGGGTGAGAAACTTAAGTTTTGACACGTTGTGGAGACTTGGATGAAGAAAGACAATGGCATTCTGTGGCAGGAGTAAAATGACTGAAAACTAAACTAGTTGTCAACATTTGTATGTTGACAGTCAATGTAAAGCATATGCATTTCAGTCTGCTAATAGTGGGAGATTAGGTTGTATAAAATTATTGAACCTTTGTATATTGATGGATAATTCTATTAAAGATGGAGTTGTGAGGATACTATCACTGTAAAAAGATTATTTTCTCCTGCTTTTTTAAGAGAAGTTTTAAAGGCAGACGTGCAGACCTGCTGACTAAAAACAGTTTAAGTTAATAACTGAGAAAGCTTTTAGTTTTCAGTAAAACGGTGGTAACAATGAAAGGGCAGTGGCCAGCTCTCCCATACCAGGCGTCCTCGCTTTGTTTTTAGCTGCAGCATTCGAAAGCTGCTAGGCATCTCAAAAGGGTTCCAAGTTTCAATACATGATTCCCAGCTGCTTTTCTCTGAGATCTCTGTTGATGTTGTTTCCTCCTGGATTGGAAAACTGCTATAAGGATATAGAACATAGAACATAAAACAGTACAGCACAGAACAGGCCCTTTAGCCCACAATGTTGTGCCAACCACAGATCCTCATGTATGTACCCTTAAATTTCTGTGACCATATGCATGCCAGCAGTCTCTGAATTGTCCCCAATGACCCTGCTTCCACAACTGCTGCTGACAACGCATTCCATGCTCTCACAACTCTCTGTGTAAAGAACACATCCCTGACATCCCCTCTATACCTTCCTCCAACCAGCTTAAAACAATAACCCATCGTGTTTGTCATTTCTGCCCTGGGAAATAGTCTCTGGCTATCGAACCTATCTATGCCTCTCATTATCTTGTATACCTCAGTTAGGTCCCCCCTCGACCTCCTTTTCTCCAGAGAAAATAGCCCAAGCTCAGTCAAGCTCTATTCATAAGATAAGACCTCCGGTTTAGGCAGCATCCTGGTAAATCTCCTCTGAACCCTCTCCAAAGCATCCACATCTTTCCTGTAATAGGGCGACCAGAACTGGACGCAGGATTCCAAGTGCGGTCTAAACAAAGTTTTATAGAGCTGCAACAAGATCTCAGGACTCATAAACTCAATCCCCCTGTCAATGAAAGCCAAAACACCATATGCTTTCTTAACAACCCTGTCCACTTGGGTGGCCATTTTAAGAGATCTATGTACCTGCACACCAAGATCCCTCTGCACCGCCACACTGTCAAGAATCCTGTCCTTAATCTTGTACTCAGCTTTCAAGTCGACCTTCCAAAATGCATCTCTTCGCATTTATCCAGGTTGAACTCCACCTGCCACCTCTCAGCCCAACTCTACATGCTGTCAATGTCACACTGCAGCCTACAACAGCCCTCTATGCTCTCAACAAAACCTCCAATCTTTGTTTCATCTGCAAACTGGCTGACCCATCCTTCAATCCTCTCATTCAAGTCATTAATATAAATTACAAACAGTAGAGGCCCAAGGACAGAGCCCTATGGAACACCACTCGCCACAGACTTGCAGGCAGAATATTTTCCTTCTACTATCACTCGCTATCTTCTGTTGGCCAGCCAATTCTGTATCCAGACAGCTAAGTTCCCCTGTATCCTCTGAACTTCTGAATGAGCCAACCATGGGGAACCTTATCAAAGGCCTTGCTAAAGTCCATATAAACCACATCCACAGCTCGACTCTCATCAACCTTTCTAGTCACATCCTCAAAGAACTCGATAAGGTTTGTGAGGCGGGACCTGCCCCTCGCAAATCCGTGTTGACTGCATTTAGTCAAGCCATGCTCTTCCAGATGTTCAAAATTCCTATCCCTCAGAATCCTTTCTAACACCTTGCAGACGACAGACGTGAGACTTACTGGTCTGTAATTGCCGGGGATTTCCCTATTTCCTATCTTGAAGAGAGGAATTACATTTGCCTCTCTCCAGTCCTCAGGTGCGACTCCAGTGGAGATCGAGGATGAAAAGATCTTCGCAAGTGGCGAAGCAATTGCATTTCTAGTTTCCCAAAGCAGCCGAGGACAAATCTGGTCCGGGCCTGGCGACTTGTCAATCTCAATGTTTGACAAAATTTTCAGCACATCAGCTTCCTCTATCTCTATCCATTCCAGCATGCACGCCTACTCTTCAAAGGATTCATTCACTACAAAGTTCCTTTCTTTCGTAAAGACAGAAGCAAAAAATTCATTTGCGCTTCCCCTACCTCCTCAGACTCCACACGCAAATTCCCTATGTAATCCCTGATCGGCCTGATTCATTCTTTGACCATTCTCTTATTCCTCACATAAGTGTAAACTGCCTTTGTGTTCTCCCTAATCCGTTCTGCCAAGCCTTTCTAATGCCCCTCCTGGTTCTCCTCAGACGATTTTTGAGTTCCTTCCTCGCCTGCCTATCATCCTCTAGAGCTGAGCTTGACCCTAACTATCTCCACCTTATTAAGCTACCTTCTTCCTTTTGACGAGAAGCTCCACCGCTCTCGTCATCTAAGATTCTTTTATCTTACCACTTCTTGTCCGTCTCAGAGGGATATATTTATTCATCACTAGCAACAACTGTTCCTTAAACAGTCTCCACATGTCTCTAGTGCCTTTACCATGGAACAATTGCTCCTAATCCATGCTTCCTAACTCATGTCTCATCGCATCATAGTTTCCTCTTCCCCAATTAAATATCCTCCCATTTTGCCTTATCCTCTCCTTCTACATAGTTATGTAAAATGTGAGGCAGTTGTGATCACTATCACCAAACTGCTCTCCCACCACAAGATCTGATACCTGCCCTCGCTCGTTTCCAAGCACCAAATCTAGAATGGTCTCTCCCTTCGTCGGCCTGTCAACGTACGGTGTTAAGAAACCCTCCTGAACACACCTTACAAGAACATCTCCTTCCAAACCATCTACTCAAAGGAGGTTCCAATCAATATTGGGAAAGTTAATGTCACCCATTACAACAACCCTATTACGTCCACACTTTTCCAAAATCTGCTGACATATGCTTTCTTCCATGTCCCTGCTGCTATTGGAGAGCCTGTAGTAAACCCCTAACAAGGTGACTGCTCCCTTGCTGTTCCCTATTTCCACCCATACTGACTCGGTAGGCAGATCTTCCTCGACAATGGAAGCTTCTGAAATTGTGATACCCACTCTCTTTAGTAGTGCTACACCCCTCTCCCCCCCCCCCCCCCCCGCCATTCTTTTTAAATACTTGAACCCTGGAACATCCAGCAATCCTTCCTGCCCCTGAGAAACCCATGTCTCTGTTATGGCCACAACATCATAGCTCCAGGTCCTGATTAATGCTCTAAGTTCATCACTTTTATTCCCGATACTCCTCGCATTAAAGCAAACGCACTTTAACTAATCCCTTGGTTCCTTCCCAGGAAAATCCTTCCCACTAGCTGGTCTACCTCTTGCTATTGCCTCGTCTGGATCAACTCCCACCTCCGGTACACAGCTCAGGTTCCCACTCCCCTGCCATACTAGTTTAAACCCTCTCGAACTGCATAGGGGGAATTGTAGACAATAGATTAACTGGTCCAGATTACGGCTAGTCGGTCCGTCTGGGTGAACTGCAAACTATAACTCAACCGATATTCTAAAGAAAGCAGCTGTCAGGAAACGATTGATGAGAACTGCATATTATCCTCTGTGTATTTCTGTCGACTCCAATTGACAACATGGGAAACACATAAAATGATCATGACATCCCAATCAGGTAAATACTTGAAGATCAAATATAATTCAAACCAACAACTCTTTCATTACAATGGAACAGCCTTTAAACAGATATTAATCTTAATTATTCCAGAAATAAGTTTAGACATCAGAAGACAAACCATTCAGCACAATTTCAATATTTGAATATGTAATATGTCTTCACTCGACAATCATAGAAATCTGACCTTTGAAATTCATTCATAAAATAGAATTCTGATTGTCTGAGTCCCTATTATCTAAATGACTGCCATCATTTACGCTCAAATATTTGTTTCCCATGCTCTGTGCTAAGGGAATAAATACTATTTCTCACTTAACCTCCCCATTACTCACAATGCTATAATGTCTTTCATACGCATCCTAAGGTTGGAAATCTTCATTATGCTGCAAGTATCAAAATTGATGTGCCAGAATGTCTCACAAATTTACAAATTATAAACACAAATCAAATAGGACAATTTGAGCAAACCTTCGACCCAGGACAATGGTCCATTTCCAGTTAAGATGTACAGGTCCCACATTCCCCAGAAGGCATCCCAATTATCTACATATCTGAATCCCTCCCTCCGACACCAGCTGCGCAGCCATGTGTTAAGCTGCGCCTGCTCCCTGTTCCTCACCTCGCTATCTCGTGGCGCCGGTAGTAAACTAGAGAACACTACTCTGTTTGTCCTGCTTTGCAGCTTCCATCCTAACTCCCTGAAATCACTATTTATATCCTCGATCCTTTTCCTGCCAATATGCAACAAGATTTGTGGCTGTTCGCCCTCCCCTTTAGAAGCCTATACACCCAATCGGAGACGTCCCGGAACTTGGCACCTGGGAGGCAACATACCTTTCGGGAATCCCGATCCTGACCACAAAATCTCCTGTCGATCCTATCGAGTCGCCTACCACGAGTACTTTTCTGTTCTGCCCCCTTCCCTTCTTTTCCACCGTGTCAGTCTCAGTGCCAGAGAACTGACTGCAATGGCTTTCCTCTGGTAGGTCATCCCCCCCAGCAGTATCCAAAACAGTATACTTATTGCTGAGGACAATGTCCACAGGGGATCTCTGCACTGTCTGTCTGTCCCCTTTCCTCCCCCTACCTGTAACCCATCTATCCTTGTCCTGAGTCTTAGGAGTGACTAACTCCGGGTAACTCCTCTCAATTACTCCCTCAGCCTCCCGAATGATCCGTAGTTCATCCAGCTCCAATTCCAATTCCCTAACACGGTTTTTAAGTAGCTGGACTTGGGTGCACTTCCCGCAGTTGTAGCCAACGGAGACGTGTGCCACATTCTGCAGGAGGAGCGAGCAACTGCCCTAGCATCCATACCCGACTTATCTGAACACTCACTCAGTACAAAACTAGAAAGCTTAGTTCAAGTTGCTATAAATTTATTAACAAACTTATATTCAATAGAGGAAGTTTAGAATGAACTTACCTTATTAAGTAGGTTAGAGGAGGAGGGCGGGTCGGAGACACAACAGTTGTAGACCCCTATGTATTTGAATATATCTTTGTGCCAAGCGGTGTAAACCCAGAATGTACGGTATCTAATGTTTGTGTAAGTGTTCCAACTTATAAGCTATCCCAAAATGTTCTTTTCTTTGATTGTATTTTAACTAAAGCGTTTTTAATAGATTATATTTTGCTTAATGTCGAGTGGTTTGACCAGTCACAAAATATCTGGAACACACATTTCCCATCTATATTCAAAATAAGGAAAGCTTTGGGTCTAAACGGCCTTCTTAAAACATTTTTTGGGGATCTGGTCTGGTCCACAACACTTGTAGCTGAGCGGTTTGTGACGTACTCCTGTAATTGAAAATTTAGTGCAGGGTCTGGGGATGTTTTGCTGGAGGTTGTGCTGTGAGCTGCCTCAAATATTCAGGGAGACCTGAGGATTTGGTGACCCAACTCTGGATGGAGCATGGGGACTGAAGTTACAGCATCTGGGTCTGTAACATGAAAAAATGGAGCAGAGGTTGCAGAGAGGGGAAGTTCTGAAACTACAGAGTGAGTATGTGTGGGGAAAGGGATCTGCTGTATCCAACACGAGTATTCACGGAAAAGCTTCCCAAGCTCCACTTAACCCAGGAGTGTGAGGGGCCCTGACTGAACAAGGAGCTGATCATAGAGCGGTGTCACCTCCTTCAACACGACCTGCAGCTTCACACCAGGGGGAGAATGGTGCTGCCAGTGGCTGTTAGGGTCACTGTTTCATTCAGCTTCTATGATCCAGAGCTTCCCAGGCAGGACTAGGTGACATATCCATCATCTCCCAGTGTCTCAACATCATTGTCAGCATTCGGTGAGGGAGGATGTAAACGGTGGATGTGGTCAATACATTCTTCTTCCCACAGCAGGGAGCTGCCGGGTGTATCCAGTATAGTGGGATTTCCGATGGTGTACTTGGCATCTGCAGAGTACCCATGTCAATGGGGATAGGTAGAGGAACTGAAGGAGCTCTCTCTCTATTAATGTTACAGCGTGCCCATGCACACTACATCATGTTGGTGAATACCCACTGTCCTGGCAGCAGTCACAGTCTCTTCGTTCATAAGAACTCAGCCATTCCCATCGTCATCGGGTCTGCACGTAAAAAAAAGAAGATATCTTGGATAAAGGCCGTCCCCTTGATGCCCGTTTCAAAACACCATCCCCACCACCAATCAACCACATCAAAGTATTCCATGTGTTCGGAGAGCAATAGGGTCACTTGGAGTGTCTGGTAGCTGACAATCATGGATGGAGCAAAACCTCCCATGTCTGAAGGGGGCTGAGTGAACCCTTCAGTACACAATATCATTAAGCCCTGTAATCCCTCTCCATTTCAATAACATTCTGACTTCCATTATTCCTGTAAATGAAATGACAGTTTATATCATGTTAAGTTCCACCTGCCAAACTATTATCTTCTGCCTTTACCTCTCTGAATCTATTTGCAGACTCTCCACCCTCTCTTGATAATTTAATCTCTTGCTGATCACAGCGACATCACCAAAATCAGCATCTGTACATCTTTTCCATCCTCCTGATCATTAATATAGAATGTAAATATTTGAGAACCCAGCGCTGGTCACTGTGTGACCCTACTGGTTACTTTCTCTCTAATTTATTTATCCTGAGTGCATGCTTCCTGTATGATACCCAGTCCTTACCCAGTCCTCCCCCATTCCTGGGCAACACCGTCGAAGTGCTGAATAAGAACAAGGAGCATCTGTGAGGAACCCAACCCCTTGATGAGGCTGATGTCAACGCGGCCTCTGTTCCACTTTCCTGCCATCTCTCCATCCTAAAACTCTAGTCTCTTATTGTAGATTGCGGCACATGAAAAAATATCCACTCCACATCTACACTTCCAATTACTTTTAGCATTTCACAGACCTCAATGAGATCTTCTTTCATTCTTATAAACTGGAGAGTCTAGCCCTGAACTGCTCAATTTCTCTTCATAAGACAAACACTTCAAATAAGGAATCAATCTGATGAAGCTCTTCTGAATTGCCTACAATGGAAATACCTAATTCTGCAGGACACCCAAACTGTACTCCAGTTGCAGCCTCACTAATGCCTTGCATAGCTACACTAACACTCCCTACTTTTCTCCTCTATCCTTTTATGAATAAACACTGAAATTATGCTTGTATTTCTCATTACTTGCAGTACCCCCATGCAGGTTTTCTGTGATATGCAAGCAGACACCCAGATCCCTCTGCACCTAAACACTTTGAACTTTTTCTCCATTTAGATAATAATTTGTCTTTCTATTACACTGGTCAACTTGAATAGCCCCATATTTATTCACTGTAATTTTCCTTGCCAAATGTTGGCCCATTCACCCAACCTATCCATATTGTTTTAAAACCTCTCGCATCACCATTCCAAAGTAATTTCCCACCGATGTTAGTGTCATCTGAAAATGTGGCATCGTATGTTCTATGCCGTCAACCGAGTACAGTAATGTCATCGATCGCAAATAGTTGAGGTTTGAGATCAATGCCACCCCACAAATTGCATGTGCCAAAAGAAAATTACACATTTCTTCCATCTGACTACATTTTGGTTGGTTAGCCAATCCTCCATCCAAGTTAATAAATTGCAGCTAAACCCATTTTATCTGATCTTAGCATTTACTCTTTGGAGAAGCAACATATCCGATGCCTTCAGGAAGACCAGATATGTTCTATCTCCAGGATTCCCACGATCCACCTTGTTTGTGGCGCCTTCAAATAACTCAAGCAAACAATTCAAACATGATTTAGCCTTCTTAAAACCATGTTGACTCTGACGGATTGTGGTTTAATTTTACAAATGTCCTAAACAATGGACTGTAGCAATTTGCCTTAAATTACAATAGTTTATTGTTACACTTTAGTCCCTAATGTATACCAATTTTATAAATTCTTCCCTTTCGAAAACCTTGACGTTTTCTTTGAATTCCTGTTTAATGGACACAAGGCTTTAAGAGGTCTGCTCCAATTGCTGAATAAGATCTATGTGTGACTCAATGCACTCATCATCCTGCTGATGTACAAAATCGATGGGCTGATGTCTTCCTACTGTTCTCATGTTTCCATCTCCAAGGCCAGAATGACCTCCTCCTGTCGATGTTTTAGAGGATTGGGAGATTATAGAATCTTACTGTTGCTGTCTAACTTTGAGGGGCTGATGGGTCTTCTCATCCTTCTCCATAACAGGTGGATATACTGAACGGTCTCCTCATGTATCCCGGAGATGGGACCGAGGGATTGATTGGTCTTCTTTTGTTCCCATATAACAGACATGTGTCTAAATTACTTCTTCCTTTCTCATGAAAGAAGTGTCAGATTGTTTTTATCCTATCCAATTCCCTTGCAATAGGCTCGGTGGGTCTGAATGGCCTCCTGCTATCCGAGTGTAACAATCTCCAGTCACTGTGTGACCTCTTCCAGTTCCTATGTTGCAGACTTGAGGAGGCTGAATGGACTGATCCTGTTGCTGTTTAACAGGATACTGGTGCAGCATGGCCTACTGTTACAGGCTCGAGTGGCTGATTGTCCTCCTTCTGTAAATGTATGTCAGCTCCAGGAGCTGAATAGCCTCATCCTGTTTTGGTGTAACAGGTTCGAAGGCCTGAATATCGTCCTGTTGTTCCTGTGCAACAGGCTGGAGAACGGAATGGATTCCTCCACTATCTGTGTAATTCACTTCACTTGTTGACTCCTTCTGTCATCTATGTTCAAATAAGATCATCTTTAATTTTTGTAAACTCCAATGGCTACTGGGTCAACGTGATGATACTTTCGTTCTAAGTTAGCACCTTCATTGCGGAATCAGTTATGGGAACCATCGCTAAGCTGCTTCCAATATAACAACATCCTTTCTTCGTTGAAGAAATTAAATCTGTACACACTACTCCAGATGTGATCTCAAACTTTAATTTCTCCAGATCTCCCGTTATGCTGATGGAGTAGAGAAGGACAACGATCTTTCAGCAATGCTTAGTGGGCGGCACGGTGGCACAGTGGTTAGCATTGCTGCCTCACAGTGCCAGAGACCTGGGCTCAACTCCCACCTCAGGCGACCGACAGTGTGGAATTTGCACATTCTCCCTGTGTCTGCGTGGGTTTCCTCCCACAGTCCAAAGATGTGCAGGTTAGATGAGTTGGCCATGCTAAATTGCCCGTAGTATTAGTTGAAGGGGTAAATGTAGGGGACTGGGTATGGGTGGGTTGCGCTTCGGCGGTTTGGTGTGGACTTGTTGGGCTGAAGGGCTTGTGTCCACAAAGTAAATCATCTAATCTAACCTAATCACTAAGACCCTATACAGCTGCAGCAACACTTTACCAGCCTGCTGTAAGTTCTCACCAAGGTTAGAGCTGTCTCAGCTCTCTGGGGGAATACAGAGCATTGGTGGAAGATCATTGTCCTTCTCTATTCCATCAACATAACGGGAGATCTGGAGAAATTAATTTTGGAGAAGATCATAAATGATGTGGTGAGATGATCTCTACCATTAATCTCCCCAGAGCCCACGTAGCTCAGATTCCACAGAATCTAGTAAGGTGGAGCGCAAAAACAGCAAGGAGGAGCAAACATTGATGGGAGTTATATATCAAAGTGAAAGCTGCAATACAAATGCTGGGCATGTTATAAAACAGGAAATGAGATATTCACATTTGTATGTACTGCAGTGATAATGTACTGTTTAAATTATATCTAAACTGTGTTAACCAAAATGAATGCTAATTTAGAGAAAAATGGATTTCATGACCACGTGTGAGATGGTTTACATTAACATTATGTCGAGCATGGAGCTCGCGATCAGGTTATTTAGGAATTAGTGTTGAGTGATCAGAACAGCTAATTGAAACTTTTGCTGGAAAGGGCCTTTTGGAAACCGTGACCACAATGAAGAGGTTTTCTTTTATGCTGTTTGAGTACACGACAGTTTTTGTTTTATTTGAAGTAACCGTTATAAATCTGAGTCATGCAAACCATGAAAGTGTGAGGAGAAAGTGGGGACTACAAATGCTGGAGATCAGAGTCTAAGAGTGTGGTGTTGGAAAAGCACAGTCAGGCAGCATACTAAGAGCAGATAAATCGATGTTTCGGGCAAAAGCCCTTCATCAGGAATGAAGCTTATGGACCAAGGGGGCTGGGAGATAAATGGGAAGGGGGTGCGGCAGGGGGGAGGTATCTGGGATTGTGATAGGTAGATGAAGGTGGGGTTGAAAGTGATAGGTGATAAAGGGAGACAGAACGCCTCATCTACTGCATCAAATAAACCCAGTGTAGTCTTCTCTACATTGGCGAGGCAGGAGGTCAACTTGTGGATCATTTCAGAGAACATCTCTGGGACAGCCACATTGAACATCTCCATCGCCTTGTGGCTGAGCACGTTAACTCCCCTTCCCACTCTGCCAAGGACATGAGGGTCCTATACCTGCTCCATTGCCAAAACGGAGCCACCAGAAGCCTGGAGGAAGAAAGCCTTGGGACCCTCCTACAACAGGGGATCATAGTGGATTTCCCCATTTCCCCTAATCCGATCTTATCCCACTCCAAACTTCCAAGTCAGCACCGCTCTTTTGAATGTTCCTATGCGTCCACCTTCCTGCCTATCAATCTGGTACACCCTCCTCTCCGACTATCACTTTTAACCCCACCTTCATCTACCTATTAGATGAAAGGACGCAGCTTAGACAAATGCCAAGTGTTGCAGTAAGCCAGTGGATTCAGAGAAATGTAGGACCCAGCAAAGGATGACCAAGAAACTGAGAAGAAAATCAAAAAGAGAAAAAGCGTGCAAACGAAAGAAAAACATAAAGTCTGATAAATAGCGTCTATCAATGAATGGAAAAAAAAACAAGGTCAAACGTGGAACAGTCGGTGCGCGTTCAGGATAATTTATTGCAGAGAACAGCGAAATTACAGGGAAAAGAAACAGTTTCTTTGTGTCTATCTTCATGGAAGAATGTCCAGAAATTCTTCCAGAAATACCAAGTGACCATGGGGCTTGTGTAAGTAATTCTTATCAATGTTGAGGTCATCTTTGTAAAGAAAGCTGGATTGAGGATTTATTAATCTGACAGAGTAGATGCACATCATACAAGAATTTCAGAGGAAGTAGCAATAGACATGTTGATTGCATCGCGGATTTTCACTTTATTTTCTGACACATTCCCGAAAGGCATTTAGCTAATCAGGATAAGGCAAAGGTTATAAATATGATCCAACAGTTTTAAAAAGTATGAATTTGGGGAGTGGTGAACTACAGACCAGTTATCTTGTCATCCGCAGTCATGTATCTGTTGGACTCGATTACAAAGAACATGCTACTAGATATTTAGAAGGTAATAACTTAACTGGGGAGTGTGAGAATGTACCGATGAAAGGAAAACCAGAAGTGCAAACATATTTTTGAAATGGTTTCAAGATGATTCTTGTGGACATAGGCAATGATGTACCTTTGGATAACGTATAGTTGGATATTCATGAGCTTTTTTTAAAGAACTCACACAGCAAGTTCATCAGAAAAATTAAAGCGAGAGGTATTGGGAAGAACATATGCAAATGGGAAAGTAAAAATTAGTTTTACATTCTTGTGAATGTAATTGGAAGATAGAGGATGTCGTGCACCAGTTTTATCGAGCGTTGGTGAGACTAAACGTAGACTATTGTGTATCGTTCGGAGTCCCAATCTTAGAAAGAATATATTGACTACAGAGGAACTGCAAAAGGTATTATCCAGATTAATCCGTAAAATGTCAAGATTGTCTGATGGAGAACCTCAGCCTGTAATCTCGAGTTTCAAAACATGAGAGTTGATTGTAGTGAATCTTAGAAACATTAAAAGGACTGAATAACAGAGGGACATGGAGAAGTACAAGCAGGCGAGATAAGGGAGAATCCCACGATATTCTACACGGAGAAGTAGAACAGAATAATCAGCAAACAACTAGTGTCCATTTGAAACTAAAGGGGCAATCTGTGTGTCAAGCTGGAGAACATTGATGGATTATAACACGAGACCTTCACATCTATTTTACTTGGGAGAAGGGGGATGCAAGTACAGAATTCAAGAAGATGGACTAGGAAGCTCTTGAACAGATTGGTGTAAAATACGAGATTGGATTTGAGGTTTTGTTCTGTACAAATTTGGACCAATCTCCATGTCTGAATGAGTTGTATCACAGGCGGCTGTTGGGGTCAAAGGAAGAAAGACCCTGACTGAATATTTTAATTAGAATCTGACCATAGGGGAGGTGCCAGAGGACTGGAGAACAGCTGATACGATTCCACTTCACAGTAAGGGTGGGAGAGATAGACCAGGGAACTATAGGCGAGTGAGTATTAGATCACTGTTAAGGAAACTACTGGATAAAATAGGGAAGGAGAAAATCCAACTCCAATCAGAGATGTAAGGTTTGATCAGGGATAATTATCATGACTTTATCAGGAGGAAGTCTTTTCCAATGGATTTGATTGAATTAGTTCGAGGAGGTCGATTATTTAGTTTTGTAGGAAGGCCTTTGACAAATTTCCACCTGGGCAACTGAAAAATAAAGTAAAATCTCACAATATGTTGGATAACTTGACAAGTTACAACGAAAATTGTCTTAGTGGCAGGTGACAGAGGGTGGTGGGAGAAGGCTGTTTGTGTGACTGGAGACCAGTGTCCCCTGGTGTACCACAGAGATCAGTGCTCTGTCCCTTATTGTTTGTGTTATTCAAAACAAAATATAGATGTGAATGTGGAGGGGGCTAGATGGAGAGTCGGGGAGGTGTGATAAGTAAGTGTATGTTTGACATAAAGATTGGCTGGGTGGTTAGCAGTGAGGAGGAAAGCCGTAAGTTACAGGAAGATGCAGATTTAATTGTCAGATCGGCAGATCAATGGCAGATAGAATGCAGCCCTGATAAATATGAGGTGATGCACTTGGGGAGATGGAACCAGGCAGGGGAGGACTCAATGAATGGCAGCACACTGGGAAGCTCAGATTGTGCTTCTCCACACAACCCTGAATGTGACTGGACAGGTTCATGCTTAAAAATGTGTTGCTGAAAAAGCGCAGCAGGTCAGGCAGCATAAAAGGAGCAGGACAATAGATGTTTCGGGCAGAATCCTGAAGAAGGCTTATGCCCGAAACGTTGATTCTGCTGCTCCTTTGATGCTGCCTGACCTGCTGCGCTTTTCCAGCAACACATTTTTAAAGCTCTCATCTCCAGCATCTGCATTCGTCACTTTCTCCTGGACAGGTTAATGGACTAGTTAAGAATTGGATCTTGTGTGTAGCGTTTCCTAATCAGGGTGTAGATTATAAGAGCAATACAGTGCTTTGGTTCGGCCAAAAATGGAGTACTGTATGTAGCTCCGAGAACCACATTCCAGGAAGGATTGTACTGGAGAGGGTGCAGAGGTGATTCACCATGATGTTCCCTGGGATGGAGCATATCAGCTATGGAGAGATGCTGGATAAGCTCGGGTTGTTTACTTTGGAGTAGAGAAAGCTGAGGAGTCAGTGATTCAGAAGGATAAGTTTATGAGGGACATGGACAGGGTGGATAGACAGTAGCTGTTCCTTTTAGTCAGAGGGTCAAAAACAAAGGAGCACACTTTTAAAGTGAAGAGTTTGAGGTTCAGAGATGATTTAAACATTTTTTCACCTCAAGATGTGGGGTTCTGGGATTACTTCCTGAGAGGGGAATGATCACCTCACAATCTTTAATAAGTACTTGGATGAGCAATTGGAGTGTCATAAAATTTCAGGCTATGGGCCTGATGTAGGAAAGTGGGACTAGTATAGATCGTGCTGTATTTCTGTATGCACAGAGTCTGTGCCCCTATAAGTGTATGGTGTGGAAGGTCAATCATTGAGCAGTTTAAGGCAGGAATTGATGGATTTCTGAAGAGTTATATTCATAAGGGTTATAAGAGTGAACTGTATTAGCTTGTTGAATTACGTAAATGTTAGAAATATGAGAAAACAAGTGCAGTTTCCTGACAGTTTGAAACCAGAGAATGGAGAATGGGGAACAGGGAAATGGCAGAACTATGAAGCCACTACTTCAGTTCTGTCTTCACAGAACTTTCCAACAATACAAGGAAACCCGAGTCTGGTGTGGGAAAATGATAGAGTACATGGAACATAGAACATAGTAAGGAAATGGGTTAAGGGAAATTATTGGGGCTGAAAGTAATGGTCACAGACAACACTAACATAGATTTATGGAATGGGAATGATGTTTGAGAGAAAGAATGGGAGACAAATGAAAGAGAAGCAATGGATGTAAAGCATTTTGATTTTTAGAAAAATGTTGGTAAAGCTCCAAGCCCAGTTTGCAAAATCAAATCTTAGTCGATTGGGGCTAATATATGGGACAGCTGGCAGGAAACAGTGAATAGAAATAAACAGACTCATCAAGTAATAGCCTGCCATTTTCTGAAAGGTATGATTCTGTGAGTATGACTATGTCCCAGACAGCCCATTACCTTCCCCTGATATCTCCTGTCTCATCAGCAGGACGGACACACCAGAAGTGGCGGTAAAGTGGGAGACAGTTGGAAGGGAATTGCTCTTAGAGTCCTCAAGAGTGACTCTGTATCCCATGAAGTCTCATGGCATTAGTTTGCACATGGGAAAGGAAACCTCCTGCTGATTACCATGTACCAGCCTCTCTCAACTGATGAATTAGTACTCCTCCATGCTGACCAACACTTGGAGGAAGCACTGAGGGTAGCACGTACACAAGATGTACTCTGGGTGGAGGATTTCAATGTTCACCACCAACAGTATCTCAGCTACAGCATTACTGATCGAGCTGGCCGGGTCCTAAAGGATATAACTGGCGACAGGTGGTGAAGGAACCAACAAGTGGAAAATACATACCTGACCACAGCCTTACTAATCTGCCAGTTACAGAAGTATCTGTTCATGACAGTATCGGTAAGAGTGACCACCGCATCGTCATTGTGGAGACAAAGTCACACCTGCATATTGAGAATAACCTCCAACATTTTGGGTGGTACTATCACGGTGCTTAATAGAGCAGACTTCGAACAGATCTAGCAGCTCAAATCTGGATGTCCATAAGGTGTTGTGGGTCATCAATAGCAGTGGAATTGTACTCCCACATAACCTCATGGCCTGGCATATCCCCCTCGCAACAATTGCCATCAATCCAGAGGATCAACATTAGTTCAATGGAGTGTGCAGGATGGCAGGAGCAGCATCAGGCATAACTGACAATGAGGTTTCAGCCTGGTGATGCCACCAATCAGGACTACTTGTGCGCCAAACTGCATAAGCAGTAAGTGATAGACAGAGCTCAGTGATCCCACAAGCAACGGTTCAGATCTAAGCTCTGCAGTCCTTCTACATTTAGTCGAGAAACGTTGGGGACAATTAAACAATTCACTGGAGGAAGAGATTCCACAAATAACCCCTTCCTCCATGATGGAAGACCCCAGCACTTCAGTGTATAAGATAAGGCTGATGCATTCGCAACAATCTTCAGTCAGAAATGCTGAGTGGATGATCCATTTCAGCCCCCTCCAGTGGTCCTCAGCAATTCAGTTACCAGTCATCAGTTAATTTGATTCTGTCCACGCGATATCCAGAAACGATTGGAGATACTGGATACTCCATAGGGTCCATAATCTGACAATATTCTGGCAATAGTACTGAAACCTTGTCCTCCATATCTTGCCACTCCCTTAGCCAAACTGTTTCAATACAGTTACAACAATGGCTTTTCCTCATTATGTGGAAAATTACCCCAAGTATCTCCTGGATATAAAAAGCAGAACAAATCCAATCCGGCCAAATACCACCGCATCAGTCTACTCTCGATCATCAGTAAAGCGGTGGAAGGTCTCAGTGCTTTTAAGCAGCACCTGCTCAGCAATACCCTGGTCAATGACGCCCAGTTTGGGCTCCACCAGGGCCACTCAGCTCCTGGCCTCATTACAGTGGTTCAAACATGGAGAAAAGAGCTGAATTCCAGAGGTAGGGTGAGAGTGACAGCCCTTTACGTCAAGGCTGCATTCGACCTTGTGTGGTATCAAGGGGCCTTAGCAACACTGGAATCAATGGGAATCAGGGGCAAACTACCTGCTGGTTAGATTCATACCTGATACGTAGGAAGGTGGTCATGGTTGATGAAGGTCAGTAAACTCAGCTCCAAATCTGTAGGAGTCCCTCGAGAAGTGACCGAAAACGTCTTCAGGCTGCTTCATCACTTACCTTCCCTCCATTTTAAGGTCAGCAGTGGGGATGTTCGCCGATGATTGTACAATGTTCTGCAACATTTGTGGATCCTTAGATACTGAAACAGTCCATGTTCAAACTCGACAAGATCTGGAGAGTATCCAGGCTGACAAGTGGCAAGTAATATTCAGCCCACAGGAATGCCAGACCGTGACCATCACCAATAAAATACAATCAAACCTGCCTCTTGGTATTCAATGGTGTTACTATCACTGAATCCCCCAGTATCAAATTCCTGGTGCGTAATCCTTGCTCAGAAACACAATGGTCTCGCCACATCAACACAGTAACTATAAGAGTAGGTCAGAAGCTAGGAATACTGCGGCGAGTAACTCACATCCTGACTTCCAAAATGCTGTCCATCTTCTACAATGCATTAGTCAGAAGTGTAATAGGAGTCTCCTAATTTGCCTGCTTGAGTGCAGCGCCAACAACACTCAAGAAGCTTTATACCATCCAGAGCAAAGCAACCAGTTTGACCGTCCATTCATCCACAGTGCTCCACCATCAACGCTCAGCAGCAGCAGCAGTATTTTACTATCTACATGCTGCAATGAAATGATTCACCAAAGATCCTCAGAGACCACCTTTCCAAATCATGACCACTTCGAACTAGAAGGACAAGGGCTGCAGATGTATGGAAATACCATCATCCTCAGGTTCCTTCCAAGCCATTCACCATTCTGACTTGGAAATATATCACTGATCCTTCGCAGTCACTGGGTCAGAATCCTGGGATTCCCTCCCTAATGGCATTGGAGGTCAACAGCAGCAGGTGGACTGCAGCGTTCAACAAGGCAGCTCACCACCACCTTCTCAAGGGCAGTTAGGGACAGGCAATAAATGCTGGCCCAGCCAGTGATTCCTAGATTCACGAAATAAATAAATAGAAATCAACAGAGGACGGTTGCTGAGATGTCACAGGGATCGATGCTTGGGGCCCAGCTGTCCACAATGCCCTTTAAACATTTGGTTACTGGAATCAGCTACAATATATCACAACCTGCTGAGAGCACTAACGGATGTGGGATTGTGAGTGGGTGAGGAGGATGTAAAAAAGCACTGAGAAGACTAAGACAAGTGGAGTGAATGGGTAAATACGTGACAGATGGAGAACAATGTGTATAGAGGTGACGGTGTGCCCTTTGGTGGAAACGATAAATTGGCAGCCTACCATTTGAAAGGGATTGATTGAAACATGTTGATCTACAAAGGGACGTATGCTCCTGTTTGTTGTTTCCTTCTGCATAAACCTCTGAGGTCCCTGCAGCGCAGTGAGTTCTGTAACCAGAAGTCAATACTAGGATAGACATTGCCATGTTGACCAGTGTATATAGAACCAGCAAGTGGGGAGCTATAACATTGAAAAGGATCTGGATCTCCTTGTACACCAGTCACTGAAAGCAATATTGCAGGAAAGAAAGCAGTTAAGAAGATAAATGGTGTGCTGACCTTCATTTCAGGTCCAGGAGAAAGGATGTCTTACTGTAGCTGTACAGGCACTTGGTGAGACATCATCGCAAATATTGTGCAGTATTGTGGGCAGTTTTGATCTCCGTACCTAATAAAGGACAAACCTGACATTGAGAGAGAGCAGCGAAGGATGACCAGACTGATCTCTCGGATGACGGGCTTGTTGTGGGAGCAGGGTTTAGGGTGACTGGGCCAGTATTCCATGGGGTTTAGGAAAATGAGTGGAGATCTCAGTGAAGTATATAAAATTCTGACAGGGTGAGACAGTTTGGAAGCAGGGATGATAATTCCCCAGGCTGAGACGTCTAAAACAAGGAGCCACAGTATTCGGTACAGGCAGGCCACTCTGCATTGAGATGAGAATAAATGTCTGCACTCACTGACTGGTGAACATGGGAAATTCTCTCGCACCTGGAAACCAAGACACTGATTATAAATAAGGATTTAGAGACAGTAAAGGGATGGTGGGAGAGCAAGAGTACGGTGTGGAAATGAAGGGCCAACCATCATTACATTGAGTTGGGGAGCAAACTCGATGGATCAAACGTACTGCTACACTTCCTATTTTATAGCTTCCCAAGGTTACTCACATTAACGGATATATATAACGTGTGGGGTAAGTGCATTGAGGAGATTTTTTCTATGAACTAGAATGGGGAGGCTCAAAATGTTGTATGATCTACTCCTTTCCCGCTGTTTCTGTGCAGTCTGTGGGAAAGCTCTGTACATGTTGTCACAAGCTCTCAGATGTTAGGAAAGGGGTCTTTGCAGGGTCGACAGGACTGTATACCCATTTCCTTTTCCGACACTGATGCTGAGGCCGGATGTTCTGTTCGGTTTCATCCTAAAAGACCTCGGAGTAGTTTGATACAAATGATTGCCTTGATTGGCCGTTTCAGAGATCATTGAAATGTTTATCACATGTCAGGGTCTTTGGAGTTAGTTTTCGGCCAGCCCAGGAAAGCACGGGAGATTCCCTTCCTAAAAGTACATTGGAGAAGGAAATTCTGTTTACAATCGATATTGGCTTCAAGGTCATTATTACTGGCACCAGACTTTACATCTCGAAATTTAATTAATTGTTTTTAACTTCCACCCACTGCCAGAGCATTAGCCTGGTCTGGATTAGTAATCCAGTGACATTTCCACAACAGCATCATCTCCACATGGGGACATATCTGAAACCACACTGAGCAGGTTATTTCTGTGTTGCTTGACAGCTCTGTCAAAAATAACTCCCACCAATTTGACTGTCGTGATGGGACTGAGGGGATAGTAATTGGTCAGATTGTAATTATTCCCCTCTTAGGGAATGGGACATAACTGAGTAATTTTCCACATTGCCAGGGAGATGTCAGAGTTGTACCTGGAATGAAACAGCTTCCCCAGGGACACGGCTTGTTATGCAGCACAAGTCTTCAGTCCCATTTCAGGAATGGGGTCAGGGCCCATTGCCTTTGTCGTATCTACTGTGTTCAGCTGTTTCTTCAAGTCACGGGCAGTGAATCGAATCTGTTGAAGACTGGCCTCTGTGATTCTGTGGGCATCATGATGAGGGTGAGGTGTATCATCAACTCAATACTTCTGGCAGAGGATGGTGCAGATAAAACACCCTTCTCTTTTACACTGGCGTGCAGGTCTGTTCCATTATTTAGGATGGGGATGTTTGTGGAGCCCTTTCCTTTGTCATTGTGTAATCGTCCATTACAATTTATGACTGACTGTGACAGAACTGCAGGGCTTCGTTCAGATCTGTTGGTCAAGTCAGCTAGCTTACATGAGTTAGAATCAGGTTACGGTCCAATTGATTCTGACTCTGATATGTTCACCCACACCCGTCATTGAGCCATAGATGGTATTGATGGTAATGGCAGACTGAGGTGTCATCCTGGCAAAAAATACAGGTTGTGGTTGAATGCAGGCCTGCTTCTCCTGATGCTATGGTCTACAGCACTATGTGAATATGCAGTTTTGAGCTGCAATACCTACAATGCAATTCTGCAGTCTTTTCCCCAATTCTCACTGAGACCCATTCACCCATCAGCCCTGCACTCAGTGACCTAACCTGGTATCTGATGTGTAAATACTTCCATTTTCATACTCTCGTTCTGCTGAACTGTTTTGTTGTCGTGCTAGCAGGATATATGAACACCAACTGGCCACCAAAAGACATGACCCATGATCACTAGTTTCCATACATACAGACATAGAAGGACACCACGTTGACTGTGACAACACACACTTCCTAGGACAAAGCCACGCACGAAAGTTCTTAGAAGAATTACATTCTAGCCAGAAGTACATCAATAAACACATCAATTTAGATCCTATATACCTTCCCTTGAACAAAAAAAACTGGAAATGACATCACGCAACTTACGAAACCAAGACGTATAAATAGAAAGACGATACATACCACCAGTGCGTCACCAGAGACTCTCACTGATGATGTTACCTAGTCATAATGACCAAACATCTGAAATGAAACCTTAAAGCTCAGCGAGCTAACTTGCATACTTATAAACGGTTATTTTTCTCTTAATAGTTGAATTTGGGACTTCTCTGTCACTCATGTTTTAACAGAGTAAGAGGCGAGGTGAGCTTTTCTGGGTGTGTGGTTTAATTGACAGGGGAGTTCGATATCGTTATCGTAACGGTTTGAGGGCTTGTCATACAGGATTTGGACAGATTTGCACAGATTTGGGGTACAAAAGGTCCCAGCAGATTCCACCACTTGCCAGTTAGAGACCTAGATCTTCAAATAAAACAGGTGACAAAATTCATTTAATTTTATTTCCTTGTGGTTGGTTAAATTTTTAAAAATGGCTTTTAACATTAGAAAAGAGGTTCTGAGGTTTGAAGATGATTCACAAATTTGCCGACAAAGTTTAGAAATACAAAGGAAGGGCATACTTTTTGAATTAACATGTAGATTAGAATTGGGTTTCACCAGGGACAAAAGGAAAGCTGTCACCATAATGGAGTTGGTCAAGCACTTTGGTGGATCAGAGAAGCAGGCAACTGCATTCGATTTAGAAAAAAAAAATTGCAAGTGGAGCAATTGGAGTCAGAAGATAAAGAGAGAGACAGAAAGAGAGAGAGATGATAGCGAAAGAGAAAGTGGGGAAAAAGGAATTAGGGGAGAATTTGAAATTCAGAAGTTTGGAATTAGATAAGAAAGTTAAATTAGCGGAATGAAGATGAAGGGAGAACGTAGGGATGTATACAAGTGTGTTAATACACTGCAACATTTCGATGAGAAAAATGCCAAAAACCTTTTTATTTCATTTGCAAAATTGGCTCGGCAGATGGCGTGTCCAGTAAACATGTGGGTAATGCTCGTTCAGACTAAGAAGGTTGGCACAGTTTGGGAGGTATGTGCAGTGCTGTCACATGAGGGAGCAAGAGATTATGCAGATGTCAAACAGGCTACTTTGAGTGCTTATGAATTGGTACTCAGTGAATATAGACAGCAGTTCAGAATGATCGAGACGGAACCAGGTCAGTGTTATGTTGGGTTTCAAAGAAATAACCACAGTCATTTTGATCAATGTGTGCAGGCCTTAAAAATGGATTAGACCTGTGAGGCCCGATGGGAGATTATTCTGCTGGACGAGTTTAACGACTTACTTCCAGAGACGGTAAGAATTCATGTGAATGAACAGAAAGTTCAAGAAGTGAGAAGTGCAACAGAAATGACAGTTAAGTATGCATTGGTGCATGAGATGAAATTTAGCTTCTGGGAGGATTTTCATCCTGTTGAGGGATAGAAATTGGGAGAAGGGGAGGTCCTACACTACAAAACATCGAGAAAGGCACACTGGCAATAGTTTAGCACCGGTGAAAAAGAAACCCAAGGGGGTTGAAAGGTGGTGAAAGGCCTCAGGTTTTCTCACTATAATGGAGTGGAACACATAAAAATACAGTACCGATGGTTCAAGAAGGGCACTGGGAAAAGGTGTTTTCACTGCAGTAAGCTGGAACACACAGTGCTGGGGGTTGAAGGAAGGCACTTTGGGAAAAGACATGGTAAAAGAGTTTAAGCCAGTGGTATTTGTGAACCTGGTAAAGGAGACCCCAAGTAGAGCCGAGGAGCTGCAGGAGAGTGCACAGCCTTGGCAGGGGCTGTGTATGGAGTGAGTGCCTGATCCCTATAAAGAATTTGCCTCCGTAGATAAACCTTACTAAGAAAAAATTGGGTGTTGGGGGAGGACAAGAAGTTATAATTTTGCAAGATAGGGGATTGTTCAGTATCGAATAGTTGAGAAGCAAGGAGACAGAAAGGCACAACCGATCAGGCAGCAGCCGAAGAGCAGGACAATCGACATATCAGGCATAAAACCATCGTCAGGAATGTGCCGGGGGACAAGTGGGCTTAAAGAAAAATACGAGGGTAGGAGCTGGGCGAGCTGGAGGGTCACTGGGAGGGTGATAGGAAAACGTAGGTGGGACTGATAGTGATATGTCGGAGGGGAAGGTGGAGTGAATAGATGGGAAGGAAGATGGTCAGTTAGAACAGTTCAAAAGGGCAGTGCTAAGTTGAACGGTTGGATCTGGGATGAGGTTGGGGAGGGGAGATTTGGAAATTGGTGAAGTCAACGTTGATGCTGTATAGTTTGAGTGGTCTAAATGTCCTACCACCTATCCACTTCACCCTCGTCTCTGACCTGTCACCAACACCCCCTACCTGCATCTACCTATTGCCTTTCAAGCTACCTCCCACCGAGCTCCATCCCCACCCTTTCTATTTATTTCTCAACCCCCTTCCCCCTCCCTTACCCCCCACTTTCCTGGTGAAGGACTTATGCCTGAAACATCAATTCTCCAGCCCCTCGGATGCTGCCGACCTGCTGTACTTTTCCAGCCCTACACTTTTCAACTCTGATCTCCAGCATCTGCAAGCCTCACTTTCTCTCGGCCTCCAATAATAAGAGATGGAAATATTTTCACTCTTTCTGACATGTTACTCAACAGCGTGATAATTTTTGGAATGGGGACAGAAATAAAGCATTTACTGTTTAACATTAGGTTGGAGTACCAAGTCAAGGTTGGGGAAGTAACAGTGAGATTGAGTGACAGGGTGTCAGTTCCAGGAATGCAGTTTGTTCTTGGGAATGATTTAGCAGGATCCAAGGTAGGAGAGGCATCCCTTGGAGTGGTGAAGCTAAAGTAAGACCAGGGAACAGGGGAATTAAAAGAAAAATACCCAGGGATTTTTTCAGATAGTGTAGTAACAAGATCCCACTGTCATAAGTTACAACAGGAAGGAAAACTGAAAGAAAAAGCCAAAGGAGTTGATGCACGGAAGATTCAGGCTAAAGCATTTATAGTGGCTGGAATGCACAAGGAAGTGGTTAATTTTTGTTGAACATGTCATACATGCCAAATGGTAGGTACGTCACAGGCAGTAATAAAAACAGCACCGTTGTTGCCAATTCCTGTATTCGAAGAACCTTTCACGTGGGTTATGATTAGTTGTGTAGCTCCCCTTTCCAAATTAAAGTGGAAACCAATATCTGCTGATCATAATGGATGTGTCCTCCAGATTTCCAGAGCCATTTCCATTACGGAGTGTTAAGGCAAAAGGGGAGGTGGAGGAGTTGGTAGCTTTCTTTACTCACTGTGGGCTACGCAGTGTGATTCGGTCAGACCAAAGGTCTCATTTTACCGATCAGCTGTTTAAGGACATCTTGGATGGCTTCGGCACACAGCAGTTTATATCAAGTGCATCGCATCCCGAATCCCAGGGAGTCTTGGAAAGTTGGCATCAGATACTGAAAACAATATTAACGGCGTACTGTCAGAATTATCTGAATGATTGGAATAAAGGTGTCTCATTATATTGTTTGCCATTAGAGATGCCCCAAATGGTGGAACCAAGATGGCGGCGACCCAGCAAGTCTGAGGCTATAGTGCTCTTCCCAAGACTTGGGTAAAGTGGGTCACCCACCCCCACCACACTCACCAAATCATTCATAATAGCTGTTTAATTTAATTAGTTGCTTAGTATTACATTTAAACAGACAAATATTTATTAAAAATGACCAAAGGGAAGGGACACGCAGCTCTCAGCAAGCAGGAACCCCTCCCCTAACCTCCCCAGCTGCAGCTGAGGCGTCCACAGCCGCCCTGGGGGACTTACCTACAATGACAAGCCTTGCAGAGATGATCTCCAAGCTGGATGCGAAGATCGACGCTTTTATCGAGGAGTCCCGAAACCGATGGGACTCACTCTCGGCCGCGCTGCAGAAGCACGACCAAGACATTGTGGAAATCGAGCGCCGAGTCGAAAGGAGGGGCAGAGCTAAAGGCCGCGACCTCCGAAACTACAGCGCAATCGGCCGTGGATCAGTTCCAGACTCTCGAAAAGCGAGTCCAGACATTACAGAATTACATTGACGACCTTGACAATCGAGGTCGTCGAAAAAATATTCATTTGCTGGGCCTTCCCGAACGGGAAGAGGAAGACCAGTTTGCAGCATTCCTCGAGCAGTGGCTGCCCCAGCTTTTAAATGTGGAAGCTGGATCAGGCCAGGTAAGGGTAGAATGGGCCTACCGGGTCGCAATACGTGGGCCCGGCTCGAACCAGCGCCCACGCTTGGTCATGTTCTGGCTGCAGAGCTATAGGGAGAGGCAGATACTCGTAGAAGCTTCTAGAAATCTTGGAAAAGACCCCCAAGGTATGACCTATAAAGGATCCAAGGTCATGTAATTTCAGGACTTTTCCCCAGCTCTGGTCCGAAAGAGGAAGGCGTTCGACGAGGCGAAGAAGCGTTTAAGGGACTTAAATAATCAATACTCCTTACGCTTCACAGCGACGCTATGCTTTAACCATGAAGGATTCGTGTATATCTTCGGATCGCCAGAAAAGGCTAAGGAATTCTTGGACTCTCTTGATAAATTGTAAGAGATAATGGATGTTGGTTTGCCTTTCCCCCCGCTTTGGTTTATATACCCACACCCACTTTTTTTCTTTTTTCTCCTCATCCTATTGAGGAGTGCCTGGGTCAAGGGTGTGGCATTGGTTGGGAGAGGATATGATGGACCTTTGGAAAGGAAGTGACACCCCCTGGGAACAAGGGAGAAAATCTCCACTTAAATAAGATTTATTTTTTTTAATTATTTAGAAATAGTTTTTTTATTATACTGTTGTTAGTGTATTAGAGAGCCTTTATTTTTGTAAATTTTATATGCCCTATGCTCGGGATGTTCTGGATAGGGTTTCCCCTCCCGAGGGGTCTCGGATTTGCCCGGATGATTATGGCTGATCAGTCGGTTAAGTGGTGCCCCTGGAATGTCAAGGGGAGTAATTCGCCAGCCAAAAGGAAGAAAATATTATCAAATCTTAAGAAGGAGAGAAATGATATAGCTCTCCTACAGGAGACATACCCTGTCGGATAAAGAACACTTGAAATTACGACAGGGTGGATTTGATCAAACCTTTCTTTTCTTCTTTTAGCTCAAAATGCAGGGGAGTTGTTATTCTAGTTTGGAAGAATTTCCCTTTCAAAATTCTAAATCAGATAAAAGATGAATTTGGACGATATATTTTGATTAAAGCCCTTATAAATGGAGAGGAATATGGGATTTTACATTTGTACTGCCCCCCGGCATATCCCTTTAAATTTATAACGGAAGCCTTTTCAAAATTGATGGCTTTTGGTGTCCGTCATACAATTATAGGGGGAGACTTTAATTGTATTATGAATCCAGAAATAGATAGCATTCCCAACAGTACTGCAGGAGTATCTCCCAGATCTAGACAACTGGTCTATCTGAACAAAGAATTATGATTAGTAGATGTATGGAGATGTCTTCATCCACAGGGCAGAGATTTTTCTTTCTACTCCAATCCACATTAATGTCATACCAGAATTGATATGTTTTTCCCCCTCATTTTTTAAAAATTCCGTATTATCCTGTAAAATAGGTAGTATAGCAATTTCCGACCACACTGCTGTATATATGGAAACTAGGGCGAGGAACAATGGGACATCCCCTTGGCATTGGCGTATGGACCCCTTCCTAATTAAAGATAGTAAATCTGCAAAGTACTTCTCTCAAGGATTTAAAACTTTTTTAGAAATTAATTCAAGTGTGGCTAGCAACTCATCAATGATGTGGGAGACCATCAAAGCTTACATGCGAGGTTTGATCATCTCCTATTCAGCAAACCAGAAAGAATTGAAGGGAGAACAACAGCGTCTGCTTGACGCTTGCTTAAAAGCAGCTGAAACAGCATACACTGATAGACCTTCTATTATTAAATTGCAAAGGATTACAGCTCTTAGGACAGCTCTAAACACTACGCTTACTCAAACGGCTAAGAGGGAAATATTATTTGCAAAACAAAGGTTATATGAATATGGTGACAAACCAGGTAGATACTTAACATTTCTTGCAAAGAGAAAAGGCCCCACAGACTATTACATCTATCAAGGAAAGTACGGGTATTTTGACTCATGATCATAAAAAGATTGATGCGATCTTTAGAGAATTTTATCCTGAGTTATATAAATCCCAGGATTGTGAAGACAGGACTAGGAGGCTTTAGTCAATTTTTAAAAATTTGACCTTTCCGGGCCTAACTCCGGAACAGGTATCGGTCCTAAATGCTCCTCTAACAGTCCAAGAAATACTTGATGCAATTAGGCAACTTCAGAGCAGTAAGACACCGGGCCCAGATGGTTTTCAAGCTGAATTCTATAAAGAATTCACAGAAATATTGGCTGGCCCACTAATGGACATGTATAACTATGCACATTGTCAGGGTTGTCTCCCGCCTTCGCTGAAAGAGGCAAGTATCTCTCTTATCCTTAAAAAAGGAAAGGATCCAGAAGATTGCACGTCATACAGACCAATATCCTTGCTAATTGTAGATTTTAAAATCCTTTCTAAAACGTTAGTATTAAGACTAGAAAGGGTACTGCCACATATTATAAAGGAGGATCAGATGGGGTTTATTAAGGGCCGTAGATCATCCAATAATATTAGAAGGGTTTTGAATATAATTCAAGCCTGTCATCAGGGAAAGATACCAGGAGTCGTAGTTTCATTCGACGGGGAAAATGCATTTGATAGGGTTGAATGGTCATATTTGTTTTGCACATTGGAAAGGTTTGGCGTTGGACAGGTGTTTACCAAATGGGTCTCAACATTGTACAGTGATCCCAAAGCAGAGTGGTTACCAATGAATTAGTTTCGGATAGCTTCAATGTGGGTAGGGGCTGCCGTCAGGGATGTCCTCTCTCGCCACTGTTATTTATGTTAATAATTGAATCACTAACAGAAGCTATACGAGCTGATCCGAATATAACAGTCCCGAGGATTGGTACAGGTAAACATAAAATTACCCTTTAAGCGGATGATGTTCTTCTATTCCTCAATAATCCTCTGATGTCCGTACGTCGCCTAATCTAAGTTATTAATACATTTAGCGCATTCTCAGGCTATAAAATTAATTTTTCAAAATTGGAGGCTATGCCAGTAGGTGGCCTTGCTATCATACCCCACTTCGTGGATGGATCCCTTTTTCCCTTTCGCTGGTCCCTGGAGGGCTTCTTATATTTAGGCACTTTTATTACCCCAGTATTTGGTCAGTTGTATAAGGCTAATTTTGTGCATTTACTGGAAAGGATAAGGCATGACCTCCAGCGATGGGGAGACATTCCGATTTCCTGGTTGGTTAGAATAGCACTAATTAAAATGAATGTCCTGCCCCGTCTCCTATATCCTATGAGAATGCTTCTGGTGATGCTGCCGAGGCTGGCTCTATGTATATTATATAGCTGGCTGGGTTCCTTTATCTGGAATCATAGACGGCCCCTCATTAAGCTGAAGAAGCTACAGCTTCCACAGGCAAGGGTGGATTGGACTTCCCAGATTTGAGGAAATATCAGTTAAGTTCCCTCTTAAGTTACATAGCTGATTGGGTCTTGTCTGATCCACAATCAATCTGGTTGGACATCGAGGCTTCTCAAGTAAAATACCCACTTATTAACCTTTTATTTTCAGACAAGAGGAAAATCATTACAGATCACTGTAAAAACCCTATAATACTAAACACAACTAAGGCTTGGAATATAATGCGGCAAAATGAGGGTAATTCACATAAAACTTCCCCCTGTGCACCGATAGTGGGAACATGGGGATTCCAACCGGGGTTTACAGATGCCACTTTTAAACTCTGGAGATCCAGGGGTATCTCATGTCTAGGGGACCTATTTAAAGATGGGGCCCTGATGTCTTTTGAACAGCTGTGTCAGAAATTCGGATTACCTAATGGAGACCTCTTTCGATACTTCCAAATTCGAGACTGTACACAGAAGAAGACTACGTTATTAGATAGTCTTTATAAATCAGATAGAGAATGTAGTGTCCTACGAACAGTGGGGATATCTTCCGTCAGTACTATTTATCATTTACTACATGATGAAGTATCGGGAGATAAGGATAATCTGCTTAAAACATGGGATCAGGATTTGGGACTAGAAATCTCTATTGAAATATGGAATGTTATTTGGGAAAACGCTAGAAGAATTACTATTTGTAACAGAACCCCGGCTATCCAGTTGAAGATACTTCATAGGGCCCATATAGCACAGTTTCAATTGGCAAAATTTAAGGCAGGAGCATCTCCAACGTGTCCCAAATGTAAAATAGAGGTGGGCACTCTTGTACATTGCCTATGGACTTGTCATAAGATGCGTAGATATTGGACTAAAGTAGCAAGTACCCTGACAGAAATGTTGGGAACGGAAATTAAAGTGGACCCTGTATCTCTCCTTTTGGGCTTTTCGAACTTTCCCTCCCTGGACATGTACGGGAAGAGACTATTTTCTCTTCTCTCTTTCTGTGCAAGGAAAAACATTTTGGTGAACTGGGTGGCTGAGGGCCCCCCTGGACTTTCAAATTGGCACAGATTAATTATAGAATATATTCCCCTTGACATCCTTACAAATATAGTACACCGAAAGACGGAATTATTTTATAAAATATGGCAGCCCTTCCTGAATTACATAAATACAGATATTTCGGCTATCCTAACAAGGGCTTTTATTTAATCGAGATTACAAACCTGGCTGGTCCGGGGTCTCTTAGAAGAGGAATCACGCACGAATACGGATTTTGTTACATTTGATGTTATCACATTCCGAGCATGTAAGAGACTTAAATATACACTCTGGTTAGTTGTAGGTTAGATTAGTAGATAGTTGAGTTTTGTTTTTTTTTTCCTTTTTGGGTATTTTTTCTTTTGTTAAATTTTGGCTATTATATACTTGATTTAATTGTATATCAATGTTTGTATTTGAGAGTTTTGTTTATTTTTGTAAACTTGTAAAAACGTTAAATCTCTAATAAAAATGTCTGCAAAAAAAAGAGATGCCCCAGATAAATCTACTCACTTTACTTCCTTAGAGTTAATAATCGTACATGAAGTGAGAGGTCCTTTGAAATTAATTAACTATAAACTGATAGGACCGAAATCGGAAATCTCAGACCGGGATTATGTATCTGAGGTGGGGGAGAGATTAGATGGACTAGGTGAGTTAGCTAAACAGCACTTGAAGAGGACATAGCATGGAACGAAGCAGGTGGCAGATAAAAACTCTGAGACTTTGACGATTTCCCGTGGGGATGACGTGTTAGTATTGCCACCAGTGGTAGGAAATCCCTTCAAAGCCAGGTTTAGTGGCCCCTTTCAAATAAAAAAAGTGTTGAGTCAGTTCAACTATTTGTTAAAATACCGGAGATGACAAAAAAAGTTAGAGTACGTCATGTGAATGAATAATGCTCCAGACACATTTAAGACTCAGGGACAGAGTTGTGGCCAGATGTACAAATTGTATAGTTTATCTGTATGATGTAGCGTTCTTTAGCAAGTGATTGAAAGCTCACATGTTGACCATGTTGAACGATTACAAGAAGGAAACTTGGTAATAAACTTAAATAAAACAGAATTCTTGAAGGCAGAGGTGACGTTCTTGGGACATTACATTGGACATGGAACACAAAGACGAAGGCCTTGAAATATAGATTAGATTACTTACAGTGTGGAAACAGGCCCTTCGGCCAACAAGTCCACACCGCCCCGTCGAAGCGTAACCCACCCATACATCGACATCGACCCCTTACCTAACACTACAGGCAATTTAGCATGGCCAATTCACCTGACCTGCACATCTTTGTGACTGTGGGAGGAAACCGGAGCACCCGGAGGAAACCCACGCAGACACGGGGAGAACGTGCAAACTCCACACAGTTAGTCACCTGAGGCGGGAATTGAACCCGCAGCTCTGGGGCTGTGAGGCAGCAGTGCTAACCACTGTGCCACCGTGCCACCCACAAAGCTTTGAGGAATTTCCACGACCATCCTTGAAGAAAGAGGTGCTTCGATTTTTGGAACTGTGTGGATTCTATCGAAAGTTTGTTCCAAACTTCAGCAGCGTATTGGCACCACTGCTGGATTTATTAAAGAAGAACACAGAATTGTGGTGGACAGAAAAATGCCAGGAGGCATTTGAGAATTTTAAAGCAGGATTAATCACCGCATCAGTTTTAGCTGAACCAAATATTTTGAAACCCTTTCAAAATTGCATTTGATGCTCGGGATATAGGGCTGGGAGATGTATTGATACAGTTAGATGATGATGGAATTGAATGGCCAATTAGCTACTTGCCGAAAAAACTCAATATCCACCATAAAAAATGCAACATCTCCATTATTGAAAAAGAATGATTAAGTTTCGCACTGGACTGACATTATTTTAATGTTTATATGATAAACAAATTGTCAGAGATGATTGTGGACAACGACAAACCTCTCGCATTTTTTGAATATTTAAAAATCAGAACATGAGAGTATTTCATTGGAGTCTTATTTTACCGACTTTGAACTTACAAAATGTACATGTTGTGTGTCCTAAAATGTGATAGCAGTGATGTCATCGCAGATTTAAAGGAAGAAGTTTAGATAAGATTTGACTTATTGCAATGTTAGTTTTGTGTGCAGAGTTAATATGTATGGTATAGCCGAGATTAATACTTTTGTAATTCATAATAATGGGATTAAGAATTAGAGGAAAAGAAATGAAGCCATCTTTTCATTCTGCTGTTTCATGTTTTTTTTCCTGAATGGGGGAGGTGTTATGAATCCGAAATCATATCCGGTCACTTTAAGACAGAACAGGTTTTGCTGAATAGAAAGGACAGCCACAGATGCCAGCTGAAGGTCGTTTATCAGAAATTGCCGCTTGACCTTTATCAGGTGGGGATGTAGGTTGAGAAATGGCAAATGGAGTTTAATATAGACGTGTGAGGTCTTGCATGTTGGAAACTCAAATCAAGGTAGGAGTTTCATGGTGAATGGAAGGGTCTTAAGGGGTGTAGTGGGCAGAGAGACCTTGGTGTTCAGTGCACAGTTCTCTAAGAGTGGAGTCACAGGTAGACAGGGCAGTGAAAAAGGCTTTTGGCACATTGGCTGAGTGCTTAATCGGTCGAAGAAATGGTGATGCTGAAACACGAGGA
This sequence comes from Chiloscyllium punctatum, assembly GCF_047496795.1. Classification (NCBI taxonomy): domain Eukaryota; kingdom Metazoa; phylum Chordata; class Chondrichthyes; order Orectolobiformes; family Hemiscylliidae; genus Chiloscyllium; species Chiloscyllium punctatum. The sequence goes on along the minus strand of NW_027309846.1, from coordinate 628,713 downwards.
GTGGCAGCAATCTCTTATTTGCAAAAGAGACATTGACAGGGAGAGAAATTCCATACTTAAGCCAGGATTGATTGGTTTGATTTATTGTCACGTGTACCTCAGTACAGGGAAACACTTTATTTATGAGCAGTGGAGGCAGATCATAGTAAGCATGGCCAGACAGTATCATAGGGTGGAAATAGACTTGGACAGAGTAAGGCACACAAGATACACTGAACAGGACAAGCACTGGACAAGATCAACATGAATAAGATCAGCATTTTTTGAACTTAGAGAGTCCATTCATCAGACGAACGTGACTTTCCTAATAGTTTATATGCCTTAATTAACTCTCCCCAAGCGAAGTCGGCACGGTGGCACAGTGGGTAGCACTGCTGCCTCACAACGCCAGAGACCCAGGTTCAATTCTCGCCTCAGGCGACTCTCTGTGTGAAGTTAGCGCATTCACCCCGTGTCTGCGTGGGTTTCCTCCTGGTGCTCCGCTTTCCTCCCACAGTCCAAACATCTACAGGTTAGATGAACTGGCCAAGTTAAATTACCCGCAGTGGTAGGTGTAGGGGAATGGGTCTGTGTGGGTTGCACTTCGGTGTGGCGTTGTTGCGCCGAAGGGCCTGTTTCCACACCGTAAGTGATCTAATCTTATCGGCGTGTGAACCCTCTACTGAACGTTATACTGTTCACAATCCCCAATACCTTCCATCTGAAACAGGTAGCCATTCTCACCAGCTTCCGCCCTGCAGAGAGAACACCAGGCTGTCGCCTCAGAGAGGGATAGATGCCTTCTTGAGACTTCACACAAGACATATGGCTTCCCTCCTCACCACGAGTAAACCACATTAAAGTCCCACGTGTGTATCATGAGCGATGGCGCCACGAGTTGCAACGTGGAACAATCTGTCTGTGCAGCCTCTGCTCCAATTGTTCATCACGTTAGAGCATCAATTAGGAGACAGTGAGGACTGCCCATGCTGGAGATCAGAGTAGACAGTGGGTGGCTGGAAAAGCACAGCAGGAGAGTCGACGTTTTGGGCATAAGCCATTCATCAGGATCAGCATCAATTACCCTATTCTGCCCCTGTGTAAGTGCATTGAGGTGGAAATGGCCTCCTAATGCTTCTATATAAGTGGATCAACTGACTGAATAGCCTCCACCTGTTCCCGTATAAGTGGCTCAACGGGCTGAAGGGCCTCATTCTGTTTCTGTATAATTGACTCACAGGACTGAATGACTTCTTCCTTGTCCGGTTGGACATGGCCAAGGGCCGGATTGGGTTACCCCTGGTTCCTGTTTGACAGCTCGATATCCTGACAAGTGTGATGTTGCTGCAACTTTAAGAGGTTATTTTGTCCTGGTTTCTTCTAAGAGAGAGATTGAACGAGTTGGCTAGTTAAGACCACTGGGTAAACAGCGAGGAAAGCCTTGGGTTTATTTTAATGTAGCTTGAATAGGTGTGGTCAACTCTCACAGGTTAGGATCTCTGGGTTTTGCTTTCTCAGTAACATCAGAAAATATTCGGGTCTACACAGAGTTGAAAGCTTCAGTGACTATCTCTTGGCTGCTACTCTCTCTGAATTTTCTCTTGCTGCTGTTTTTAATTCCTGAATTGGAGAAATGTTTGTGAAATTCTGTGTCTGAATATTTCTTTTCGCCAAGGGCTGTGTTTATGCGATTTTCCTATATTTGAACACTTCATTAGTAATAGCTCCGCGGTCTATTATTCTGTTAAGTTGTCCAATAGAAATACGTTATTCTAGATGCCTCTTTCTTTGGATTCATTTTATCTTCCGTGTTTAAATAAATGGTGTTTGCTTCAAACGGAGTAGTTTGACCTGTCACATTGTATCTGGAAAAGACAGTTTATGTATCCTTTAAAATACGAAAACATTAGAGTCTCATCTACCGCCTTCAAATATTTTCAAGGGGCTCTGATGTGGTCCATCACACTAGACTCCTTCCCTTCCTGAGTAATAGGCTGGAGGCACTGAATGTGCTGTCCCTGTTCTACTCTAATACTGTCAATGGGCTGAATGACTTCCACATATTCCTGTGAAACCAGCGTGAGCTGCTGAATGAAATCTATTTCATTGTGGCAATATGCAGTGCCAGGCAGTGCTGTTTCATGAATGTTACAGACCATTTAACAGCACAAACCTGACTGGTGTCTGGGTCTTCCTGCACATGGACAGAGACCGGTTCAGGAGCTGACGGGCGACAAATGTTCTGAACATTGTGGAATCTTCAGTGACCATCCCCACTTCTGATCTTATGGTGGGGAGGGTGGGGGTGTGGAGACATTGATGAAGTAGCTGAAGCTGTTTGTGAAGAGGAAGCTACCCTGAGGATCTCCCAGAGGTGACCCAGGACTGAGATGATGAACATCTTCCTTTGTGCCATGTTTGACCCCAAACACTGGAGAGGTTACTCTGATTCCCATTAAGTCCAGTTTTGTTAAGCTCCTTGATGTCAACAAAAGGAAACCACTGCCTTGATATCGGGGCCAGTCATTTTTACTTGAACTCTTGAGCCAACCTCTTTTGTCCATATCAATAGGCCATGGTATAGGAACAACACGTGTTTTCTACAAACAAATGGTACTGAATGTCAGGGTTTCTCTTCTCAAGAATGTTAGGGAGCAAGACGACTGAAAGTATTTGAAGAAGACGTAGATGGGTATGGACCTGACAGGGAGTTGAAGGCGATGAAGAATTGGGTATGAAAGAGGATTTGAGACCAACAGCAGACCAGTCATGATCTTAGTGAAGGGCAAGGCAGGCTTGGGGAGTGAACGACCTGTCCCAGTTTCTGATTTTCTCACATTCTTTTATTGGAGGGTTAGTGGGTGTTATTGTCATAAATATGCAATTACTGAATATTGCGGTCAGGGAGACCAGATGATTTTGTGAGCCATCTCTGGTCTGTTTCAGAGTCAATCTGCGTCGACAGCATGACCAACAAATGAAGCCCAAGCTGCAGAGAGGGGAAGCTCTGTGAAGAGAGATGAGGGGCCTCTTTCATACCTGTGCCTGGATTTTCCATTTATATTTCCCAAATCACTTCAAAGCGTGTGTGACAGTCTTGAGAGGCTGAATGGTCTCCGCTGTTTCTGTGCACCAGATTATAGGAGTAAGTGGCCTCCAACTTTCTAGCAGGTATGAGGGGCTGAATGGAACACAAAAACATGGGACTGAGGAGCAGGAGTGGGTCATTAGATACTTTGAGCCTTCTCCACCAGGAACTACGATTGTGGCTGATCAAGTTGTGGACTCAGCCCTACCTTCCTGTCTGTATCCCAATATCCGTGACTTACTTCCCTGTCAAATATTTAGTAATGCAGCTTTCAATCAATGTGAACATAGAGGCATGATAAACTTCCAGTGAAGAGAATTCCCACTTGAAAGGTAATTTTAGATTTTTCGTTGTTTCTCTTAGAGAATCAGAGAGTCATGCAAAACAGAAACAGACCCGTTAGTCCAACCTTTTTCACTCCGATCAGATATCAAATCTGATCCAGTCCCATTTGACAGCATTCGGCCAATCTCCTTCCTCTTTCAGATACTTTTTAAATGTGTGATCGTAACCACCTTCAGCACTTCCTCTGACAGCACTTTCTGTACAGACACCACTCTCTGTGTGAAACATTGATCTTCAGGTCCCATCTAAATCATTCGCCCTCTCCCCTTTAATGTATGCCTCTGAATGTGATCTCCCCTACCCTGAAGAGCAGAACGTGGCTGTTCAGAATATCCATTCTCCTGATGATTTTATAAACATCTATAATGTCAACCTTCAGCCTCTGACACTCCAGGGAGAAACACCTCAACCTAATCAACCTCTCCCTGCGACATCAGTGTAAATCTTTTCAGCAGACAACCGCGTTGTATGCAGTTTTCTTAAAATGGCCTTCCCAACACGGTGTACAGATGCAACATGCCACCACAAACCCTATACTCAATGCTATGACTGATTAAGGCAAATGTGCCAAATATGTTCAGAACCACTCTGTCTACCTGTGACTCCACTTTCAAGGAACAATGTACCTGCAGCCCTCGGTCCCTTTGTTCCACAACACTCCCTAGCACCTTGCCATTAAGTGTTTAATTTCTTCCTAAAATGCAAAACCTTATATTTGTCTAAATAAACTTCATTTGTCACTCCTTGCCCCTTAGCCCCATCTAATTGTGGTCTCGCTGTACTGTGACATAATCTACTACACCACATTTCTGATGTCATCTGTAAACTTACTAACTATGGCCCCGATATCCACATCTGAGTTCTTTTCATAAATGATGAAATGCAGTGAACTGAGCACTGATTCTTGCAGCTCACTGCTGGTTACAAGCCTCCAGTCTGAAAAATATCCCTCTTCCTTCAAGCCAATTGTGACTCGCTTCTTCTGTTTCCCATGTGACCGAACCTTTAATCTGTCTACCAATTGGAATGTTATGAACACCTTGCTGAAGTCCATATAGACAATGTCTACCAAATTGCCTTCATTAATCTTCTTTTTTCCCTCTTTATAAAACTCAACCAAATTAATGAGACATGATTTCCCGTGCAGAAAGCCACGTTGTCTACCCCAATCAGCCCTTGCCTTCCAAAATGTATTTAAATCCTATCCTTCAGAATCCCCTCCAACAACTTACCCACCACTGACATCAGGCTCACGGGTCTATAGTTCCCCGACTTTTTGGGGTCACTGTTTCATTTTCTAGTCCCACTCCCCCACTGCTCACAACAAATGTTAAATGTGACCAGGTTGGTGATATGGCCGATGATAAAGGTCTTAGACTGGGTCAGGGTCAGTTTTAGGAACAAGTCAGGCTAGTTTCTTCAATCTGCTCAAATAGAACGTTTATGATCCAGAGCAATGTTACTCAAACGATGATGGAAAGATGAATGGCAAACCTTTTGGGTATTGCAAATATATAATCAATACTTCCCTGTTTAAAATGCTGAGAGACACACACACAATCTCTGCAATTTTATGTTGAAAGAACTTTGTCCAAATATTTGTTTAACTTATGACAAAAGGAAAAATTGAGAGATTGTCCAAAATGTGATTCTGCTTCTGAAGATATTCTACTCACTCAAGCTGCTAGCAATGGGATTTCATCCTGGGACAGTTGGATTTGGCTGAATTCCCTTTGCATTAGGCAGTGAGAAGAGTCCAATGAATTCTGGTCAGTAATCACCCAAAGGGTAGCATAGTGGCTCAGTGGTTAGCACTGCTACCTCACAGCACTAGGAACAGAGGTTCTATTCCAGCCTCGGGCGACGATCTGTGTGGGGTTTGTACATTCCCCCTTTGACTGCGTGAGCTTCTAATATGTGCTCCAATTCCCTCCCACAGCTCAAACTGTGTACATTAGGTGGATTGGTCATGCTACGTTGTCTGTCGTACAGTAATTTCTAGGTTAGGTGCATTAGTCAGAATTAAATCTCAGGGAACGGGCCTGGCAAGGTTACAGTTTGGTATGGACATGTTTGGCCGAAGGGCCTGTTTCCACACTACACGACTTCTTTAAAAATGAGAATGGTAATGATGACTGTATAGGTGTTTCTTTTTAGCTCACACACATTGCTGTGTTGAGGAATAATGAGGGAGAGAGAGCGCGTGTAATAGGCCATTCCTTCTCAGGAAGATTACATTGTCTCCCTGTCTGAGTTGAATCACACAATAATGTCATCCTCTCCCAAACTGGATCATGTGAGGTCTCCTTGTATAATGTCCAAACTATGTTTCCATCACATTCCCTTTTCCGTGTCGATGCATCATTGTTGCCATCTCATACAGAGCCATACGCTGAGCAGAAAATGGTCTTGGTCAATTTGAAAATATGTTTATATGCCCCTGCGTCATTAAAAAAATAAAATATTTAATGTATTTAGAATACCTGTGTTTAAAAAATGCATTCATTTTAAGAAATACAGAAATTGCTGGAAAAGCTCGGCACGCCTGTCAGTACCCAGATGCCTTTTACATGCTGCAGTTGTACCAGCCTCCACCACCTCCTCTGGCAGCTTATTCCATATGCACACCACCCTCTGCGTGAAAAGGTTCCTCTTAGGCCTCTTCAAAACCTTTCCCCTCTCACTTTCATCCAATGCCCTCTAGTTTTGAACGCCCCCTAACCTGGGGGAAAACCCTAGCTACTCACTCTATCCATGACCATTCTGATTTTATAAACCTCTACTGTTGCAAGATGTGACTCCAATCAACACGGATAGCTGTGCTTTCAGTCATTCTGAGCCTAAATTCTGAAATTCAATTCTGACACTTCTTTCTCCATCAGATCACAATTCTACAACCAGTTTTATCAGTTTGTTCAGATGTATCATGAAACACTTGTGGGATTTACACCGAGACCTTTGTGCTCGGAGGTAGGGACACGAGCATCACTGAGCATTACCCATAAAGCTGTAACAGTATTCTCCTGTGTGTTTGTTCATCAGCCTGTTCTGCAACAGGCAGGACTTGAATCCAGTCCTACTAGTCCAGAGCTAGGAACACTACCATACAAGTTCAGGAATTAAGATCAAATCCAGAGTTCTGGTTCAGAGCCAGGGACACTACCCTCTACACTACCATACCCAGACTTGGGTCATATTTTAAGGCCAGCTTTCTGCTCGGTGTGGATTTATTATAATCAGGTTCCCATTACTGAACTACACAAAACACTTTGTATTGTTAAATAAATGCAAGATATTTGTCTCAACTGTAGGATATTGAGTGTACATGTTGTGGTACTGAAATTAACTATGAACGTCTTCAATCGCTATTATCTGTAATCTACAATATTAAGGAAAGACAACCTGCAATCACAGTCTGCCCAATGAAGGGTTTCGAATAGATTTTTATCACTGAACACCACAGACAACGAAAATGCATAATTTCTGTTCCCAAAAATCGATCAGTATTACCCACCTCTAATGTGCAACTGCCCTCTTCCTAAAACAATGAAAAGACATTAGGCCGCTGATTACTGTCCAGCCTCTCCTCCCCATTGACAGTGTCTGCAATCTGTCCCTCCTCCCCCAAACCACACAAGGCAACACAAGCTCAGGGTCTTTGCGAAACTCAAGGCCGGAGTGTGCAGGTATCCTGGAGACGGGGAGGATATTTTAAAGGGGGAGAGTGAGGAGGTGGTAATATCACATACGGGGCTGAGGGGTGGCAGATGGAGTTTAGTTCGGATTAATGTGAGGTATTAGATTTGGTAAATCAAACCAGAGCAGGACCTATACAATTAAAAGCAGGGCTTTGTCAGTGTTGTAGTACAGAGACCAAAGCCATCAGGTATAATTCTTTAAAATTTGCATTTCAGATAGATAGTGTGGTTAAGGAGGTGTTTAACACACTTGTCTTCATTGGTCAGACCTTTGAGTATTGGAATTGGGACATTATGTTGAGGTTATACGGGATATTGGTGAGGCCTCTTCTGGAATACTGTGTCCAGTCTGGTCATCCTTCCCGCTCATTCCATAGCCACACCACCCTCTGGGTGAAAAAGCTGCCCCTTAGGTCACTTTTAAATGTTCCCCTCTCACCTTAAACCTGTACCGTTTAGTTTTGGTCTCCCCACCCATAGAAAATACCTTGATTATTCACTTTGATATTACTGACCTTGATATTATTAAGCTGGAGAGGATTGAGCAGACATGAACCTGGATGTTGTTGGAAATAGAGGGAGTGAGCTATAAGGAGAGGCTGGGTAGACTGGGACTCTTTTCAATGGAGAGTATGAGATTAAGGGGTAACTTTACAGAGGTTTTGAAAATAAAGATGGGTGCAAATAAGCTGAAGGGCTGGTGTCATTTCCCGTGAGTTGGGGATTAAAAACTGAGGGAAATTTTACGGTGTGAGGAAAAAGATTTACAGAAGTCCTGAGAGATAATTATTTTCGTCAGAATCTGCCTTATGTGTGGAATGAACTCCCAGAGCAAGTGGTGAAAGCAGGGAAAGTTACAATGTTTGAAAGACATTTAGAACAGTACATGGATAAGACATCAGTTTGGATGGTGCTGGGAGCAGCTGCCCTCTCCTACCCCCTCTCTGAATGAATCTCTGTTCGTTTTCACCCTCTACCAATCCCGGTGCAGTGGCGTGGCAGAGGGTGGCATTGCATTACTTTAAGCACCACAGAGACTGCCAGACTTGCCGCACACAGATACACACACACAGGAATTGTCAGGGCGCGGCGTGAAGCTCATCTGGTAAATTAAACTAAACATAAAGGAATGCGCAATTTGCCTCGTGAACTGTTAAAATACGAGTGACAGAAAACTCTCAAATTCCACTGTTTACATAAAAACATCAATTTATTTTTTAACTCTGATAGTGAACATTTTACATCAAGCATTCTGAAATCTGAGACCCCCTTTCTCTTAATTGTTTATTACCCCACTCCAACTCTAATATACTGTTTCAATAAGACACTGATTAAAATTGCACTCGTTTAATTTTAAAATCACACAGCAGCTGTTGTTTGTGTGTCTTCTTGTGGCCAAAGATCTCCCTGGGTCATCTTCTTTCTTTTTACTGCGAATATGTTCCAAATGAAAAGATATCTTTGATAGAGAGTGTTTCCTAATCTCTTGGATCTGTGTGGATGGCATTTACTGTGTCTGCAATTTTTAAAATGCCTGCATTTTAAATATGCACAACGTCGGATCATCTCATTGGTTCAACTTCCGAAAACCAATACATTCAAACTTAATTTGGTTTTAGTATCCTGTGGCATAATTTAAACTGATTGGTAATATTCGAAATGTTGTCCAAGGTGCAACCACCTCAGGGATCTATTTCACAGCCAAATGTGACATATTTTCAGTTGTCCTTCACACTCTAGGTCTGCCATCCTCTCATATCACCGGTGCTTGGAAGCTCTCAGTTCAGAACAGCTTTCCCTCTCCCTTAAAGGTACATACACACTTTTGACTTCATGACATTAATATCCTGATGTCAATACAGAATCTTGGAGCCAATCTGGAATTCTCTTCTCTATGGTTTGTCAATATTTCATGCACTCCGTCTGGTTTGTATCAGGAATTTAGTTGCTCCATTGACAGCATGTCATTATTCGACTCTGTCTGTGGGAATATAGCGTTATTACACTTGCTCACACTAGGGAGAGTCGCAGAATTTCAGTTATTGCATGGGAACTGTGACGCTATAACAATCTCAATGCTTGTAGATGGCACCATACCTGGAAGAATTGTAAAGTCTAACAGTGTAGAACTCTAACAGTACAATCACACGTTGGTGTAGTGTTCAGGTGTATGGCAGCTGGGGATCAATGCAGAGCAGTGTGAAGTGATGCACTTTGGTAGGAAAGACAACAAAAGACCATATAAAACAGGCCATACCGTTAAATAGGGGGTGCAGGAGCAGAGGGCGCTGGGTGTATATGAGCACAGATTGTTGAAGATGTCAGGACGAGTGGGGAGAGCAGTTACTATCACAGATTAGTTTCAGTATCTGAGCTGTTTACAGGGGGAGGTGTAGGAGGGAGTGTCGGTGCTCCCTTCCTGGGAGGTGGTGGTGACAATGTGTTGTGAGCCTACCGTCCTGCCAACGAGACTGTGGGGATTCCATTTGTACCAGCTCAACACAAAACGGAGATGGCATCAGGGCCACGGCTTCTAAGTTGTGCCGGGGGGAAACGGAGCTGCCAGTGGGTTGAAAGTGAGAATTGCCCTTCACTGAACATTGCTCCTTACTCGGTCGGTGGGACGTGGATGTTTCAGAATCTCCACACGAGGCGTCCATGTCCTCTCCGGCTCCTACCAGGGTCCTCCCCACATGTCTGGGGGTGTTGGTGAGGGAACGGATATTGGGCACCCCACCACCCGGCTTGGCCCTTTCTGTCCTATTCCAGGCTGTTTCTCCTGGAATGGGAGAAAGGGAGGAGGGAGGGTGGGAGTGGGTGGCCCTGCTGTTAGTGCTGGTGTAGGTGTGGGACGGTGTCATGGTGAGGTGTCCGGAGGGAGTCAGTCAACAGTGTTGTATGCATGCAGCATTATTAGTGTCGGGGAGTGGGGTAATGTGGAGGGAAGGGGGGGCGAAGGTGCTGCATGCAGCAGTGAGCGTGGTGGAGCATGAGCCTTGTTCGGGGGTCGATGCTATAACAGATATACAGTGAGTGTGAGGGAGCAGAGAGAATACGGTGACTGTTATCCTGACAGAGTGGGGAAGGTTATTGATGCTTGTCCTGTGTTGCTGGGCATTTCTTCAGACCACAGATATTGTACTGAGCTGGGTGGTGAGCTCAGACCATGCTCGGTGGGTCTGGTGGTGTGTCCCCCTCTGGGAAGAAAATGGTCTCATTCTGTACTGGCCCATCCACCAGGACCTCCGTGGCCCTGTCAACAAACCGCTGTGCAATTGCCCATGATCTGCCATGCTCGAGATAAACTGTGCAGGGCAGCTTCGAACTGAGAAAGCTCAACCGGGTGCCCATTGGCCTTTTCAAGGTGGCACCAGTGCCAGGGATCACGGAATATCCAGGGGCATCCGGGCGATGGTGAATACCACCCGCCATGATGGGTGGGAGAATCAGGCTGGTATTGAATGAGAGGAACAACATGGGGTGGGCTGGGTAGTTAATGAGGTGAGTTTGATACGATATCACCAGGAAATTAGCTCAGCCTCGTGCGGACGATCCCTCTGTCACACTCAAGGAAAAACAAAACAAAGATAAATTATCGGTAGAATGTGCCCAATGAGTCATAGATTCGGTTGAAAGCATTTCCACGAACAAAGATGGAGAACAAATGCTCATCTGGCCTCACACCTTTTTTTCCCATCATTCCTGGGAAGACAGGCTCATGTTACAGGATGCGATTGAAGTGTCTACATTTCAGCATTCTGAAACCTGGGAACACATCCTTCCATGACACTGTCTCACAGTCTCCCCCTCTCTGTCTATACCCCAAACCCCTCCCATGTGGTGAAATTTAAATTGATTCCCCCGCCATCTCTCTCTGGCAGTGATGTTCACACCCACAACACCCCCTTGTCATGGTACAATGGAGAGATGGAGCTGTAAATGGGTGGGAGCTGTACATCCTATCATTTCCAGCATGGGCTGTAAGTTTCCCCACACTGCGCAGGGATCTAACACAGTGTTACTGAGGAATGCAATGGGTTGGTGTACAGAGCTCTACATGCCGGGAGGGTAACTGCTCCTGGTTTACAGATTAATTCAGGTCGCTGTGCTGAACAGACTTTCTGGTTGACGTTTATAGATAATGCAATGATGTGGTCAGTGTAGCTCCCAGTGCTGGAAAGATATGTAGCCTGTGCACAGTACATCATGTTGGTGGGGTGGGTATAGGGGAAAGGTGATGGACAGTTGAAAGAGATTCTGGAACGTTCTGCCCCCGACAATCTATAACTGACATTCCCCGGAACGTTCTGTCCCCAACATTCCAAAACTGACATTTTTTTCAGTATTTCAGAACTTCCCATTTGTTATTCCAGCTCCAATTATTTTAATAAATCCTGAATACAGGGACACATTTGAAAATCTCACTGGATCCCAAATCAAAGGGTTACCTTTGCCTCCAGGCTGATGGATAATGGGTTTGTTTTCCTTCCTCACAGTTAACGTAGTGACCATCTACGTCCTGCTTTATAAAGATTGTGGATTGTCTCCATGTGTCAGACGTTACCTCGGGGTCATGGCAGCGGCGGATCTCCTGGTCATTATCCTCGACCTGATCCTGAGACACATTCCCATTGTTTATCGGGAACAGTTTTATTTCCTGAGGGACTCCGTCCCCGTGTGTAATATCCACGCCGTCCTGCTTTATGCGGCCACTGACTGCTCTGTCTGGTTCACCGTCACTTTCACCTTTGATCGGTTTGTGGCCATTTGTTCCCAGAAGCTGAAACGTAAATATTGCAGTGAGAAAACGGCGGCTGTGGTTCTGGGAGCAGTGACTGTGCTGAGCTGTTTAAAGAACATTTCCTGGTATCTTATGCTTACGGCTCGGTATCGGCTGTGGAACCTCCCCTGGTTTTGTTCTGTAACAAACGCTGCTTTATCCTCCAGTGTCTGGGTCACAATCGAATTTCTCCACAACCTTCTAACCCCGTGTGTCCCATTTCTCCTGGTTCTGCTGCTCAATGTTCTCACCGTCAGACACATTTTCGTGACCAGCAGAGCCCGCAGGAGACTCCGCGCTCACACCAATGGGGACGCTCAGTCTGACACTGAAATGAGAAACCGAAAAAAATCCATCATTTTACTGTTTGTGATCTCGGCCAATTTCATCCTGTTATGGTCAATGTTAATGCTGTATTCTATATGGAGCCGGATGTGGTGGATTGGGTATCGGTCTGTGTATCTCGATGCCTACGTGCAGGAATTGGGCTTCATGCTGCAGCTCCTCAGTTGCTGCACAAACACCGCGATTTATGCCGTGACCCAGACTAAGTTCAGGCAGCAGCTGAAGAATGTGCTGAAATATCCCTTCACCCAAATCCATCCATCAATCAAATTCCCTCATTAATCAATCCATCCGGGATTTTCTCATTTCAGTTCAGTGTTTCAGTGATGGAGCAGCCTGTCGCTATGGTAACAGACTGAGGGTAGCGCTGGTTTGTCCATCCTTATAGCACAGGGGGTTACAGGGAAACATTTCAATGTTTCTCACTACTCAGGGGCCAGTGAGAAAAGGCACCATCCCACTGACTGTATCCATCACTTCCATTTGTAACCAATAAAAATGTTGATTAAAGCGTGCCGAGCAGCAGAGTGACCGATGTTGTTGCGTGTCTTTGTGTTGGAGAAGCTGAGCTGGAGAGAGACAGACTCAGCCCCAAGTCCTGGTCCTCAGGTAAGGGGAGGGCACCGCGCCCTGAGCTCAGGAGCTGGGTTTAACTCCCTCTGTCCCCCCCCCCACTCCAACCTGACCTCCACATTTCCTCTCCCCTACTCTTTCTCCTCATTTCTCTCCCTCTCTCTCACTGCACACTCTTTCACCCCACCTCTCCCTTTCACTCTCCCTCGTCCACCCTCTCTCTCATTCACACCCCTTACCCTGATTTCTCCACCTGCCTCCACTCTTTCCTCTCCCCCTCCCCTGCACTCACGCTCTCCTGCAATCTGCCTCCCTCCCGCAATTCCGACTCTACTCCATTTTCCCCCTCCTCCCACCTCCAATATCTCTCTATCATCTCACGACCACCCTTCCAACCACATGCAGCCAAAGCAACAACCTTCCCCAGACCCCGTCTGGATTAGAGGAAGAGGGAGACGTCAGAGAGACAGACTGTGTCAGAGAGAGAGGGAGGGGCAGAAGGGAGAGAGATGTAGTCAGAGAGATACAGAGCAAGGTGGGGAGAAAGAGAGTCCAAGATAGGCGAATCGAGAGTGAGAGAAGGTGGAGAGAGAGTGAAGAAGCAGGGCAAGAGTGAGAGAGAGAGAGAGATGGAGAGAGAGAGAGAAAGAGACACAGAGACAAGGCAGAGATACGGCGAGGGAGGGAGAGATAGGGAATTAGGGGAGGACATAATGAGAGAGGGGTCAGAAAGAGGGGGACAGAGAGAGAAGAACAGAGAGCGGGAGACAGAGAGAGGGAGACAGAGAGTAGGGGACAGAGAGAGTGGAACAAAAGGAGGGGCAACAGAGATAGAGGGCGAAAGAGAGAGGGGGACACAGAGAGAGGGCCAGAGAGTGGAAGACAGAGATAACGGGCCAGATAGCGGGGGAGAGAAAGAGGAGGACCGAGAGATGGGGGTCAGAGAGAGGGTGGAACAGAGAGCGGGGGACAGATAGAGGGGGACAGCGAGAGGGGGGACAGAGAGAATAGGACAGAAAGAGGGGGATCAAAGAGAGAGGTGGACAGAGGGAGGGAGACAGGGAGAGGGGGACAGAGAGATGGGGGACAGAGAGTGGGGAACAAAGAGAGGAGTCAATGACAGAGGACAACAGAGAGCGTGGGACAGTGAGAGGGGGACAGAGAAAGGGGGTAAGAGAGAGAGGGAACAGAGAGAGGGGACAGAGAGGTGGTAGAGTGAGCGGGGAACAGATAGTGGTGGACAGAGAAAAGGGGGAAGAGAGGGGGACAGAGAGAGGGGACCGAGAGAGGGGGACCGAGAGTGGTGGAGATAGACAGTGTCAGAGAGAGGTGGTCAGAGAGAGGGGGACAAAGAGGGGGTCGGAGAGTGGGGGGGGCAGACAGTGGGAGGATAGATAGTGGTGGGGAGGAGAAAAAGGTCGACAGAGGTGGGGATGGGGGAGAGAGACAGAGAGGACAGAGAGAGGAGAGACAGAGAGGGGGGAACAGATAGAACGTGGGGACAGAGAGAGGGGGCACAGAAAGAGAGGGGAGACAGAAAGTGGAGGACACAGAGAGGTGGCAGACAGAGAGGGGACAGAGAGGGGGTCAGAGGGGAGGGGCGGGATAGAGAGAGGGCGAAAGAGGGGGTGACAGAGAGGGGGTCTGAGAGCGAGGGGTCAGAGAGAGGCAGGACAGAGAGGGGGTGACAGAGATAGAGGGGGAATGATAGGGGACAGAGAGTGGAGGACAGAGAGAGGGGGACAGAGAGATGGAGACAGAGAGTGGGGAACAGAGGGGACGACACAGAGGGGGCTAGTGGGGCAGAGAGATGGGCGACAGAGAGGGGGGCGAGTGGGGCAGAGAGAGAGGGGCGACAGAGAGAGACAGGGGACAGAGAGAAGGGGACAGAGACAGGAAGGACAGAGAAAGGAGGAGCAGAGAGAGGGGGACAGAAAGACAGTGAACAGAGAGACAGGCTCAGAGAGAGAGAGGGGACGGAGGGACAGAGAGAGGGGGACAGAGAGAAGGAGAGAAAGAGGGGGGATAGAGAGGGGGACACGGAATGGGACAGAGTGGGGGTCAGAGAGAGGGGGCAGAGATAGGGGTACAGAGAGGCGTGACCAAGAGTGGGGACAGAGAATGTGGGACAGAGAGGGGGTAAAGAGTGTGGGTGGCAGAGAGAGAGGGTGACAGAGCGAGCGGCGGACAGAGAGAGTGGTACAAAGGGAGGGGGGCAGTTTTGAATGGGGTTGGGGAGGGGGCGGTGATGGACGAAGATGGGGAGCGGGGGCGGTATTGGACAGAAATTGGGGAGGGTACGGTGTTGGAAGGGGTTGGGGGAGAGAGCGGTGTTGGATGGGCATGGGGAGCGGGCGGTTGTTGGACAGGGTGGGGGGAGGGGGCGCTGTTGGATGGGGTTGCTATGGGCGGTGAAGGACGGTGTTGGGGGAGGGGGCGGTGATGAAGGGGGTTGGGGAGGCGGCGGTGTTGTATGGTAATGGGGAGAGGGCGGTGTTGGATGGTAATGTGGGGAAGGGATGGTGTTGGATGAGTTTCGGGAGCGGGCGGTGTTGGATGGGGTTGGGGGAGGGGGCGGTGTTGGATGGGTTTGGGGCAGGGGCGGTGTTGGACGGAGTTGGGAGGGGCCGATGTTGGACTGGGTTGGGCAGGGGGCGGTGTTGGAATGGGTTGGGAGGAGATGGTGTTGGACGGTGTTGGGGGAGGGGGTGATGTTGGAACTGGTTGAGGTTGGGGGCGATGTTGGACGAGGTTGGGGGAAGTGGATGGTGTTGGACGGGGTTGGGGAGGGGGTGGTGTTGGACGGGATTGAGGGGAGGGCGCGGTGTTTGACGGAGTTGGTGGGGGGTCGGTGTTGGACGGGGTTCGGGAAGGGGGCGGTGTTGAACGGGGTTGGGGAGGTGGCGGTGTTGGACGGGGATGGAGGAGGTGGCGGTGGTGGACGGGGTTGGGAGGTGGCTTTGTTGGATGGTTTTGGGGCGCGATGTTAGACGGGGTTGTGGTTGGGGGCAGTGTTGGACGGGGTTTGGGAGACAGGCAGTGTTGGCTGAAGTTGGGGGAGGGGGCGGTGTTTAACGGGATTTGGGGGAGGGGTCAGTGTTGGACGGGGTTGGGAGGGGGTGGTGTTGGACGGGGTTGGGGAGTGGGCGGGTTTGGATGGGGTTCGGGAAGGGGGCAGTGTTGGATGAGTATGGCGGAGGGGCGGTGTTAGGCGTGGTTGTGTAGGCGGCAGTGCTGGACTGTTTTGGGGAGGGGGATATTGGACGGGGATGGGGGAGGGGGCGGTGTTGGACGGCGTTGTGGGAGTTGGCGGTGTTGGACGTAGTTGGGGAGGGGGCGGTGTTGGATGGGGTGGGGGGGCGGTGTTGTTCGGGTTTGGGGGAGGGGGCTGTGTTGGATGGTGTTGGGGAGGACGCGGTGTTGGACAGTGTTGGGGAGGGGTTGGTATTGGACGGGGATGGGGAAGGGGTGGTGTTAGACGGGGTTGGCAGAGGTGCGGTGTTGGCCGGGGTTTGGGGAGGTTGTGGTTTTGGACGAGTATGGGGAGAGGGCGGTGTTGGACGGGGTCCCCACCGTCCCCACCCCAACACTGTCCAAAAACACCCCCTCCCCAACCCCGTCCAATACTGCCCCTTCACCAACCACGACCGACACCACCGCTTTCCCAACCCCGTCCAACACTGTCCCCTCTCCCAACCCCGTCCAAAAACGCCCCCTCCCGCCACGCCGTTCTTCACTGCACCCTCCCTCCAACCCCGTCCAACACATCCCGTTCCCCAAGACCCAGTCCAACGCCACCCCTTCCCCAACACTCTCCAACACCGCCCCCTCCATAACCGCATTAAACAGCACGCCCTACCCAACCCCATCCAACACCGCCACCTCCCCCAATCCCGTCCAACACACCCCTCCCCCAATCCCGTCTAACACCGACCCCTCCCCATCCCTGTACAATAGCGTCCCCTTCCCAACACTGTCAAACACCACCCCTCCCCAAACCCATCCAACACCGCCCCTTCTCCCAAACTCGTCCAACACCGCCCCCTCCCCAACCCCATCCAAAACCGCCACCTCCCCCAAAATCGTCTAACACCGCCCCCTCCCCAATCCCGTCCAAGAGCGCCCCCTCGACAATCCCCATCCAATACCACCCGCTCCCCAACACTCTCCAAAACCACCCCTCTCACAACCCTGTCCAACACTGCCCCATCGCCAACCCCATCCAACACCGCCTCCTCACCCAAACTCCTCCAGCACCGCCCGATCCCCAACCCCGTCAAACACTGACACCTCCCCCAACCCTGTCCAACACTTCCACTCCACCAAGCCTGTCCAGCAGCACCTGCTCCCCATTCCCCAGCCAACACCGTCCCCTCCCAATCCCTGTCCAATACCGCCCCCACCCCAACACTGTCCAACATCGCCCCCTCCGCAACCCCGTCCAACACCGCTCCCTCCCCAACACCGCTCCCTCCCCAACCCCATCCAACACCGCCCCATCCCACAAACACGTCCAGCACCACCCCGTCGCCAAACCCGTCCAACACTGTTCCTCACCCAACCCCATCCAACACCGCCCGTTCCCCATTCCCCGGCCAACACCATACCCTCCACATCCGCGTCCAATACCAACCCCACTCCAACACCATCCAACAACACCCCCTCCCCAACCCCGTCCAACACCGCCCCCTCCCCATACTCGTCCAAAACCACAACCTCCCCAAACCCCGTCCAACACCGCACCTCTGCCAACCCCTCTAACACCGCTCCTTCCCCATCCCCGTCCAATTCCAACCCCTCCCCAACACTGTCCAACACCGCTCCCTCCCCAACTACGTCCAACACGGCCGACTCCGACAACCCCGTCCAACACCGCCCCCTCCCCCATCCCCGTACAATACCGCCCCCTCCCCAAAACTGCGTTTGATGGCGTTGGGTGGAGGGGGTAGGTTGCACCGGGTTGGGGCAGGGGCCGGTGTTGGACAGGGTTGGGGACGGGGTGGTATTGAACGGTGTTGGGGAAGGGGGTGGTGTTTGTTGGGTTTGGGGGAGTCTGTAGTGTTGCATTGGGTTGAGGGGAGGGGGCAGTGTTGGACAGTGTTGTGGAAGGGGCAGTTTTGAACGTGGTTGGGGGAGTGGGCGTTGTTTTTTGGTGTTGGTGGAGTGGGGGGAGATGTTTCCAGTTGGGGAGGGATCGGTTGTGAACAGGACTGGGGGAGTAGGCGGTGTTGGACGGGGTTTGTGGAGGGGGCGGTGTTGGACGGGTTTGGGGAGGGGGCGGTGTTGGACGGTGTTTGGTATGGGGCGGTGTTGGACGGGGTTAGGGGATGGGGTGGTTTTGGATGGGGTTGGGGACGGGGCGGTGTTGGATGTGGTTGGGGAGGGAGCAGTGTAGGACGGGTTTGGGGAGGGGGCGGTGTTTGAAGGGGTTCGCTGGAGGGAGCAATGTTGTGTGGGGTTGGGGAGGGGGCAGTGTTGGACGGGATTGGGAGGGGGTAGTGTTGGATGGGGTGGGGAGTGGGCAGTGTTGTATGGGGTTGAGCAGCGGGTGGTTTGGGAGTGGTTTGGGGAGGGGATGGTATTAGACAGAGTTGGGGAGGCGGCGGTGTTGGACGGTGTTGGGGGAGGGGGCGGTGTTGGGCATGGTTGGGGAGGAGCGGTGATGGATGGACTTGGGAGGGCGGTGTCGGACGGGGTTGTGGAGGTGGCAGTGTTGGACGGTTTTGGTGGAGAGTTGGTGTTTGATGGGGTTTGGGGGAAGGGGCGGTGATGGACGGGTTTGGGGGGAGGAGCAGTGTTAGACGGGGTTTGGGGGGCAGTGTTGGACGGGGTTGGGGAGGGGGCAGTGTTGGACAGGATTAGGGAGGGTTCGGTTTTGAATGGGTCTGGGGGAGTGGGCGGTGTTGGATGGGGTTGGTGGAGGGCGCGGTGTTGGGCGGAGTTGGGGGAGTGGGCGTTGTTGGATGGGATTGGGGGTTCGGGGAGGTGTTGGACGGGGTTGGGGGAGGGGGCAGTGTTTGACGGATTTGGGGAGGGGCAGTGTTGGACGGAGTTGGGGAGGGTTCGGTTGTGAACGGGGCTGTGGCAATGGGCGGTGTTGGATGGGGTTGTTGGAGGGGGCGGTGATGGACGGAGTTGTGGCAGGGGGCGGTGTTGGATAGGGTTGGGAGAGCGGGCGGTGTTGGATGGGGTTGGGGATGGGGTGGTGTCGGATGGTGTTGGGGTGGGAGCCGTGTTGCACAGGGTTGGGGTGAGGGAGCAGTGTTTGACAGGCTTGGGGTGGGGGCGGTGTTGGACCGTGTTGGGGAGGGGGCGGTTTTGAACGGGGCTGGGGAAGTGGGCGGTTTTGGGCAGGGTTGTGGGAGGCGGCGGTTTTGGACTACTTTGGGGGAGGGAGCAGTGTTGGATCGGGTTGAGGAGGCGGCGGTGTTGGACAGTTTTGTGGGAGCGCGTGCTGTTTGACCTGGTTCTAGGAGAGGGGAGGTGTTGGACGGGATTGGGGAGGGGGCGGTTTCATACAGGGTTGGGGAGGGCGCGTTTTTGAACCATGTTGAGAGAGGGGGCGGTGTTGGACAGGGTTGGGGAGGTGGTGGTTTTGGACAGCTTTGGGGGAGGGATCAGCGTTGGACGAATTGGGCAGGGCGTGGTGTTGGACGGGATTGTGGAGGGGGCGGTGTCAGACGGGTTTGGGGAGGGGGCGGTGTTGGACTGTGTTGAGGGAGGGTGGGGTGTTGGACAGGGTTGGGCGAGGGGGCGGTTTTGGGCAGCTTTGGGTGAGGGATCGATGTTGGACGGGGTTGGGGAGTGGGCGGTATCAGACGGGGTTGGGGAGGCGCCGGGTGGGACGGTTTGGGGAGGGGGTGGTGTTCAATGGTGTTGGGGGAAGGGGGCAGTGTTGGACGGGGTTGGGGGAGCGGACGGTGTTGGACAGGATTGGAGAGGGTTCGGTTTTGAATGGGTCTGGGCGAGTGGGCGGTGTTGGATGTGGTTGGTGGAGGGGGCGGTGTTGGTCGGAGTTGGGGGAGTGGGCGTTGTTGGATGGGATTGGGGGTTGGGGGAGGTGTTTGACGGGGTTGGTGGAGGGGGCCGTTTTTGACGGATTTGGGGAGGGGCAGTGTTGGACGGGGTTGGGGAGGGTTCAGTTTTGAACGGGGCTGTGGTAATGGGCGGTGTTGGATGGGGTTGGTGGAGGGGGCGGTGATGGACGGAGTTGTGGCAGGGGGCGGTGTTGGATGGGGTTGGGAGAGCGGGTGGTGTTGGACAGGGTTGGGGGATGGGGTGGTTTCGGATGGTGTTGGGGTGGGAGCCGTGTTGCACAGGATTGGGGTGAGGGAGCAGTGTTTGACAGGCTTGGGGTGGGGGCGGTGTTGGACCGTGTTGGGGAGGGGGCGATCTTGAACGGGGCTGGGGAAGTGGGCGGTTTTGGGCAGGGTTGTGGGAGGGGGAGGTTTTGGACTACTTTGGGGGAGGGAGCAGTGTTGGATCGAGTTGAGGAGGCGGCGGTGTTGGACAGTTTTGTGGGACCGCGTGCTGTTTGACCTGGTTGTGGGAGAGGGGAGGTGTTGGACTGGATTGGGGAGGGGGCGGTGTCATACAGGGTTGGGGAGGGCGCGTTTTTGTACCATGTTGAGAGAGGGAGCGGTGTTGGACAGGGTTGGGGAGGGGGTGGTTTTAGACAGCTTTGGGGGAGGGATCAGTGTTGGACGGAATTGGGGAGGTCGCGGTGTTGGACGGGATTGTGGAGGGGGCGGTGTCAGACGGGTTTGGGGAGGGGGCGGTGTTGGACTGTTTTGAGGGAGGGTGGGGTGTTGGACAGGGTTGGGCGAGGGGGCGGTTTTGGGCAGCTTTGGGTGAGGGATCGATGTTGGACGGGGTTGGGGAGTGGGCGGTATCAGACGGGGTTGGGGAAGCGGCAGTGTGGGACGGTTTGGGGGAGGGGTTGGTGTTCAATGGTGTTGGAGAAGGGGCCAGTGTTGGACGGGGTTGGGGGAGGGGGACGTGTTTGACGGGTTAGGGGAGGGGGCAGTGTTGGACTTGGTGGGGAGGGTTCAGTTTTGAACGGGGCTGGGGGAGTGGACAGTGTTAGATGGGGTTGGTAGAAGGGGCGGTGTTGGACGGTGTTGGGCGTTGGGGCGGTGTTGGACGGTGATGGGGTGGGGGCGGTGTTGGACAGGGTTGGGATGAGGAATCAGTGTTTGACAGGGTTGGGGTGGGGGCGGTGTTGGACCATGTTGGCGAAGGGGGCGGTTGTGAACGGGGCTGGGGGTGTGGGCGGTGTTGGGCGGTGTTGGCGGAGGGGGGAGTGTTGGACGGGGTTGAGGGAGTGTGCGGTTTTGAATGGGTCTGGGGGAGAGGGCAGTGTTGGGTGGTATTGGTGGAGGGGACAGATTTGGATGGTGTTGGGGAGGGGGTGGTGTTGGATGGTTTTGGGAATCGGGGCAGGGTTGGACGGGGTTGGGGAGGGGGAAGTGGTGGATCGGGTTGGGGGAGGGGGTGGTGTTGGATGGGGCTGGGGAGGGGGCAGTGTTTGACACGGTTGGCGTGGGGGTGGTGTTAGACCGTGTTGGGGAGGGGGCGGTTTTGAACGGGGCTGGGGGAGTGGGCAGTGTTGGATGGTGTTGGGGGAGGGGGCGGTGTTGGACAGGGTTGGGGGAGCGGGCGGTTTTAGACAGGGTTGTGGGAGGGGGCGGTTTTGGACAGCTTTGGGGGAGGGAGCGGTGTTGGACGGGATTGGGGAGGGATTGGTGTTGGACGGGATTGGGGAGGGGGCCGTATCAGATGGGTTTGGGGAGGCAGCGGTGTTGGATGGTTTTGGGGGAGGGGGTTCTGTTTGATCTGGATGGGGGAGGGGGCGGTGTTGGACGGGAATGGGGAGGGGGCGGTGTTGGACTGAGTTCAGGAGGGGGCAGGTTTGTACCGTGTTGAGAGAGGAGGCGGTGTTGGGCAGGGTTTGGGGAGGGGCAAGTGTTGGACTGTGTTGGGGGAGGGTGTGGTGTTGGCCAGGGTTCGGGGAGGGGGCGGTTTTGGACAGCTTTGTGTGAGGGAGCGGTGTTGGATGGGATTGGGGAGGGGGTGGTGTTTGATGGGGTTGGGGGAAGGGAGCAGTGATGGAGGGTGTTGGGTGTGTGGCAGTGTTAGACGGGGTTTGGGAGGGGGCAGTGTTGGACTGGGTTGGGGAGGGTTTGGTGTTGGATGGGGCTGGGGAGGGGGCAATGCTGGATGGGGTTAGTGGAGGGGGAGGTTTTGGACGGAGTTGGGGGAGTAGGCCGTGTTTGACGGGTTTCGGGAGGGGGCAGTGTTGGACGGGGTTGGCGAGGGTACGGTTTTGAACGGGACTGGGGGAGTGGGCGGTGTTGGATGGGGTTGGTGGAGGGGGTTGCGTTGAACGGAGTTGTGGCAGGGGCGGTGTCGGACGAGGTTGGGGAGGCGGCGGTGTTTGACGGTTTTGGGGGAGGGGGTGTTGTTGGATGGGGCTGCGGAGCGGGCAGTGATGGAGGAGGTTGGGTGGAGGGTCAGTGTTAGACGGAGTTTGGGAGAGGGCAGTGTTGGAGCGGGTTGGGGGAGGGCATGGTGTTGGATGGGGCTGGGGAGGTGGCAGTATTGGACCTGGTTGAGGGAGGGGGTGGTGTTGGATGGGGCTGGGGAGGGGGCGGTGTTGGACGGTTTTGGGGTTCGGGCGGTGTTTGATCAGGTTGAGGGAGGGGGCAGTGTTTGATCAGTTTGGGGGGACGGGGCAGTGTTAGATGTGTGTTGTGAATGGGGGCAGCGTTGGACGGGGTTGGAGAAGGGGCGGTGTTGGAAGGGGTTGGTGAGGGTGCGGTGTTGGATGGTGTTGGGAATGGGGGCAGTGTTTGACGTGTTTGGGCGAGGGGGCATTGTTGGACGGCGTTGGGCGGAGGGGGCAGTGTTAGACCGTGTTTTGGAGGAGGCGGTGTTGGATGGGGTTGTGGAGGGGGTGGTGTTGGACGGGGTTGTGGTAGGGGGCAGTGTTGGATGGGGTTGTGGGAGGGGGCGGTGCTGGACGGGGTTGGGGAGGGGGCAGTGTTGGATGGTGTTGGGAATGGGGGCAGTGTTTGACGTGGTTGGGCAAGGGGACAGTGTTGAATGGAGTTGGGGAGGGGGCAGTGTGAGGCCGGTTTTTGGAGGGGGCAGTGTTGGACGGGGTTGGTGAAGCGGCGGTGATGGATGGTGTTGGTGGCGGGGTCGGTGTTGGATATGGTTGGGGGAGGGGGCAGTGTGGGACAGCATTTTGGGATGGGACGGTGTTGGACCATATTGGGGAGGCGGCGGTTTTGAACGGGGCTGGGGGAGTGGGCGGGGTTGGACGTTGTTGGTTGAGGGGGCGGAGTTGGACGATGTTGGGGAGGGGGCGGTTGTGAACGGGGCTGGGGAAGTGCGTGGTGTTGGATGGTGTTGGTGGAGGGGGCGCTGTTGGACGTGGTTGGAGGAAGGGGCGCTGTTGGACGGGGTTTCCGAGGGGCGGTGTTGGATGGTTTTGGGGATGGGGCCCGTATTTGATGGGGTTGGGGGAGGGGGCAGTGTTGGACCGGGTTGGGGGGAAGGGGCAGTGTTAGACGGGGTTTGGGAGGGGACAGTGTTGGACGGGGTTGGGGAGGGTGTGGTTTTCGATGGGAATGGTGGAGTGGGCGGTGTTGGAAGGTGTTGGTGGAGGAGGCAGTTTTGGACGGAGTTGAGAGAGGGGGCGGTGTTGGACTGGGTTGGGGGAGGGGGCGGTGTTGGACGGGGTTGGGAAGGGGGCGCTGTTAGTTTGTGTTAGGAATGGGGGCGGTGTTTGAAGCGGTTGGGCGAGGGGGCAGTGTTGGACGGGGTTGGGGAGTGGTCAGTGTTAGACACAGTTTTGGAGGGGGCGGTTTTGGACAGGGTTGGGGAGATGGTGGTGTTGGTCGGTGTTGGGATGGGGGCGGAGTTGGACTTGGATGGGGAGGGGGCGGTTGTGAACGGAGGTGGGGAAGTGTGCGGTGTTGTATGGTGTTGGAGGAGGGGGCGGTGTTGGACGTGTTGGAGGAGGGGGCAATGTTGGACAGGGTTAGGGGAGGGGTCAGTGTTAGACAGGGTTTTGGAGGGGCGGTTTTGGACGGGGTGGGGGGAGGTGGCGGTGTTGGTTGGGGTTGGGGGAGTGGGCGGTGTTGGTTGGTGTTGGGGGAGGGGGCAGTGTTGGCTGGGGTTGAGGAGGGTGCGGTGTTGGACGGTTTTGGGAATGGGGGTGGTGTTTGATGGGGTTGGGGGGAGGGAACAGTGTTGAACCCGGTTGGGGGGCGGGGGCAGTGTTAGACGCGGTTTGGGAGGGGGCAGTGTTTGAGAGGGTTGGGGGCGGGGGTGGTTTTGGATGGGTTGGGTAGGGGACGGTGGTGGACGGGGTTGGGGGATGCGGCGGTGTTGGACGGGGTTGGGGACGGGGCAGTGATGGACAGGTTTGGGAGGGGGTGGTATTTGAAGGGCTTCACGGGAGGGGACAATGTTGGACGGGGTTGGGGAGGGGGCAGTGATGGACGGGGCTGTGGGAGGGTGCGGTGTTGGACGGGTTTGGGGAGGGGATGGTTTTGGACGGGTTTGGGGAGGGGTTGGTGTTGGACTGTGTTGGTGAAGCGTCGATGTTGGACGGTGTTAGTGGAGGGGTTGGTCTTGGACATGGTTTGGGGAGGGGGTGGTGTGGGGTGGCATTGTGGGAGGGGGCGGTGTCGGACGGGATTGGGGGGAGGTGTCGGACAGGGTTTTTGAGGCGACGGTGTTGGGCAGTGTTGGAGGACGGTGTGGTGTGGAACTGTGTTGGGGAGGGCGTGTTGTGATAAATGGTTGGGGAGGGGGCGGTGTCGGACATTGTTAGGGACGCGGCAGTGTTGGATGGGTTTGGGGAGGGGGAGGTGTGGTACGGGTTTGGAGGAAGTAGTGGTGTGGTATGGGGTTGTGGAGTGGGTGGTGTTGGACGGTGTTCGGGTGGGGGTGGTGTTGAACAGGGTGGGGGTGAGGGAGCAGTGTTTGACAGATTTGGGGTGGGGATGGTGTTGGACCGTGTTGGGGAGGGGGTGGTTTTGAACGGAGCTGGGGGAATGGGGAGTGTTGAATGGTGTTGGTGGAGAGGGCAGTGTTGTACAGTCTTGAGGAGGGGGCGATTTTGAACTGGGCTGTGAGAGTGGGCGGAGTTCGACGGTGTTAGGGAGGCGGCGGTTGTGAACGGGGCTTGGGGAGTGGGCGGTGTTGGTGGAGGGGCAGAGTTGGATGGTGTTGGGGAGTGGGCGGTTGTGAACGGGGCTGGGGGAGTGGGCGGTGTTGGATGGTGTTGGTGGAGGGGGTGCTGTTGGGCGGGGTTGGGGGAGGGGTCGGTGTTGGACGGGGTGTGGGAGTGGGCGATGTTGGACGGTGTTGTGGATGGGGTGGTGTTTGATGGGGTTGGTGGAGGGGGCGGTGTTGGAACGAGTTGATGGAGGGGGCGGTGTCAGACGGGTTTGGGGAGGGGGCGGTGTTGGACTGTTTTGAGGGAGGGTGGGGTGTTGGACAGGGTTGGGCGAGGGGGCGGTTTTGGGCAGCTTTGGGTGAGGGATCGATGTTGGACGGGGTTGGGGAGTGGGCGGTATCAGACGGGGTTGGGGAAGCGGCGGTGTGGGACGGTTTGGGGGAGGGGTTGGTGTTCAATGGTGTTGGGGAAGGGGCCAGTGTTGGACGGGGTTGGGGGAGGGGGACGTGTTTGACGGGTATGGGGAGGGGGCAGTGTTGGACTGGGTTGGGGAGGGGGTTGTGTTGGACGGGGTTGGGGAGGGGGCGGTGTTGGTTGGTGTTGGGAATGGGGGCGCTGTTTGACGGGGTTGGGCGAGGGGGCAGTGTTGGACAGGGTTAGGGGAGGGGTCAGTGTTAGACAGGGTTTTGGAGGGGCGGTTTTGGACGGGGTGGGGGGAGGTGGCGGTTTTGGTCGGGGTTGGGGGAGTGGGCGGTGTTGGTTGGTGTTGGGAATGTGGGCGGTGTTTGACGGGGTTGGGCGAGGGGGCAGTGCAGTTGGCTGAAGTTACGTGTTTGCACTTTCACTGATACTCTCTCTCCCCAGGAGCTGCAGTCCTTCCCCAGCTGATTCAGACAGCACTGTCCTTCCTGTGACATGTCCCATCGAGAATGGAAGGCCAAGCATGAACAACCGTCACTGGGGAGCAGAATGACAAGTTTAAAACATTTACGATGCCCCCAGCGGAGAATTGAGCCCTGTGACAGGCCAGGACACGAACCACGATACTGTGGAGGACAACAACATCGAAGGAGACCCTTCAGCCTGTTGTGGCCGAAATTGTCCTACACAACCGCTTAACGACCTGAGTCAAGTTTTCCATGATTTAGCACATAGTCTTGTATGTGTTGCAATCACAAATTCACATTTTTTTTTCAGGTTAGAACGATTCCAGCCTCTCTGACCCTTTCCACAAATCTACTCAAACTTTTCTGCCTTTTCCCGAAATCTCTTGGCCTCAGTGTTCGATCCCTCCAACAATAACAAACGCTTCTTTCAGTCTATCCTAACCCTATCCCTCATTATTTTGTACATCTCAGTCATGTCTTCTCCAATCTTCTCGGCTCGGCGAGAAACAACCCCAGTTTGTCCAATCTCTCCTCACAACTGCAACTCTTCAGCCCAGATAATATCCCAGTAAATCACTCCTGCAATATTCCCAGTGCGATAACATCCATGCTCTTCTGTGAGTGGCAGGACTGCACAAAGTAATCTAGCTGGAGCCGAATGAACTTTTTATCACGATTCTATTACAGTATGAGGGCGTCGCTGGCTCGACAGTATTTATTGCTGTCCCTAATTGCACAGCGGTAGTTGAGATTCAATCATATTGTAGTGAGTCTGGAGTCACATGGAGGCCCGAACATGTAAGAATGGCAGTTTCATTCCTTAAATGACGTCAGATGGTTTTGTTTTTTTCAACAATTGGCTATGGATTGACAGGAGTTATTAGATTCGTATTTCCAGATATTTATTGAATGCAAATTCTGCCACCTAGCATGGTTGGAGTCAAACCCAGGTCCCTGGTGTCTCAATTAACAGTTCAGTGTTCAGTGGTAATAGCGCTCGGCCATTGCAGAAAAGCAGTGAAACTGATCATATCCAATTAAGTCGCTTTTCCCCAATACTGTCCTGTGCCATTTTCCTGAGCTTGGCTGCCCCCCCCCACCCCACACCACATCACACCACACCACACCACACCACATCACCCCATCACCCCACAATAATCTCTGGTCCATGTCGGTAAAAGCTGTTACATGAGTATTGATCTCACAACAGTGTAACCAAATGGCTCAAATGGTCTGCAGGTCCCGATGGTGGGGCTGGGGCACGTTCACCCAGCAACAGTTGCCCCAGCCACACAGACTGATAGGCATCAACGTGAGAGTCAGTGTTAGATTCTGCAATGCCTTAGTGAAATAGGAAATGACTCCACAAACACATGATGAAAGAGCAGCGCTTCGAAAGCTAGTGCTTCAATTAAACATATAAGATCATAACCTGGTGTTGGGTGATTTTTAACTTTGTACTCCATAGTCCAACACCGGCATCCCCAAATTAAGGAAATGGGGGTATGGGATGGAAAGTTCGGTTAGTTCAGAGGAGGGAAGAAATCTCTGAGAACGGGTGGAGTTGAATTCTGAAACTCAGAAATGTGAGCGAGCAGAACTTGAAGGAAAAAGTCATCACTTTGGAGAAAATTACTATGTTAAAATAACTGATTCCTTTGTGTTTCACAAAAGACTGGGACAAATAGAGCGATTGCTGCCGTAACTCGGATTCGAATCGAGGTTGCTGTGGCCACAACGCAGAGCACTAACCACTATAGGATCACAGCACCCCACAGATGAGCATACCATGCAGCAGCAATAAGTACAGTATCATAAGAAATGTTATGCAGAACACCAAATGCACAATATCAGTGCTTAGCGAACAGTGTCAGATATGTGGGAACTCAAAATGGGCTGGCCCTTTAACTTCAGTGCACTAAGTGGCTGGGGTGATTCCATCATTAATATGCTGAAGGCTGAGACAAATAGATTTCTCTAAAAAATCAAAGACTCCGGAAACAGTGTAGCTTTTGTTGAAATGTGTGCTGCAATAGCAATGCAGTTTAACATCGGCTCTTTCACCAGCTCCCCACAGAAGTCAGTAACCCCTGCTGCCACAGAGTCCCAATTCCCAGCCCCAGAATCAGAAGAATTGAGTGGCGCAGTTGAGAAGGTCCAACTTGAAATCGGGATGGGAATGAGATACTCAATGGCTCAAGTGATATGACCGGTGAATGCACGTCATTTCTATGACGGTTTAGAGGTGCAAGCAATTCCGAGGTTAGTAGTGCTCCTGGTCAAAGGCGGGGCAGAAGGGAAAATTTGTTCCCGTTATTATAAAATAGCAATCGACAGTGCATTTGCTGAGATAACTGAGTGCCACAACTGGAGCGAGGGCGGCTGGTTTGAAGTTTGATTTTACTTCACTTTCACCCACTTCCCTGGAATGATTTGCTTTCACCATTTTTTATTTCCAATTGTTTGATATCTCCCTGCAGTCTGCGGCTTTCTTTCTCATGGTTAATTGCATGATTAACTGTTGTATGATCTGCACACTGCTAAATAACGGCCAGTACAAGTAAATATGAATCAGTGATGTATATGAGAAAGCCTTGGATCTCACAGCAGGCGTGCTTCGTAAGTTTGCAGGCGACATCAGTATTGTAGACAATGAAGAAGATTACCTAAGATTCAAAAGGATCTTAATCCAATGAGTCGTTGGACTGAAAAAATGTAACATGGAGTTCAATCTGGATAAGTGGAAGGTATTCCATTTTGATACAGCAAAAGGAGAAGGGCTTTACGTCGCGTTGGAGAACACGGAAGCTAGGGATTCAGGTACATAATTCCTTGTAGTTTGCATCACCTACAGACAGGATGGTTCAAAGGCATTTAACTTACTTCCCTTCATTACTTAGTCTTTTGGATACCCGAGTTGGGACGTTAAGTTTAAACTTTTCAGGACATTGGTGAGGCCACTTCTGGAATATTATGTCCAGTTCTGGTAGCCCAGTTGTAGGAATGATATTATTGAGCTGGAGCAGGTTCAGAAAAGGTATACACGCATATTGCCGTGTACGGAATGTTTGAGTTCTAATGAAAAGCTGGATAGGCTGAGACTATTTTCAGATTCGAGATTTGGGGGCTGGAAAACCACAACGAGTTAGGCAGCATCCGAGGAGCAGGAGAATCAAATTTTCGCACAAGTGTCGCTCATCAGGCTCTTGCCCGAATTATCGATTCTCAAGCTCCTCAAATATTACCTGACCTGCTGTGCTTTCCCAGCACAACAAACTCGATTCTGATCTCTCATCTGCAGTTCTCACGGTCCCCTCGTTGCGACTGTTTTTACTCTAGGTTAGGGGTTTGAGCGGCGACCTGATGGAAGTTTATGAGAGGTAACTTAGAGTTCACCATAGCTGCCTTTTCCCAGCAGGGTAATTTCAAGACGAGAGGGCATATGTTCAAGATGGAGAGAGATTTAAAAAAAAAAGACATGTGAGGCATTTTTCGAGAGTAGGTGTTTTACGTGCGCAATTAACTTGCTGAGGAAGTGATGGATGAGGGTACATTTGCAACATTTAAAGGACAATGGGATCCAAAAATGAATGGGAAAGTGGGATTTTTAAAAGAAATTTATTCATGCCTAGCACATCAGTTATTTCCCAGAGGACAGTAAAGAGGCAATCACGATATTATCCATCTGGAGTCTCATGTGGGACAGAGCAGCTGAATATGACAGTTTGCTTCCCGAAATCGGATGGGATTTTCCACACAACTGATTCAGGTCACCACGAGACACTTCAATTGCAGGTGCTTATTGAATTCAAACTCCACCATCTGTCATGCCAGGACCTAAACCTTTTGTCCCCAAAATATTACTTGGGTTTTTGGATGAGCAACACAATAATAAAACTACAAGGGCATTATAACCACTCAGCTGGTTCAACAGGAGACAGATGGGACAAGATTAGTTTGGCAGCACGTTCAGCATGGATTGGTTGGACTGACAGGGCAGTTTTCATGCTGTATGACTCTATGATTGACGCTACGGAACAAATATCTGGTTGGGATTAATAACCGCACTGACACCATAATCGAACACCTGATGGGATATGTAATCCTGCTGGAGTCTCCGGAGGTTGTTTTGCTCAGTGATCCCTTCCCACACACGGGACTGGTGAACGGTCTCTCCCCAGTGTTACTGATTAAATAAATTTCAACTTCTGTGCGTAATTGAATCTCTTCCTGCAGTTCCCACATTGCCCTGCTTTCTCTGTCGTATCAGTGTCCTTTTTACACCCAGGGTGAACGATCCTTTCAAATCGTGTCCACACAGATATAAATTCCGTTTTCCAAGTTGTGAATGTGTTTTCATTCTTCCTCATTCACCCACAGGGTGTGAATATCAGTGGTCAGGACAACATTTATTCTTTGCCCCTTGTTCATTTCTGTCTGGCTACACCACAAACCCGGGTGTGATCCCAGCCTCGGGTATCTGTCTGTGCGCAGACTGCACATTCTCTGTGTGTTTGCGTTTTTATTTCTCCCTCTGACCAAAAATGTGCCAGTTACAGGGATAAACAATGGGATATACAGGCTTATGGGATAGGGAATACCGTGGGGTCTGGTGGGATGCGCTTCGGATGGACCGTGTGGACTGGAAGGGCCGACTTGCCTGCTTCCACACATGACGGGGATTCCTGAATTAAGGGTAAGCTCATGTTTTTCTGCTCCTGGAGTCCCTCGTAGGCAGAACTGGGTGAACATGGTAGAATCCCCTACATAAGGGACATGAATGAATGGGATTGCAGGAAATTAAATTTATTATCTCTGTTCCTGAGGTCAGGCTTGCATTCCAGGTTTTATTTGTCGAACTTAAACATCACCCATTTCCGTGTCCCAGTCTCCAAGGATGACCAGTTTAAAATATCACCCCAACACCACCTTCTCCAGGTTGAAGTTTTGACTGTGTGGAAGAAACTGACACTGAGCTGATGCAAGAAAATGCAGCTGCCACCGCCAGTGTCAGAAACACAGATCCAAACAGCAAAATCATCTTTTAAACCCACCACTGCAAATTTCACGTTCCAGTTGTGCCACTCAGCTGTCTTAGCAAGATGCACTGTAGATCGCCATGAGAGTATAAACGGGGACAACCATTTCCTTGATCAGGAGCATTCTCAATCTAGGAATTTCTTCCATCTCTATACCATCATAAAAGGACTGCACGCTCACCTATTGCATCACTGGAGCCAGAGAGTAACTCAGCGCACTCATTCCCATCCCATTTCCGTTTGGATCTGGGCGGCTGTGCCGCAGTTTCTCTGATTCCGAGGCTGGGAACTGGGATTGTGTGTGATTATCTGCAACACTGATTACAACTTTAGGAAGCTGGTGAAGTCGCCGATGTTACCTAAAATGCTATTGAAGCATACATTTCAACAATATCCTGTACTGTCCCCTGAGTCTTTGAAGTTTTGTCAAAAGCTATCAATCTGAATTTTCAACATTCTCATTCAAGGGATCTCCACAGCCTCTGAAGACATCCAACTGAAAGATTCAGGCCATTCTCAGCTCCCACATATCTGTCACTGTTAGCTGAGTACTGATATTGTACACTTGCTGTTCTTCCGAACATTTCCTCTGCTAGTATACTTATTGCTGATTGCAGGCATCCTGTTCTGTTGTTACTGTGATCGTGGTTGTCGGTATTTTGCATTGGGACCACAGCAACCTCGATTTGAAACCAAATCATGGCACTAAGTGTTCCCTCCGTTGTCTTTTTTTGTGATAAATGCGAAGAAATTAATTGTTTTACCTTCAAATACCGCTCGCTCACATCTCTGCGTTTCATATATCAGGATTCAAACACACCCGTTGTCAGTGATTTCTCTCCTTCCCACGATCATTAAACCTCCTTTCCGTCCCTCCTCCCATTTCTCTGAGGCAATGCCCAATCCATCACTCTCTTTCACATTCATACTGTTCTGTCTGTGCTGCTGCTGCGGTCACTGTTGTTGAGTGAACATGCCCCAATCCCACCATCGGGGCCTTCAAACAAATCGATCCATTTGGATACCGGGGTTGTGAAATCAATCCCCATGTAGCAGCTGTTACTGACCAGAGACAATTGGAGCGTCAGGCTCATGGAAAAGACCCAGGGCAGTTTAGGTGAAAAGACACTTTATTGGAAAAGATCAGCTTTGTGGCTTTCTGTGTTGGTCTGGTGATAATTTCATAGGACTGATAATCCAGAGACTGAGGTAATAGTCTGGGTACTCGAGCTTGAATCCCACCGTACCATAATCGTCAAATTTGGATTCAATAGATATCTGCAATGAAGAATCTAATGACTACTATATATCCATTGACAATTGTTGAAAAAAAATCTGTTTCACTGATGTCATTCCGGGATGGAATTTGCTATCCTTACTTGGTCTGGGCTGCATGTGACTTCAGACTCATAGCAATATGGTTGAGTCTCAACTGCTTTCTGGGAAATTAGGAATGGGTAATAAATTCTGCTTAGCCAGAATCGCCCTCATACTAATTCAGAAATTTTAAAACAACTGCTCATTAGGCTCACACAAGAGTGTTGTTGTGCAGTTTTGCAAGTCACATTATAGCATGGATGTGATAACACTGAGAAAATTGCAGGAGATATTTACTGGGATATTGTTTGGGCTGAGGAGTTTCAGTTAGGAAGAAAGACAGGACAGAGTGGAGTGTTTGTCGCAGTGCAAAGGAGATGTAGACAAGACATGATCGAGTTAGGGCATGGACAGGGTTGACTGAACGAGTTTCCCATTGATGGAGGCATCGATCAGCAGGGGCCAGAGATTTAAGGAAAAAGGCTGAGTAGTTTGAGAAGATGTGCGGAAAAGCTTTATCAGCCAGCGCGGGGGGAGGGGAGTGGAGGGGGGGTTGGAATTTGGAATACGTTGTCTGTATTGTTCAGTCAGGCAGAAACCCTAATGACCTGAATAAATGTTCAGATGTGAATGTGTGATGCCAAAACAGATAAGGCTGTGGGATAAATATATTGAAATGGGATTCGGTTCATTAAGCAGTTGTTTTTGACTAGTGTGGCCACAATTAGCTGACGAGCCTTCTTTGACACTCTTGTCCTTGGTAGTATAATGGTTTGTGTCCCCGCCTGCCAGAGGGCTCAGTTCTCCGCTGGGGACAGTGGAAATATTTTAAAACTGTAGCTCCATTTCCAAGTGCGGGTATCGATACCTGTTCTTCTATTCTCGATGTGGCATGTCACAGGTAGGACACTGCTGCCTGATTCATGGTGGGGAAGGGCCACATCTCTCAGGGAGGCAGAGTGTCAGTGAACGTGCAAACATGTGACTTTTGCAAGCTGCATCTTGTGACTGTGATGGAATGAAAACCATTTGACAGACTTGTTCCGGATTGAAATGTTTACCGGAAGCACGAAGGTGAGGAATAAACAGGATAAAAGCATTCAAATATAAGTGCAGAACCACTTCCCGCAGCACGAATGAAATTGTAGAGTAGAGGGTAATGTTTCGATACATTGAAGTTGGGTTGATTTGCATTGATGAGGCTGAGTTACCAGGGTATAAAGCTAATAAAAATGATCCACCATTTGCTCACGATGATGGAACATTGTGTCAGTAATTCGCACTGCTGTTCGCTCGGAGGGTTAGGTTGATTGGCAAAATTAAATTTCCTTCTCGTGTCCAGGGATTTAATAAAGCATGTTAAGAGTGAATTAACCATGGGTTACGCGGGGGCAAGGTCAAAAGTCACAGAACGCCAGGTTATAGTCCAACAGATTTATTTGAAATCGTAAGGGAGACGGCTGCCCTTTCTTCAGGTGAAATACACGGGAATAGGAAGGAGAACTAGGTCTGGGTGAGATGCTCTTCAGGGTGTCGACACCGGTTCGATTGACGTAAATGCCCTTTCTGCTCTGTAGGATTCTGTGATTCTATCGGAGTGGGTAATGACGGTAAATAATGGGGTGTAACACCATGAGAGACGATGCTGACGGGGTGTACTGAGGATAACATTTTATTCACTTGTTGCCTTGGAAAATTTACAACAGTTATCCCTGTACTAAGGAAGACTTAATGGGGCTTATGAAATATTTGGACAGAGTAGATCGGTGGAAAATCCCCTCTTTCAATTAAGTAAACATCTCGACGTCAGGCATTCAAAGCCTTTGATAAAACCTTTGAAGGACAAAGAAATGATGAGAGCAGAATCGCTCCCACTCTGATAATCTGTTTTTCAAAATATTTGGAAAGGCACATTTGGTGACGCACAAGGAATAAATTTCACAAGGAGAGAGACAGGGTGTGGCTAGATAAAGGTGTTGGGGTGGGATGTAGTTGGTCAGAAGTTGCAGGGAAAAAATGCCTAAGTTGGTTGACTTTAAATATAAAGACATTTCGTGAACGCGTGCAGTTGAATAAGATTCGGTTCCAAAAACCCTGTATTTTGAAGGATTTGGCAGAATATTCCACCTAAACCATTGTAAATGGAACTGAGTGGATTTTCTTATTGTGAAGGGAAAATATTACATAATGAAAAGGAAGTGCTCAGTTGCTTGGAGATATACCCCCAGCTTTAATCAAATGCGTTAAGTATGTGAGATCAAACACCATGATGTTTGGTCTATTTAATACTCGGTGAAATCTGCCAAAGCAACGAGCAATAAAACTGCTGGGTTTTCTTTTGCAAATTAACCCTTTGTTTCTCTAAGCAGTATTTTCCTTAAGCTGAAATAAAGTCGGAGCAAATTTGAATACATCATTTATCATTCCAATGAGATAAGTCTAATTCACTTCCGATTATTACAATGAACATTGTGAGGTTGCAGCAAAAATAAAATGAAATGAACAAAACAGTGTTTCTTGGAATTCAATCTAATTCAGGTTGAGCAATATGAGAAAGGTCATTGAGCCACAACATCTCCTTTATTTCCCCCTCCATGGCTTCTTCTTCACGTGAGAGAGAAAGTGACTGAAGAAATTACGAGTCAAACGTAGGTGAGAAGATGACGGAAAATTCTTGTTCTATGTTTCACTCTGACACAGTTCTGACTCAGAATGTATCAATAACAGCTATTCATTCTGCGAACATGGGTATTTATTGATATTTGTTGTTATTACAATTCTGGTGAAAGCAGAAACACCATGGTGTGGATTCGATTCCACTCTGGAAATTTCCATGACTTTCACCACATGTAACCTGATGAGGTTACAAGTCACACCTCTACAAATCGAACTGAGGAGACTGAGCGATTTATGGTGGTGGGTTGTTATACCACTGTGCTCCACATTCACGGGTTAGAGTCACACTCTGGTTGCCAACTTCACAAACCGGTTCAGCAGTTTTTCTTTGCACGTCTGGTATATACTGGTTCGAGGATCTTGTTCTTGCTGTTCACTGCATAAGTGATTCACGAATAATCGACACCACATTAAAGTCGAAATGATGAGTGAGAGCGGTCATTCCATTCCATTTTCGATTAAATTGGTGTAATGAAATTGATCGCATTTTTCTTTCTGCTCCACATTCCATCTTGTCTTTCTATGAATTTTCGTCGAAAGAAAGAGAAACAAATAACAAGAGAACGGAGCGCAAGTTTATCCAGTGGGGTCGTTCATGAGTATTTTAAACTAACATTTCACACAATGATCTGATCAGTTATTCAAACAGTCACTCGGCATTGGAACCGCAGAAAACCTCTCCAATGAGATGAACTTTTCATTCTTTCACAAATTTCTGCTGTGTGTGAATTATACAATGATCCATCATCCAGCGTGATCACTGACTTGCCAACTGTATGAGGTCTACCAACTTTCTTCAGCAATCACAGCTTCAGTACACAACCACGTGTGCTGGGCCCAGTGTCATTTGTTGCCCCCAGGTCATAGCACATTTCTTCCTCCTGAGTTTATGAGCGTTGTTCCTGATCTGTCTGATCTGTTTATTAAACCTTTTCTATCACTTCATCCCTTTCCCTCACAATTCTGAATTTATGAATAAAATAAGGCGTTAGAGCAAAT
Organism: Chiloscyllium punctatum; assembly: GCF_047496795.1. Classification (NCBI taxonomy): domain Eukaryota; kingdom Metazoa; phylum Chordata; class Chondrichthyes; order Orectolobiformes; family Hemiscylliidae; genus Chiloscyllium; species Chiloscyllium punctatum. The sequence goes on along the minus strand of NW_027309846.1, from coordinate 592,794 downwards.
GTTAAGCAAGTGGAAGTTTGCCATTCAGCCCATGGAGTCTGCACCACCATTCAAATAAATCATGGTTGATCTGATAATCTTTAATTACTTTCTGCTCACTTACCTCGACAAAGTTTTATCATCTTTCTGATGAACTATCTGGCACAGTTTGAAAATGCCCACCAACACAGTCTCAACAGCGATTGCTGAAAAATGCCACATATTTTTTGGTCCCTGTGAAATTACTCCTCATTTCTGAATTAAATGGGCAATATCTAATTCTGAGATTATGTCCTCTGGTGCTCTCCTCACAGCATGGGGAACACCACATGCCCGTTTCTCCCCAGTCAAGATTCCACGAATATTGAACGTTTATAATTCTCCCCTCCACCTCCTTTGTTTCGAGGAGAAAAAAGCCCAGCCTAACCAATCAGTTCACGAGCTCCATTTGATACAGAGTTGGCAACATACTTGTAAATATCTGCTGTCCCCTGCAGCGTCCTTACATTTATTAAAAAAGCTGAAGAAATTTCGGCGAGGAAACGGGTTGAAATTTCAGGCGCAGACGGAATTGGAACTTGAAGTCAGAAAGTGATTGGAATCGGATTGATGTATAGAAGGACCAAATACAGCAATGATTACTCTGACCAATGTGAATCTTATCATATTCGATTGGCCTTTAAAGGCTTCATTGTCGCTGAATTCCTCCGTGTAATCGTCCAGGGAGCTAGTATTTAGGAGAAATGGAACCTGATCGCCCATATAAAGAAGTTGAATCCAAAATAATGTCCGTCGGTCGACTTTGTTTGATTATTAATTCAACTCTTCTCACCGTGAAGGCTACATCGTCTGCAACGCACAAATTAGATGTGTAACAGAACCCTCTCCATTTGCCTAGGTCGGTGTCGCTTCAATACCATTGAAGGAACTGGACACACTCCACGACAATACAGTCACATAAGTGTACATTGTTCAACACCGGAATATTTATTCCCTGAACTGCTAAGGCGCAATTTCAGCAGAGAGCACCTCCAAGAAGATTCCCTGAAGTAAGTCATCCAGGTTTTGTTGACACAACCGTCAAAGCTCAAAAACTGTACTGACTATAACGACAAGTTTGAAGATGCACTGAAAGGTCACCATTTACAAATTACCCTCCAAGTCACATATCAGCATGACTTGGAGAGGAATCAGTGGTAAATTCATTGAGTGATGAAGCGGTCTTGATGGGCAAAGACTTATACTTTAGCCATCCACCTTTTATTTTACAATTTTTAAAAATGTTGATTATTGCATGGACCAGACTTGTGCTCATTCCTTAAGTTGTTCCCTAAACTGGCGGTTGATAAAGATCGAATATCATCCTGAGCCTGTGGTCACTAATAGAAAATATCCAAAAAGCCTCACAAACATCTGATCTCCCTGTCCAACAATCTTCAGGGATCTCTGAATGTTTACTCCAAGATCTCTTTTTTCCTGTACACCACTCAGAATCCTCACTGCTATTGTTTCAACTCCCCAACTCCCCAAGTGTCTGTTCCTGGGCTGTGAATTTTCTCTGTGTTCTTTGTTCTTCTTTGTTAATACTCTGCCAACTTCATGTTACATTGCTGCATCTCAGAGAATGACATTGTCAATTCTAATTATCACAGAGGGAATGAGAACATAATATGCGGCTGTGTCGGAATGTAAGTGATGTACGCTGGATTGGAGTGTTTACTGGGAGCAAGCGGCTGATGTGGAGACGATGTGATCAAAAACAGGTATTACTGTCAAAGTAACAAAACAGCGCATTGTTCAGGAAAATTTCAGAGAATGCTTTCAATTAATTGACCTCTTGCTCAAGGCTCCAGCACGCTTCAGCTGAGCTACTCTGCAGTGCGGTTCATGCTGCTGTTGTATTTTAATAATCTAATAAACAGAGACAAATATGATCCTCCTCCCCGCCTTTGACCAGGAGCACTCCCAGCTTTGGCATTTCTTGCGCCTCTGTGCCGTCATAGAAGAAACACGTGTCCGTGTTCAAATCAGTCAATCGATTTCGATACAATGGTTGTGACATCAATTCTCATGTAGCAGCTTTTACTACATAGACCAGAGATTATTGGAACATCAGGCTCTGGAAAAGGACACAGGGCAGCACTGAGGAAAAGAAACTTTATTCGAAACTACCTCTTTCTGTGGACTTCTACGTCATTTATTTCACTTGCTCATTTAGCTCTATCTTGTCTATTGTGTGCAGTTCTGCAATTCGCATGATAGCACGGATATGATAGCACTGGAAATGATATTTACCAGAATATTGTCTGGTAGAAGAGTTTCAGTTATGAAGAGAAATTGTATGAACTCGAGGCGTTTTTCTTAGAGCAGAAGAAATTGAGAGGAAACATGATTGAGATGTACAAAATAATAAAGATATGGACGGCGTCGATTGCAATAAACGTTTCTCTATGATGGTGAGATCGATCACGGGGGGAGGGTAGGGTGGCATAGATATAAAAATAGAAGAGGAAAGATTTGAGTGAATGTGCAGCCAAATGTTTTGAAACAGCCATTGAATAAAATCTGGAACTCAGTGCATGCAAAGTTTGCAGAGGCAGAAATGTTCATAACTTTCAGAAGTTTTCAGATGTGAATTTGTGATGCCAACACATACAAGGCTATAGGCCAAGTAATTTTAAAAAAAGAGTTCGGATAGTTAAGCCAATGTTAATTTCCAGTATTAACAAATAGGCTTTTTTTTGCACAGAATTCCTGGGTAGTACCACCGCCTGTCACTGCGTGAGGTCGGGTTCAATTCGCTTCCAGGACGTGAGCTGGTATATTGGGAGGGCTCAGTGAGTGAAACTGTACCATTCAGCGTCAGAACCCCGGCTTCATTCAAGTCTTGTGTGACTTACTGAGTGGAATTTGCACACTCCTGCTCTCTCTCTCTCCCGTGTGAGTTTCCTCTGGCTGCTCCGATTCCTTCCCACAGTGCAAAGGTGTGCAATTCTGGTACATGGCAAACAAAATCTGAATGGACTGTAAGTGCTGTAAATAAGAGACAAAAGTCAGAATTGCAGCTCGGGGAACACAGAATGACCATTTCGGGACAACAGACCCTTCCTCGGAAATGTTTTGAATTCTCAATGATAACTCTAATTTCCCTCCACTGATGCTGCCTGACTTGCTAAGCTTTTGGAGTAATTTCTATTTTTGTAGCGGGATCACAAATGCGGGTTTAGAAAGATAGAGTGGGGGAGTGTGGATCTCTTCCACGGCCCAGTGCAGATTCAACTGGCCAAATGGTTTCTGTCTGCAGTGTGTCGACTTCCATAAATTCTAAATCTATACGTTTTTCTCCTTTTTTTTCAGTCCTTGGTTTTCACATCTCTCCTGTCATGAGAATTGCAGAGCAGGACAATCGTCGTTTCGGGCAGAAACCACCATCAAACCGTTACCACCTGACGCCTCGAAGATGAACGCTTCATGTTCTGCCGTGGGACCCTGCAACCACACGGGATAAATGTAAATTTCAGCGGCTTCCTCATTTCCCCTCCCCCGACATTATCACAGTCTGAAACATTCAAACTCAGAACCACCCTCCGGACCCATTCATCTCCCTGCCCTCTGACTGATCACCTTCTCCCTGCCTCCATTCACCATTCGCTTTTCCAGCCATCTTACACCCAACCCCAACCCCCTCCCATTTACCTCTCAGTCCCCACCCACAAGACTCATTTCTGATGAAAGACTTATGCCAGAAAACGTCGATTCTCCAGCTCCTCGGATACTGCCTGACTTACTATACTTTTCCAGCACGACACTATCGCCATGGCGAATACAGACGAGCTCAGCTCAGGCGCCTTCTCTGAGAGCAGGGAGGGCTGAGTGAAGAAGTGATTAAGCTGCACATTAAAGGGATAGATATGTGTGATAGGAAGAAACTTCTTATGAGAAGCGTTAACAACCAGGGATCTCCGTCAAACCCCAGTAAGAGGATGTTCAGAGGAGAGATAGGAAGAACGTTTTCACTCTGAGAGTGTTGTTTAGTTGGAATTCACTGTTTGAACGTGTGGTAAAGCTATTCGTCAGGGGTGAAGATAAATAGAAGTCTGATGAAAAATCCAAACACTGTACAGAAAATACAGAGCATGAAAACATGGAAAGGGTAAAGACATGGAAACTACTGATGATCTGTTACAAGGGGTCTGCGGAACGCTACACGCGTCAAAAGATCACTGGGGCAGGATGCGGCCAGTGTGGCAGGAAGGGATAAGAATAGTGGAATGCTGCTACACCAATTAGCAGAGTCAGACTGGGCTGAAAGGTTACTATGGCAGGCTGAGATAATAACAATTAATAACGTCCGACTCGCCTACTAAATATTATCATGGCAGGTTGGGACAAGTCGTGACAATAAATACTTAGGACATGACTTTAAATAATAAATTGATAGTAGAGTCAGCCTGCTTGAGACGCTTGTAGCAGGACATGACATTAAATATCTAATCAGTAGTTTGTCGAGTCAGCTTGCGACCGGAAAACATTGTGGTAGACAGGGTAGCTAAATATCTAATCATGACAGGTTAGTCTGGGATGGAAGATCATTGCAGCACAGGTGGCAGTAGAATACCTTATGGTCACAGTAGAATAATATTAAGTAGAATTATGAAAAAGCATAGTGGGAGAAGTAGAACGATAATGGGAACTAACACGATTGGTTTATTGTATAGTTGAAAAGAGGTAATTCTGACTAACACAGTTGGCCATTTTGATAAGCTAAAAAAACATGATTCAAGAAAAGGGAAGAAGTGATGGAGTTTAATTCAGATACATGCGAGGTGCTGCACTTTGGGAAAGCAAATCTTAGCAGGACTTGGACACTTAATGGTAAGGTCCGAGGAAGTGTTGCTGAACAAAGAGACCTTGGAGTGCAGGTTCATAGCTCCTTGAAAGCGGAGTCGCAGGTAGATAAGATCGTGAAGAAGGCGTATGCTTTCCTTTTTTGGTCAGAGTATTGTGTACAGGAGTTGGGAGGTCATGTTGCAGGTGTACAGGACATTGGTTAGGCCACTGTTGGAATATTGCGTGCTGTTCTGGTCTCCTTCCTACCGGAAAGACGTTGTGAAACTTGGAAGGGTTCAGAAAGATTTACAAGAATGTTTCCAGGTTTGGAAGATTTGAGCTAAAGGAAGAGGCTGAACAAGCTGGGTCTCTTTTCCCTGGAGCGTCGAAGGCTGAGGGATGACCTGATAGAGGTTTACAAAATTATGAGGAGCATGGACATTATAAAGAGACAAAGTCTTTTTCCTGGGGCGGGGATTCCAGAACTAGAGGGCATACTTTTAGTTTGAGAGTGGAAAGATAAAAAAAGAGACCTAACGGGCAACTTTTTTTCACACAGTGGGTGGGACGTGTATGGAATGAGTTGCCAGATGATGTTGTGGAGGCTGGTACAATTTCAACGTTTAAGAGGCATGTGAATAGGAAGGGTTTAGAGGAATATGGACCAGTTGCTGGCAGGTGGAATTAGATTGGGTTGGGATATCTGGTCGGCATTGACAAATTGGACAGCAGGTTCTATTTCCATGCTGCATATCTCAATGACTCTATGACTCTATGCCATGGACCCTGAGGTTCGGGGGGGATTCAAGAATTTGTTTTCTGAGTGTCACGGTTTTTGTTTGCAAATAAAAGATCTTCTCCTTTAAAAACTCTCTGTAATCTCCTGGTGATTGTTGACATTTTCTCCACGACAACCACAACTTTGGGTGCAGTAAAATTGTGGCGACTGCAGCTCTGTGGTGCAATGAAAAGTGTGTTAGATTTCTAAAAAATTTGGTAACTTTACTATTCACGGTTTGTGGGTTTGAACCGCATCAGAATTGGAGTTTAGTTCAGTGAAGCATCAGGTTGCAGAAGTCACGTGTTTGCACTTTCACTGACACTGTCTCGCCAGGAGCTGCAGTCCTTCCCCACACTGATTCAGACAGCACTGTCCTTCCTGTGACATGTCCCATGGAGAATGGAAGGACAGGCATTAATAACCCGCACTTTAGATATTAGCGACAGTTTTAAAACATTTGCACTGCCCCATCGAGGAATTGATCTCCTATCTCCCGCATAACATGCGGCGACACGAACCACGATACTATAGAGGACAACAGTTTCAAAGGAGACCCCTCAGCTCGTTGTGACTTTATTTGTCAAAAAACAACTGCTAAACGACTCGAATCGTTTAGCCCATAGCTTTGTAGTTATTGGCAGAACATATTCACATCTGAATATTTCTTCAGGTTCTAAGGTTTCCTGCCTCTCTGTCCCTTACAGACACAGTGTTGCAAATTCCAAAACCCGCCGGCCTATGCGGCTTTTCCACACATCTACTTAAACCTTTCTGTCTTTCTCATTAAATTTCTGCCCCCCTGTGATCGATCTCTCCGTCGATGGGAAACGTTACTTTCAGTCTACCTTATGCATACCCCTCATTATTTTGTACATCTGAACCATGCCTTCTCACAAATGCCTCTGCACCGTGACAAACAACCACAGTCTGTCCTGTCTCTCTTCATGTCGAAATCTCTTCAGCCTAGACGCTATCCGAGTGAATCTCTCCTGCACCTTTCCCAGTGTGATCGCATCCCTGGACTCATGTGAATTGCAGACAATTGTCGAGGTGGAGTCAAATTGAACCTTTTTTTACATTCTGTGCCAGCATGCAGTGTGGCTCTGCAGCATATATTGCCGAGCGGTCTGGAGTCAAATGGAGGCCCGACCAGTTCTGGACGGCCGATTCCATCCCTCAAGGCCTTTAGTGAAACAGATGGGCTTTTCAGAAAACGGGTTTAGCGTATTCTTAATTGGAGGTATTTCTTGTATTGTATATTCTGCCACCGGCGTGGTGTGATGAGAATCAAACCTGTCTCACCAGAATGTGACCTGGCCTTTTGTGTTAATAATCCAGCGATAATAACAGTAGGCTATTGCAGAAAGCCGTCATGGCTGATCTTTTCCAATAGAGTCTCTTTTCCCCAATTATTCTCTGTGCTCATTTATTGAACCTCACGCTCCAATAATCTCTGGTCCATGTCAGTAAAAGCTGCTAAAAGAGAATTGATCTCACAGCCACGATATCCAAAGGGATCGAATGATTTGAAGGTGCCAATGAAGAGATTGGGTCATGGTCTCCCAGCAACAGTAAGTGCAATGGCATAGACTGGACGGTATCAACGTGAAAGTGTATGTTAGATTGTGCAATGCCTCAGTCAAATGGGACGAGGGACGGAAAAGAGAGTGAGGGCGAGTGGGAGGGAGGGACATCTTCGAGAACTTTTGGGTTTAAATCCTGATACATGAAACGTTGAAATATCAGAGAACGAAATTCGATGGAAAACAAATCATCACCTCGGAGAACAGTATCATGGAAAAACGTGCTATTTCTTACCGTGTCTCATCAAAAGATAAACTTTGATAGAACTGACCGCTATGATGTGGATTCGATACTGTGGATTCGTAACATACTTCGATATCAGGAGGGCAGAGTGATAGATGTGATCTATATGGACTTCAGTAAGGCGTTCCACAAGGTTCCCCATGGGAGACTGATTAGCCAGGTTAGATCTCATGGAATACAGGGAGAACTAGCCATTTGGAGACAGAGCTGGCTCAAAGGTAAAAGACAGAGGGTGGTGGTGGAGGGTTGTTTTTCAGACTGGAGGCCTGTGACCAGTGGAGTGCCACAAGGATCGTTGCTGGGTCCTCTATTTTTTGTCGTTTACATAAATGATTTGGATGTAAGCAGAAGAGGTACAGTTAGTAAGTTTGCAGATGACACCAAAATTGGAAGAGGTGGAGTGGACAGCGAAGAATGTTCCCTCAGATTACAACAGGATCTGAACCAGCTGAGACAATGGGCTGAGAGCTCGCAGATGGAGTTAAGTTCAGATAAATGCGAGGTGCTGCATTTTGGGAAAGCAAATCTTAGCAGGACTTATACATTTAATGGTAAGGTCCTAGGGTGTGTGGCTGAACAAAGAGACCTTGGAGTGCAGGTTCATAGTTCCTTGCATGAGGAGTCACAGGTAGTCAGGATAGTGAAGGCGGCATTTGGTATGCTTTCCTTTATTGGTCAGAGTGTTGAGTACAGGAGTTGGGAGGTCATGTTGCGCTGAACAGGACATTGATTCGGCCACTGTTGGAATATTGCATGCAATTTTGGTAGACTTCCTATCGGAAAGGTTTGTAAAACTTGAAATGGTTCAGAAAAGATTTACAAGGATGTTGCCAGGGTTTGAGGATATGAGCTACAGGGAGAGGCTGAACAGGCCGGGGCTCTTTTCACTGGAGCGTCGGAGGCTGAGGGGTGACCTTACAGAGGTTTACAAAATTATGAGGGGTATGGATAGGGTAAATAGACAAAGTCTTTTCCCTTGGGGTCGGGGAGTCCAGAAATAGAGGGCATAGGTTTATGGTGAGAGGGGAAAGATATAAAAGATACCCAAGGGGCAACTTTTACACAGAGGGTGGTTCCTGTATGGAGTGAGCTGCCAGAGGATGTGGTGGAGGATGGTACAATTGCAACATTTAAGAGGCATTTGGATGGGTATATGAATAGGAAGGGTTTGGAGGGATATGGGACAGGTGCTGGCAGGTGGGACGAGACTGAATTTGGACATCTGGTCGGCATGGACGGGTTGGACCGAAGGGTCAGTTTCCAAATTGTACATCTTTATCACTCATAGAGGTTTTAGAAATAAACTGTGTAGTTGCGTCTGGAGGAGGTTAAAGGTATTCCTTCTGTAGTTACCGAAGGAAATTCCATCAATCGGGACCTGTAGAGTTTACAGAGACTGAGTGTGTTTTAGAGACAGGAAGAGTTCATATTCATCATCAGAAATGCAGAAACTAATTTATGAGACAAGCAGGGTCACTCTGCACTGTGCCCAGAGACATGGAGGAGGTTACTAAGATACAGAGCTTTTTTGTTGTCGTGACAGGAAGGTTACAGAGATCATGAAGGTAGTAGGAGTTCAAAAAAGTCACAAAGACAGGGAGGTTTTTCAGGTCTGGAAAGGACTACACTGACCAGGATGGCTTAAGGAACTGAAGAGTTGTTTTTCTTCAGTTAAGGAGAGATGTGACAGAACCCGGCACTAAAGGCAAAGGCAGAAACTTGGAGAGTTGTACTGATATGAGGAGCTTACAGGGATAAGCAGGATTGTAGGGGCTGACAGAGATAGGGGAAGTGGTATCGATGAAACAGACGATGGAGAAACTGACAGACATAGGGAGGGTTCTGTGGAACAGATGAATTTACAGACAAGATGGTGATAATGAAGCCTAAGAATTTTCTCATGTTCCTTGCCCAGCATTGTACCTACATGCCCTCAGGGTCTGAATTAAAGTCCACTAACTCCTCCCTGTGCTGTTTACTGTGAGTGATCTTACGGGCTGCAGGATTTACTGAAGGCTCCAGATCTCACTCTCCATCTCTCTCTGGCTGACCAACTGTCTTCAATGTGGTGATGGACGAGACAGGAATTGGGAATTCTGCTGAGTCAGGGACATCAGGAATACCTACAGGAGGCAGAAAAGTAGACAGAATGGGAAATTAGACTAATGCAATGAAGGTTACACATGGAGAATGGCACTGAGTCCCACAGAGATATGGAAAATCCCAGTCTCCATCCATGGCCTGTGCAGTTGCTTCCCTCTGGAGTGGAGAATGCTGTTGGCTCAGGATCTGGAGTAGCTGCAAGAGCGAGAGACATTGACAGAGGCAGCAATTAGACCCACACAGTGAGGGATACCACATGGAGAGAGAGAGTGATATCAGCAGAGTGCAGGAAGGTGTCAGGATCAGACAATGGTATCATCAGAAGTGGTTCTGACCAGTGAGCACTGCTACCAGTACTCAGGGAGGACTGAGCTATTTTATTGGGATAGGGACCTCTGGTACCAGGATTATGCAGTGTGATATAAATGGACACAGATGAGGAGGGGGACAGGTCTGAGGTGAATGGAAATTCACAAGTCCAAAGAGAAAGGTTGAAATATTGGAACACCATGGAGATGTGAATGAAGACCAAAAGAAAGAAACAGTAAGTGACTGAGTTTAATTAAAATATGACATTGTCAAACAGATTTGTGACAGGAAATCATTGGTTAAAATAAAGTAAATGCCATTTCCGCCCCTCACAATTCCTCATACACCACAAGTGACATCACTTCCGCCCCTCACATCATCACTGATGTCACACACTCAGTGACTTCCACGCCCCCCAACGACTGTGTTTGCCACAACTTCCGCCCTCACCAACGCCACTCATCTGCATTCTGCTGACACCACCCCCAAGTCCCACCGTCACCATCCCTGCCCCCAGAACCCTGAGGGGAACACCACCCCTGCTCATGACTCCATCCCCATTCCCCCTAACACCACACCCACTCCAGTTACAGGCTCCGTCGCCTCCCCCAGCTCCACACCTACGCTTGGTCCCAGCTCCCAGTCCTGCCGAGTTTTCACCATTCCCCCTGACCTCCCCCTCACTGAGGACGAATGATCAGTCCTCAGCAAAGGCCTCACCTTTATCCCCCTCCGTCCACACATCAATGAATTTAATACACACCGTGACATCGAACACTTCTTCCACCACCTCCGCCTCAGAGCTTACTTTTACAATGAAGACTCCCGCCTATTTTCTGAGGACCCCTTTGCCAGCCTCCAATACACTCCATCCACCTGGGCACCCCACGATTTCTTCATTCCCAACTTCCACCGAGACATTAACCGCCTAAACCTATCTTCCCCCCTCCCCCACTCCATCCTCTCACCCTCACAATGTGCAGCCCTCCACTTCCTCTGCTCCAATACCGACCTCACCATCAAACCAGCAGATAAAGGGGGTGCAGTGGTAGTCTGGTGCACCGGCCTCGACACTGCTGAAGCCATGATGCCAACTCGAAGACACCTCCTCCTACCACCCCTCTACCATGACCCACCTCCCATCACCAAACCGTCATCTCCCAGATCATACAGAACCTCATCACCTCAGGAGGAGACCTCCCAACCACAGCTTCCAACCTCATTGTCCGGAATCCCCCACTGCCTGGTTCTACCTCCTACCCAAGATCCACAAGCCTGACCACCCTGGCCGACCCATTGTCTCAGCATGCTCCTACCCCACCGAACTCATGTCTACATACCTCGACATTGTCTTATCCCCCAGTTCAGGAATTACCCACATTCATTCGAGTCACCACTCACACCCTCCACTCCTCCAAGACTTCAGTTTCCCTGGCCCCCAACACCTCATCTTCACAATGGATATCCAATCCCTCTACACCACCATCCACCACGACCAGGACCGCCAAGCCCTCCGTTTTTTCCTCTCCAGATGTCCCCAACAGTACCCTTCCACCGACAGTCTCATTCATTTGGGTCAACTTGTCCTCACCCTTAACAATTTTTCCTTCAAATCCTCCCACTTCCTCCAGACCAAAGGGGTAGCCATGGGCACCCGTAAGTGTCCCAGCTCTGCCTGTCTCTTTGTTGGCTACGTAGAACAGTCCATCTTCCGTAGTTACAATGGCACCACTCCCCACCTCTTCCTCCGCAACATTGATGACTGCATTGGCACCACCTCATGCTCCCTCGAGGAGTTTGAGCAATTCATCAATTTCACCAACACATTCCACCCTGACCTTAAATTTACCTGGACCATCTCAGACACCTCCCTCCCCTTCCTGGACCTCTCAATCCCCATTAATGACAACCGACTTGACACCGACATTTTTTACGAACCTACTGACTCCCACAGCTACCTGGATTACACATCTTCCCACCCAACCTCCTGCAAAATTCCCAACCCCTATTCCCAATTCCTCTGCCTGTGCCGTACCTGCTCCCAGGAGGGCCAGTTCCACCACAGAACACACCAGATGGCCTCCTTCTATCGAGATTGGAATTTCCCTTCCCACGTGGTAAAAGATGCCCTCCAACGCATCTCGTCCACATCCCGCACCTCCGCCCTCAGACCCCATCCCTCCAACCATAACAAGGACAGAACGCCCCTGGTGCTCACCCTCCACCCTACCAACCTCCGCATAAACCAAATCATCCGCCGCCATTTCCGCCACCTCCAAACCGACCCCACCACCAGGATATATTTCCCTCCCCACCCCTCTCCACTTTCCGCAAAGACCATTCCCTCCGTGACTACCTGGTCACTTCCACGTCCCCGAAAATCCCACCCTCCCTTCCTGGCACCTTCTCCTGCCACTGCAGAAATTGCAAAACCTGCGCCCACACCTCTCCCCTCACCACCATCCAAGGCCCCAAAGAATCCTTCCACATCCAAAGTTTTACCTGCACATCCACCAATATCATTTATTGTATCCGTTGCTCCCGATGCGATCTCCTCTACATTGGGGTGACTGGACACCTCCTAGCAGAGCACATTAGGGAACATCTCTGGTACACCCGCACCAATCAACCCCACCGCCCAGTGACCCTTCATTTCAACTCCCCCTCCCACTCTGCCGAGGACATGCAGGTCCTGGGCTTCCTCCACCACCACTTCCTCACCACCCGACGCCTGGAGGAAGAACGCCTCACCTTTCGCCTCGGAACACTTCAACCCCAGGGCATCAATGTGGACTTCACCAGTTTCCTCATTTCCCCTTCCCCCATCTCACCCACCTCCATCCTTCCAGCTCAGCCCCGCCCTCATGACCTGTCCTAATGGCCTATCTCCCTTCCCACCGATCCAATCCACCCTCCTTTCTGACATATCACCCCCGTCCCCACCCCCATTCACCCATTGTACTCTTTGCTACCTTCCCCCATCCTCCACTCTGACCAATCACCTTCTTCCCCACCCCATTCACCTATTGTACTCTATGTTACTTTGTCCCCATCCCCACCCCCATCTCATTTATCTCCCCACTTTGCAGGCTCCCGGCCTCTGTTCCTGGTGAAGGGCTTTTGCCCAAAACGTCGATTTCCTGTTCCTCGGATGCTGTCTGACCTGCCGTGCTTTTCCAGCACCACTCTAATCTAGACTCTGGTTTCCAGCATCTGCAGTCCTTGTTTTTATCTTGTTGGAGGAGGAGACTACCGAGATAAGGCATGTTGTAGACACTGAACCAAGTTACAGGGATAGGGATGGTAGTCTGGAATGCAGTACATTTCAAATATGTGGAGGGGCTATTGGAAAGCAAGGAGGTTACAGCGATAGGATCTGTTATTGGAATTAAAGATTATTGAAGACACTGGACCACAAGACATGCCATAGATACACTGTTGCAGAGTAGTGAGTGTTAATATAACATAACTTACATTGGGGTGGTGATTGATCCTGGGGTGTGTGTGTGTGTACTGTGATCCCCTCCAGCACTGTATCTATGTCATGTTGTGTTAACAGATGTTTGGAGCCCTCTCATTGTTCTTTGCTCTGTGCACTGTGGGTGACCTTACCTCACTACAGGATTTATTGAAGGCTCCAGATCTCCTTTCCCTTTGTCTCTCTCTGGCAGACCAACTGCATTCAATGAGGTATTGGACGATCCACCCAGCAGCTGGGAAGGCTATTGAGTCAGGACTTTCCTGAGTACCTACAGGAGACAGAAAAATAGACAGAATGGGAAATTAAACAGATGCAGTGACGTTACATATCGAGGATGGCACTGAGTCCCACAGAGATCTGGAAAATGGAGCGATATTAAGTAATAGTCCCAGATAGTTGGAAGATGTCAGGATCACACAGTCGTGTCGGAAGAATGGGTTTAGCTTCATGATGCCCTGGTATCAGTGCTCAGGGATGAGCACCCAGTGAGCAGGTGAAGTAATGGCCTCGTGGTATTATTGCGAGAGAATGTATCCAAAACCTCAGCTAATATTCAGGGGAGGCAGGATTGAATCCCACCATCTGAAAAGGAGACATTTGAAATCAATAATTTTAAAAATAATAATTAACAATCCACAAATAAGTATGAAACCATTACTGATGTACAACAAATCCAAACACTTGTCCTTTAGAGAAGGACATCTGCCCATTCTCACGTGGTCTGTACGACATCCCCACAGCAAAGGGTTTGCCTCTCAATGACCCTCTGAAATGGCCGAGCAAGTTACTCAGTTCAAGGGCGTCTGGGACTGGGCAAGAAAGGCTGGACAGCCAGAGACTCACACATCCTAAACCTGATTTTAAAAAAATCCAATAGGATGGTCCCCCTGGAACTGTGCTGGGACCAGTGTCCTGGCCAATCATGTCGGGAGTTTTATGGACAGGGCTTTAAACTGACAGAGAGGATGCAGGGACAGGGTTCAGGTGAAAGAACATTCCAAATCCAAAGAGAAAAGGTGACGCATCGGAACAGCATGGGAATGTGGCTGAAGACAAGCAGAAAGGAACAGGAAGGGACAGAGTTTAACTAAAATTATACATCAGCAAATAGATTTGTGACAGAAAATTGTAGAAGAGAGAATATTATGTTTTTTTTTGAATGGACAACGTTGCTGCAATAAGGTTGATGGATTTGTGACACAGAGGTAAAAGAGATTTAGACACCAGGGTGACATGAATACAGGGTGAACAAAAATATTCAGTGGTTCGTAATCTTGCGCAAACTCAGGCAAAATGGGCAACGCTAACAATAATGGATACCAAAGGCATTACAGAGAATACATTTGGCTGCAGATCATGAAGTAGAGTCAGTCTGAATGTAAATTCTGGCTACTACTTGCCAAGGACACAAGCAGCAGAACAGTTTTAACCACCGAAGAGCATTTCATTGCTCATCATTGCATTAAACAGGAACTCATTGGAATTTTTTAACAAAGGCATTGTGATAATTTTGGAAAACCTCAATATTCGTATAATCTGGGACAATCACACGGTCAATATTGATATTGGAAGAAGAGTTCGGTTAATTTTGTTTTCAGTGTTTCTTTGAAAAACACATTGTGCAACTGGCGAGGGACATAACTATCGCAAAGTGATCGTGTAATGAAACTTAGTGAATGAGTAATGTCACCTGCAGAGATCCTTCGGGAAATTGTGATAAAGTGCAGTTTAAAGAAATATAAAGTTTTAAAGTGAATCACAGAAAGGACAAGCTACTTTAGAAACAAAAATAGCCAATGACATGAGGTTGAGAGGAGAACTGACCAAGGTAAACAGGCTAAACAGACTGAAATATGTGCTGTAAATGAACAGTGGAAAACATTTGAAGGGACAATGCAAAATACTCAACAAAAGGACATTCGATTGAAATAGTAAAAACCTCAGCAAGAAATTCCCACTGATCCCTCACTCATAACAAAAAGAATCATACTAGATTATGAGGCTGAGAAGATCATCAAAAAGTACTTACAATCCTGAAGTGAGTGAGTGTTTTAGGAGTAAATGTTAATGGATTGCAATGGGTCTGCCCGCAGGAGGAGGGCTGTGGGAAGGGGAGCCACGGTCAGGGTTCATTGACACAATAGGAACAGGGAGAGGTGAAGGTGCTGGAGGTGGTGAGATTGTTACAGAGAGTGGTCAGGGTGTTACAAAGCCAGGACGGATTGCTGCAGCTGGAGGGGTTTGCAGAGGTACGGAGGGACATCGGTATTTTTATATATTCGTTCATGGGATGTGGGTGTCACTGCCTGGAACAACGTTCTTTGACCCCTCTGCTAATTACCCAGAGGGTAGCTCAGAGTCAGCCATATTGCTGTGGGTCTGGAGTCACATGTCGGCCAGACCAGGTTAGAATATTTGATGTCCTTCCCTAAAGGAGGTTTGTGAACCAGATGAGTTCTTCCTCCTGATCAACAATGTTTTCATGGTGGTCCCATCAATGTCTTTTACAGATACAACATGACATCCCAACTCTTACTCTTAATGCTCTCCCGAATGAAGATAACCATCCCAAACGCCTGCTTCACCAGCCTGTCCACCTGTGACACCACTTACAAAAGAACTGTGTGCCTGCATCCCTGGGTCACTGACTGATAACACTACCCAGGGCCCGAACATTAACTGTACAAGTCTCACCCTGGTTTGTATCACCAAAATGGAACACCTCACATTTATCTAATTAAACTCCATCTGCTATTCTTCAACCCACTATCCCAGCAGTACTGTTCATCCTGTTGTATCAAAGATAACCTTCTCCACTGTCCACTTTACCACCAATTTCAGTGACACACAAAACAATTACTTACCAGGAAACCAATACTCCCATCTAAACCATTTATCCAAATGGCAAACAACAGGGGACCCACTTCACCGCTGGTCACATGCCTCTAGTCAGAAAAACAACATGTCTCCCATCACCCTCTGTCGACAACCATCAAGCAAGTTTTGTATCCAGTTCACGAGCTCCACCTGAATGCCATATCCTTTTACACTGATCTGAGCCTATTACCCAGTACCAGACAGAACACAGAACACAGAACACAGAACAGTTCAGTCCAAGACTCTTCGGCCATGATTTCATGCAAACCTTTTATCCGACTGTAAGATCAAAGTAAACTACATACCCTTCATTTTACTATTATCCATGTGTCTGTCCAAGAGTCTATTGAATGTCCCAGATGTGTCTAATTCTCTATCCTCTTATCCATCCTCCATTCACCTTAAAATTATGCCGCCTTGTAATAGGCATTTATTCCATAGGAGGAAAAGTCTCTGACTATTCACTCACTCTGTGCCTCTTATCATCTTGTTCACCTCCACAAAGTCACCCCTTCTTCACTCCAATGAAAAAATCCTCAGCTCCCTCAACCTTTCTCCATAAGAAATGCCCTCCATTCCAGGCAGCATCCTGGTAAATCTCCTGTGTACACTCTCTAAAACTTGCTCATCCTTCCTGTAAACAGGGGACCAGAACTGAACACAATATTCCAAGTGTGGTCTCACCAGGACGCTATAAAGATGTCATAAAACCTCACGGGTCTTACAGTCAATCCCCTTCTAAGGAAAGCCAACACAACATATGCCTTTTTAACAACCCTACCAACGTGCGTGGAGATTTTGAGAGATCTATGGACACGGACCCCATGATCTCTCTGTTCCTCCGCACTGCCAAGTATTCTGCCTTTCACCCTGTATTCTGTTTTCAAGTTCAACCTTCCCGAATGAATCACTTCACACTTTTCCAGATTGGACTCGATCTGCCACTTCCAGCCCAGCTCTGCGTCCTGTCAATGTCCCATTGCAACCTACAACAGCCCTCCACATTCCCCACCACTCCACCAACCTTCACGTTATTGGCAAACTTACTGACCCACTCTCCAACATCCACATCCAAGTCATTTACAAAAATCACAGAGAGCAGAGTCCCAGAGCCGATTGTTACAGAACCCCACTGGTCACTGAGCTCCAGGCTCAATACTATCCATCTGCTGCCACCCTCTGTCTTCTCTGGGCCATCCAATCCTGTGTCCAGAAAGACAGATTTCCCTGTATCCCAATTTTCCTTCTTTTCTGAATGAGCCATCAACATATTCTGCCATATCCTCAAAGAATTCAATAAGGTTTGTGAGGCATGACCTGACCCCTCACAAACCCATACTGACTGTCTCTAATTTAACTATGGCTTTCCAAGTAGTCATAAATCCTTTCTTTAGAGTCCTCGCCAATAATCTGCACACCACAGACATTCGACCAAATCTGTAATTCCCAGAATTCTACCTCCATAACATGGCTCGGACTTTACAAATCTTCCCTCCTCTGCCATGTTCCCCAGAAGGGCACTGGAGGGTGGTGGGGGTTACAGAGATAGAGAGGAATATCAGGACAGGAGGATTTTGCAGACATTAGGAGGGTTGCAATGCCAAAAGGAGGCTTCAGTAATTGCGAGGTTTCATGGTGATGAAGACATTTGAGGCGGGACGGAGGGAGGATTGTAGGGAAATGAGAGATTTCACAGTTTAGGTGTTTTATTAGGGCTGCAAGTGGTTACTGAGTTGGGGAGGGTGTAAGCACTGGTGGTTATTACATAAACATGTGATTTTTGTTGGAGTGGCAGGAAGAGGATTCAGGAAGCTGGAGAGTATGGGGTCTGAACGAAGTTACACAAATGGGAAGAGTTGTCAAGAGTGGAGGTGTTTCCAGAGACAGCAATGGTCTGATCTGGAGCAGAGGACCCACATGCAGACACACAGCGAGGGAAGGACATGCAAACACACACACACACACACACACACACACACACACACACACACACACACACAGTGAGGGGGATACATGCAGACACACAGTGAGGGAGGGACACACACACGCAAATCGAGAGAGAGGACTCACACAGCGAGGAAGGGACACACAGATTGAGGAAGACACACATACACACACAGCGAGGGAGTGACACGCACAGACACGCAGCGAAGGGACACACACCGCGAGGGAGGGACACGTAAACACACACAGCGAGGAAGACACACACACACACGCACACACACACACACACACACACACACACACAGAGCAAGGGAGGGACACGCACAGACACGCAGCGAAGGGACACACACAGCGAGGGAGGGACATGCACACACAGTGAGAGGGAGGGCATGTACACACAAATTGAGAGGGGGCACACAAATGCAAAGCGAGGGAGGGACACACACAAATACACACAGCGAGGGAGGGATACACACGCAAAGCGAAGGAGGGACATGCAAACACACAGTGAGGGGAATACAGGCAGACACTCAGCAAGGGAGGGACACACACACACACACACACACACACACACACACACACACACACACACAGCAAGGGACGGGGACACACACACTCAAAGCAAAGGAGGGACACACACACACACACACAAACACAGAGCAAGGGAGAGATGCACACACACAACGAGGAAGGGACAAACACACACACTTATGGTGAGGGGAATACACGCAGACACACAGTGAGGGAGGGACACGCACATACACTGCAAGGGAGGGACAAGCACACACGTCGAGGGGGAGGGCATGTGCACAGAAATTGAGAAGGGGCACGCACACACAGCGAGAGAGGACACACACAGACACGGCAAGGGTGGGACACACGCACACAGCAAGCTGGTCACACACTCACACACAGCGAGGGAGGGACACACCCACACACACACACACACACACACACACACACACACACACACACACACACTCACAGAGCAAGGGAGTGACACGTGCACACACAGCAAGAGGCGCACACACACATGCACAAAGCAAGGGAGGGACACGCACACATACACACACATACAGTGAGGGAAGGACACTCACATACACTGTGAAAGGGTCACACATACTTACAGCAAGAGGGGACACGTACACACAGCGAGGGATGGACACGCTCATGCTCAAGCACACAAACACAGACACACAGTGAGAGAGGGACACGCGCACACAGAGCAAAAGAGGGACACGTGCACACACATGCACACACAGCGAGGGAGGGCCACACACACACACACACACACACACACACACAGAGCAAGAGAGTAGCTCACAACACACAGCGAGGGAGGGAGGGACACACACACACACACACACACACACACACACACACAGCGAGGGAGCGGCACGCGCATGAGGAAGCAAACAAACACAGACACACACAGCGAGAGAGGGACACGCATACACACACACACAGTCAGGGAGGGGCATGCATACACAGCGAGGAAGGAACACACACAGAAAGCAAGAGAGGGACATGCGCACACAAAGCCAGTGGGGAGACACATGCTCACACAACGAGGGAGGGACAAGCACACACACCAAGACGGGGGGGGGGGGGAGACACACACACACACACACACACACACACACACAGAGCAAGGGGGAAACTCTCACAAACACAGCGAGGGAGGGACACACCCACACAAACACACACCCACACACACAGTGAGGAGGGACACGCACACACACACACACACACACACACACACACACACACAGAGCAAGGGAGGGGCACGCATACACACAGCAAGGGGGGATGCGTACACACCCACCAAGGGGGGAACACACACACACAGTGAGGGAGACACACACACATGCACAGCAAGGAAGGGACACACCCACAGAGAGGGAGGGACACGCAGCGAAGGGACACACACACAGACACAGCAAGGGAAGGACATGCACACACAGTGAGGGAAGGACACGCTGAGACACGCAGCGAGGGAGGGAGCATGGACACACACAGCGTGGGAGGGACACACAGCGAGGGAGCGACACATACACACAGCGAGGGAGGGACACACACACACATGTCGAGGGGGAGGGCATGTGCACAGAAATTGAGAGGGGGCACACACACACACAGCAGGAGAGGACACACACAGACACGGCAAGGGTGGGACACACGCACAAAGCAAGGTGGTCACGGACTCACACACACAAGGGATGGTCACACGGACACACAAAGCGAGGGAGGGTCACGCACACATACATGCCCACACAGAAACACAGAGCAAGAGAGGGACATGCACACACGCAAACACAAACACAAGGGACGGATACACACACGCAAAGCGAAGGAGGGACACGGACACATAAACAAACACAGCAAGGGAGGGACATGCACAAGCACACACACACAAGGGACGGACACAAGCAAAGTGAGGAAGTAACACGCACACATACACACACACACAAACACAGAGCAAGGGAGTGACACGTGCACACACAGCGAGCGTGGGATACACACAGCGAGGGGGTTACCCGCCGGCGCGCACACACACACACACACACACACACACACACACAGAGCGAAGGAGGGACACGCACAGATACATACACACAAACACAGAGCAAGAGAGGGACATGCACACGCACAACGAGGGAGGGACACACACACACACACACACACACAGACACAGCGAGCGAGAGAGAGAAACATACACACAATGCGATGGAGTGACACACACTCAAACAGCGAGTGAGGGACACGCAGTGAAGGGGGGACACACAAACAAACAGCAAGGAAGGGACACACACACACACACAGCGAGTGAGGGACTTGCTGAGACACACAGCGAGGGAGGGATGCGAGCACACACAGCGAAGGAGGGACACACACACACAGCAAGAGGGGGACACACACACAGAGCAAGGGTGGAACCTCACACACACACAGTGAGGGAGGGACATGCACACAAGAACAGCAAGCGGGACACACACACACAGAGCGAGGGAGGGACACACACACACACACACACACACACACACACACACACACACACACACCGACAGCGAGGGAGCGACACGTGCATGAGAAAGCACAAAAACACAGACAGACACAGCAAGAGAGGGACATGCACACACACAGCGAGGGAGGGACACACACACACACAGCGAGGGAGGGACACACACACACACACTCGCAGCGAGGGAAGGACACACACAAACACACACACACACTCGCAGCGAGGGAGGGACACACACACACACACGCACTCGCAGCGAGGGAGGGACACACACACGCACACAAACTCGCAGCGAGGGAGGGACACACACCCACACACACTCGCAGCGAGGGAGGGACACACACCCACACACACTCGCAGCGAGGGAGGGACACACACCCACACACACACACTCACTCACTCACAGCGAGGGAGGGACACACACGAGGGAGGGACACACACGAGGGAGGGACACACACAGCAAGAGACACATGCGCACACACACACTCACACAGCAAGGGAGGGACACACAGACGCATACTGAGTGAGTGATACGCATACACACACATACAAAGCGAGGGGAGGACACCCTGACACACAGCAAGAGGGGCACACACACACACACACACAGCGAGGATGGGACACGCACACACACAGCGAGGTTGAGACACGCAGACACAGCGAGGGTGGGACATGTGCTCAAAAAGCGAGAGGGGACACACACAAAGTGAGGGAGGGAGACACGCAGACATACGCACAAACACACACACACACACAGTGAGGGAGGGACATGCTCACACACACAGTGAGGGAGGGACAAACACACACAGTGAGGAGAGTTACACACACACACACAGCGAGGGAAGGGGACACACAAGCATACACACACACACAAACACAGAACAGTGGAGGGACACATGCACACACAGTGATGTGTCTCCTCGGACGTGTAATCGTCCAGCTCTCACTCCAGTCTGCTCCCTCACAGGGTCACCATCTCTGTGACTCCCAGGTACAACTAGGCCTCGATCCTCAGTGCGGATTTATATTCTCCCAGGTGTGAGTCAGCCTCATGCTCCTGCTCCAAGTTGCTCCGTCACACGGTCACTCCCTCTGTGACTCGGTGCTGATTTCGAGCCTCCTGCTCTGCTTTTTATCCAAATCCAAGTCCCAGTCGGCCTTGACCCTCGCTGCTGATTGATATTCTCCCACTTTGTGCTGCTCTTTCTCAGGTTCTCTCCCTTTGTGACTCCCAGGTAATGGTCGGCCTCAAGCCTCAGCTGAGATTTATAACATCCCATTCCCCACTGCTCTCTTACAGGATCGCCGTTGTGTCTGGAAGACAGTGGGGAAGAGGAGGATTAGACAGAGCAGAAGGTGTTACAGTGATTGAGGGAGCTGGAGGGGATGGAACAGGTTATCTGGGGAGCGAGGCAGACCTGCAGGAACTAAAGAACGTTACTGGAAGATAAAGAGAGTGTTGCAGACACTGAAGAAGGCAAAGAAATAGAGAGATGGTGGATTGTTCATGATGGAGCTTTGTAGAGTCTAAAGGGCTTCAAAGTTTGAGAGAAGATTTGTAGCTCGGGTGCTCATTGTTGTGGTTCTGTTCACCGAGTTGGGAATTTGTGTTGCAGACGTTTCGTCCTCTGTCTAGGTGACATCCTCAGGGAGCCTCCTGTGAAGCGCTTCTGTGCTGTTTCTTCCGGCATTTATAGTGATTTGTATCTGCCGCTTCCGATTGTCAGTTCCAGCTGTCCGCTGTAGTGGCCGGTATATTGGGTCCAGGGCGATGTGCTTATTGATTGAAACTGTCAGATGAGTGCCATGCCTCCAGGAATTCCCAGGCTGTTCTCTGTTTGGCTTGTACTATAATAGTAGTGTTGTCCCAGTCGAATTCATGTTGCTTGTCATCTGCGTGTGTGGCTACTAAGGATAGCTGGTCGTGTCGTTTCGTGGCTAGTTGGTGTTTGTAGAAGCGGTTCGTTAGCTGTCTTCCTGTTTGTCCTATGTCGTGTTTTGTGCAGTCCTTGCATGGGATTTTGTACACTACATTGGTTTTGCTCATGCTGGGTATCGGGTCCTTCATCCTGGTGAGTTGTTGTCTGAGAGTGGCTGTTGGTTTGTGTGCTGTTATGAGTCCTAGTGGTCGCAGTAGTCTGGCTGTCAGTTCAGAAATGTTCCTGATGTATGGTAGTGTGGATAGTCCTTTGGGTCGTGGCATGCCTTCATTCCATTGGCTTTCCCTGAGGCATCTGTGGATGAAATTGTGTGGAGTTTGACCCCACCCTGCAGCTCACCAATTGGATAAACAACACACTGAGAAACCTACAAAAGAAAAACGGACAGATAACCAGGTTTGACCTACAAATAATGAAAACTGAAAGCAACAACATCCTCAGATTCTATGGACTACCTAAAGTGCACAATCCAGACATCCCACTCAGACCCATAGTATCACGACCAACATAGTATCCTATCAACAAAGACGGCATACTCAAACTCCTGGACCTGTGCCTTACAACATACTTCACATTCAACAACCAAATATACGAACAAATCAACAGCACACCCATGGGCTCACCAATCTCTGGACTCATAGCAGAAGCGGTAATGCAAAGATTAGAACAAACAGTCTTACCGTAAATTCAACCCAAACTCTGGGTCAGATATGTAGATGATACCTTTGTAATCATTAAAAACACAGAAATAGAGAACACACACCAGATCATCAATGCCACACTCACAGGAATCCGATTCAGGAAAGAGGAAGAAAAGGACAACCAACTCCCATTCCTAGATGTGATGGTACAGAGAACACCGAATGGAGAATTGACCACAAACGTATCCAGGAAAGCCACACACACAGATCAAGTCCTGAACTCCGAAAACAACCACCTCAACACACACAAAAGAAGTTGCATCAAGACACTGTTCAAAAGGGCCACAACACACTGCAGTACACCAGAACTGCAAAAAGAGGAAGAAGAACACCTATACAATATATTCGCCAAAAACGGATACCCCCGCAATTTCATTAGGGATTGTCTGTATGGATTTGCTAGACAACTGTCCTCTGATATTGATGAGGGCAGTGCAGATGATGTTGTTTATATGGAGTTCATTAAGGTCTTTGACAAGGTCCCACATGGAAGGCTGGTCCAAAAGGGAAGATCCCATGGGATCCAAGGTAAGTTGGTAAATTGGGTCCACAATTGGTGGAGGGTTGGTTTTGTGATTGAAAGCCTTTGCCCAGCGGGTGTACCACAGGGATCTGTGCAGGAGCCATTGCTGTTCATTATGGACATTAATCACTCGGATGTAAAAGCAGAAGGTAACATTAGTAGGTTTGCAGATAACATGAAAGGTGAGGGCCTTGTCCACAGTGAGGGGGATGGTCTCAGGCTGCAGTCTGATATCGATCAAATGATAAACTGAGCAGAGTAATGGGAGACAGAGTTTACTTCTGATCACTGTGAGGTAATGCACTGAGAGAAGTCTAATAAACAAGTGATATACATCATGAATGGTAGGTCCTCCTGGAATACTGAGGAATACAGGGACCTTGGTGGGTAAGTCCCTGGATGTCTGAAGGTGTCAGCACAGGTAGACAGGGTGGGGAATACACTTGAACTGGGAGCAGGAGGGGCCCACATCCTGGTGGGGAACGTTGCTGGAGCTGCTCGAGAGGATTTAAACTCGTCTGGCAGGGCTGCGTGACTCCAAAGAGTCGTAAGGTCAGAAAGAAAGTTGAGGCTGGTACAAATGTTCAAGAGAGCAATATAAGTAGACAAGGCAGGCAAGAACATAGCAGACAATTAGGGAAAACTGGTGGATTAAACTGCAGTTATTTCAATGCAAAAGGCCAGACAGATAAGGCAGATGAACCCAGAGCATGGATGGGAACATGGGATTGGGATCCCATAGATATTACAGAAACACAGCTGAGGGAGCAACAGGAGCAGCAGCTCAATGTTCCGGAGACAGATACTACAGGAAGGATAGAACAGGAGGGAAAACAGGAGGAGAGCTGGTGGGTTTGATTGGGGGAAACATCCCAGCAGTACCTAGAGGGAGGATTCATGTCGGATCGCCCAGTTAAACGATATTAGTGGAACTGAGAAATAAAAATTGGTCATTAGTTTTCTCCGGTCGGACTACAGTGATAGGCAAAGGGAGATGGAGGAGCAAATATGTCAGGAGATTTCAGATATCTCTTAGAATAATAGGGTTGTAATGATAGGGGATCTTAACCGTTCCAAACCTGGACTGGGATTGCTACTAAGTTAAGCATTTGGAGAGAAGGGATTTGTTAAGTGTGTTCTGAAAACACCCAGTCATTATGTAAGTGGCCCAACTGGAGAATGGGGCTAAACCTGACCTCCCCTTCGGAAACAAGGTCGGGAACGGGACTGAGGTGTTTGTGGGGGAGCACTTTGGAAAGTTACCACAATTGTATTAGTATGAAAATAGCGATGGAAAAGGACAGGCCTGGTCCACAAGTTAAAGTTATTCAATGGAGCAAGATAGTATTAGACATGAATTTTTAAAGTAGATCTGGGGAGGCTATTTGCAGATAAAGGGAAGTCTGGCAAGTAGGAATATTTTAAAACCGAGATAAAAGGAGCGTTCAGCGCCAGCGTGTTCCTGTTAGTGTGCAGCTCAATGCTGACTGAATTAGGAAACACTGGCTGAGTTTCGAGGCTGTGGTCAAGAAAAAAGGGGTCACATGTCAGATATAACTGACTGACTCAAGGGAATCCCTTCAGGAGCATCCGGTCTGTTGGAATACACTTAGGATGGAAATCAGGAATGTAAAAAGGGGACACGAGATAGCTTTGGCAGAGAAAGTTAAGGAGAATCCAAAGAGACTCTACAAGTGTATAAAGAGCAAAAGAAGAGCTCGGGACAAACCCGGTCTCCTTAATGATCAATGAAGGCAACGATGTGTGAAACTACAAGATCCAAAACAAATATTTCACTTTGGAACTTACTGTGGATAAAGACTGGGGCGCTCAGGGAACTAAACAGTGTTTGGCCTGACCACTATTGGAATACTGTGTGTAATTCTGGTCTCAATGCCATCGGAAGGATGTCGTGGAACATGAATGGGTTCAGAAGAAATGACCAAAGATGGTGCCAGGGTTGGAGAGTTTGCGCAACAGGGAAAAGCCTGAATAGGCTGGGGCTGTTTTCAGTTGAACATGGGAGGCTGAGGAGTTAACCGATAAAAGGTGTTTAAAATCATGATGGTCATCGACAGGGTCAATAGACAAGGTCATTTCCCCAGGCGAGGGAAACTTTTCAAAGGGATCTAAAGGACAACTGGCTCTCACAGAGTGGATGGAATAAGCTGCCAGAGCAAATAGTGGAGGCTGATAGAAATACATTTAAAAGGCATGTGGATGGGTGTATGAATAGCAAAGGGTTCAGAGGGATATTGGCAAAATTGTGGCAAATGTGACTAGAAACGTCATGCAGGAGTTGGTCCGAAGGGCCTGTTTCTGTGCTGTACATCTCTATGACTCAATGTCTTGAAATGAGTCCACATTATAGAAAAGGAGGTGCTGGAGGTTTTAAAACACACAGGTAGATAAATCCCCAGGACCTGATCAAATGGATCTCAGGACATTGTGTGAAGCTGGTGAAGAAATTGTAGGGCCTCCAACAGAGATATTTGTCCCATAGAGAGCTGCATGTGATAGTCTGATAGACTGGAGGGTGGCATTGTGGACAGTGAAGAAGGTTTTCTGAGATTACAAAAGGATCCTGATGAAATGTGTGAAAGGCTGAAAAACGGTAGATAGAGCTCAATCTGAATAAATGTGAGGTAATGCATTTGGATCAACAAACACGGGCAGGGCTTATACAATTAATGGCAAGACCTTCGGTAGTGTTGTAGAACAGAGGGACCTCACGGTTCAGCGACATAATTCTTTGAAGTTTGCAACATGGAGAGACAGGATAGTTTTAAAAAAGGTGCTGGCCTCACTTGCTTTCATTGCTCAGTCCTTTGGATATAGGAGTTGGGAAGTCGCATTGAGATTATACAGGCCATTGCTGAGTCCTCTTCTGGAATACTGTGTCCAGTTCTGGTCGCCCAGTTATAGGAAGGATATTATTAAGTTGGAAAGGGTTGGGAGGAGGTTTACTGGGATGTGGCTGGGTACGAAAGGCTTCAGTATAAAGAAAGGCTGAATAGGTTGGTATTTTTCACTGAAACCTGAATGTTGACAGATGACCTCATAGAAGTTTATAAAATCATGGGGAGGATAGATAGAGTTAATGGGAGTTGTCTTTTCCCATGGACAGGGGAGTTTCAAGACAAGGCACTACATTTTTAAGTTTAAAGGAGAGACATATATAAAAAAAAGACACGAGAGGCACATTGTTACACAGGGGGTGGGTTGTGTGTGAAATGAACTTCCCAAGGAAGGGGTGAACATGGGGACAATTACAATGTTTAAAAGACATTTGGATTAGTACATTTGGTTAGGTTTAACCAAACACTGCAGTCTGACTCTCTGACTATGATTATAATGTTGTATCATTAATTAAGAAAGGCTGCAAGAGAAAGCCAGTGAACTACAGAATGATGAGCGAGACATCAGGACGGGTCAGTTGTTGGCGGTCATTCTGAGAGGTAGGCCGTCCATGCATTTGGAAAGATAAGGCCTGATTACGGACAGCCAGCATGGCTTTATGCATGGGAAAACATGTCTCACAAACTTGACTGGAGTTTGCTCAAGATGTGACCAAAAAGATAGACGAAGGGAGAGCAACAGACGTTGTTTCTGGCTTCCACAAACCCTTGTTCAGGATGTAGCATGATACATTGGTTAGTAAGGGTAGATCGCAAGTGATCAGAGAGAGCTAGCCAACTGGATACAAAATGGGATGACAGTGGGAGACAGAGGGTGGTGGGAGAGGGTTGTTGTTCAGACTGGAGGCCTCTGACCAGCAGTGTGCTGTAAGGATTGGTGCTGGGACCACTGTTGTGCACCATTTACATAAACAATCTGAGTGAAAATATAGGAATCCCTGTTAGTATGTTTATGGATACCAAGATTAGTGGAAGAGTGGGCAGGGCATATAGTTATCGAAGGGGATGGTAATCAACTGGGCCAAGGAATGAAAGATGGAGTTTAATTCAGGTGTTGGATTTTGTTCAGACAAACCAGAGAGGACTAACACAGTTAATGGTTGGGCCCTGGGCAGTGTTGTAGAAAAGGGAGAGACCAAGGGGTGCAGTTACATTTTTCCTTGGACTGGCATCACAGGGCGACAGGGTGTAGAAAGCGGCAATTGGCACACTTGTCTTCATTGGTCAGAGCATTGAGTACATGAGTTGGAGATATTGGTAACACTGTCGTCTATATTTCTCCTGGGCAGAGGAGGCCACGAGGTGACCTTATAAAGGTTTATGAAACCATGTATGGTCTAAGTAAGGTGAATTGCCAAGGGTAGGTGAGTCCATAGCAGGAGGCATAAACGTGAGGTGTGAGAGCAAGGATTTAAAGAGGGAGCTGAGGGGCAACGTTATCCACAGAGAATGGTGCATAGACAGAATGGACTGCCAGAGGAAATGGTGAAAACAAGTACAATTACAACATGGAAAAGACACTCGGGTAGGTACATGGAGAGGAGAAGGTTTGAAGGGATATGAGCCAAACACGGGCAAATGCGACTCATTCCATTTAGGGAACCTTGGCCGAAGAGTCATGCTGTACAGAAACAGACCCGATGTCTCAAGTTATTGGAGGAGGAGACTATCGAGACAAGGCATGTTGTAGAGACTGAAGAAAGTTATAGCGATACGGATGGTCGTCTGGACTGGAGGTTTCAAATATGTGAAATAATTGGAGAGAGGGGAGGAGATGACAGAGATAGGAACTGTTATAGGAGTTAGAATGATTGAAGACACTGGTCCTCAATACAAGCCATAGATACAGTGTTGGAGAGGGAATAGGGAACAGAAAGATCCCAGGCAGCATTACCACTCTCTCGTGGGAGGCCTGCTTTCCCCTCAGTTGTTCTGACGCTCCCTAAGAAAGCACAGGCCTGGACTGATAACTGGGAACTCCCGATGCTGTCTCATTACAACAAAACTTGCAGCAGACGTGGTGATTGAGCCTGGGGTGGGTCTGTACTGTGCTCCCCCTCCAGCACTTTCTCTCTGTCACGTCTTGTTAGCTGATGTTTGGATCCCCCTTATTACTTTCTGCTCGGTGCACTGGAATGATCTTACCTGGTAGCAGGGTTTATTGAAGACTCCTGACCTCCCTGACTTTGTCTTTCTGGCTGACCAACCACCGTCCCAACCAGCAGTTGGCAAGTCTTTTGAGTCAGGAACTCCATGAGTACCTGTAGAGGACACAGAAATAGGCAAAATGGGAAATTAGATTAATGCTTTAAGTGTTACACATATAGAATGGCACTGAGCCCACAGAGATTTGGAAAATCGCAGTCTCCATTCCTGACCTGTGCTGCCTCATCTCTCTGGAGTGGAGAATTCTGTTGGCTCATGATCTGGAGTAGCTTCAAGAGGGAGAGACGCTGACAGAAGCAGCAATTAGACCCAGACAGTGAGGGATACCACATGGAGAGGTACTGAGTCACATCACCAGAGTGCCGGCTCAAACAATTGTGCAGGAAGAAAGAGTTTTGATTCATGTTGCACTGCGATATACAAACTGTGAGCAGGCGAAGTGATGGCCAAGTGGCATTATTGTGTGATAATTTATCCAGAAACTCAGCCAGTGTTCTCTGGACACAGGTTCAAATCCCACCATTGTAAATGATTGAATGTGAAGTCAATGCTTCAAAACGATGTCATTAAAAACATATAAGTGAGTATTAAACAATTGCTGATGTTAAGAAAAATCCATCGGGTGCGTTCCTGTCTTTAGTGAAGTAATAGACAATAGACAATAGACAATAGACAATAGATGCAGGAGTAGGCCATTCTGCCCTTCGAGCCTGCACCGCCATTCAATATGATCATGGCTGATCATTCCTAATTAGTATCCTGTTCCAGCCTTATCTCCATACCCCTTGACTCCACTATCTTTAAGAGCTCTATCCAATTCTTTCTGAAAAGAATCCAGAGACTGGGCCTCCACTGCCCTCTGGGGCAGAGCATTCCACACAGCCACCACTCTCTGGGTGAAGTAGTTTCTCCTCATCTCTGTCCTAAATGGTCTACCCCGTATTTTTAAGTTGTGTCCTCTGGTTCGGCACTCCCCCATCAACGGAAATATGTTCCCTCCTGCCAGAGTGTCCAGTCCTTTCATAAGCCTATACGTTTCAATCAGATCCCCTCTCAGTCTTCTAAACTCAAGGGTATACAAGCCCAGTCGCTTCAGTCTTTCCGTGTAAGGCAATCCTGCCATTCCAGGAATTGACCTCGTGAACCTACGCTGCACTCCCTCAATAGCCAGAATGTCTTTCCTCAAATTTGGAGACCAGAACTGTACACAGTACTCCAGGTGTGGTCTCACCAGGGCCCTGTACAGCTGCAGAAGCACCTCTTTGCTTCTATACTCAATCCCTCTTGTTATGAAGGCCAGCATGCTATTAGCCTTCTTCACGACCTGCTGTACCTGCATGCTTGCCTTCATTGACTGGTGGACAAGAACACCCAGATCTCTCTGAACAGCCCCTTTACCTAATTTGATACTATTGAGGTAGTAATCTGCCTTCCTGTTCTTGCCACCAAAGTGGATAACCAGACATTTATCCACATTAAACTGCATCTGCCATGCATCTGCCCACTCACCTAACTTGTCCAGGTCACCCTGTAATCCCCTAACATCCTCATCACATTTCACCCTACCACCTAGCTTTGTGTCATCAGCAAATTTGCTAATGTTATTGCTGATACCATCTTCTATATCATTTACATATATTGTAAAAAGCTGCGGTCCCAGCACGGATCCCTGCGGTACCCCACTGGTCACTGCCTGCCATTTCGAAATGGAGCCGTTAATCACTATCCTTTGTTTCCTATTAGCCAACCAATTCTCTATCCAATCTAGTACTTTGCCCCCAATCCCGTGCGCCCTAATTTTACTCACTAACCTCTTGTGTGGGACTTTATCAAAAGCTTTCTGAAAGTCCAGGTACACTACATCCACTGGATCTCCCTCGTCCATCTTCCGAGTTACATCCTCAAAAAATTCAAGAAGATTAGTCAAGCATGATTTCCCCTTCATAAATCCATGCTGACTCTGTCCTATCCTGTTACTATTATCCAGATGTGCCGTAATTTCATCCTTTATAATAGACTCCAGCATCTTTCCCACCACTGAGGTCAGACTAACTGGTCTATAATTTCCTGCTTTCTCCCGCCCACCCTTCTTAAAAAGTGGCACAACATTAGCCGCCCTCCGATCCTCAGGAACCAACCCCGATTCTATTGAACTCTGGAAAATAATCACCAGCGCATCCACGATTTCCCGAGCCACCTCCTTCAGTACCCTGGGATGCAGGCCATCAGGTCCCGGAGACTTATCAACCTTCAGACCTAACAGTCTCTCCAACACCAAATCCTGGCAAATAGAAATTCCCTTAAGTTCAGGTCCTTCAGCCACTGTTACCTCAGGGAGATTGCTTGTGTCTTCCCCAGTGAACACAGATCTGAAGTACCCATTTAATTCCTCTGCCATTTCTTCGTTCCCAGTAATATATTCCCCTGCTTCTGTCTTCAAGGGCCCAATTTTTGTCCTAACCATTTTTTTGCCTTGGACATACCTAAAAAAAGCTTTTACTATCCTCCTTTATATTCTTGGCCAGTTTACCTTCGTACCTCATTTTTTCTCTGCGTATTTCCTTCTTACTAATCCTCTGTTGTTCTTTAAAAGCTTCCCAGTCCTCCGTTTTCCCACTTATCTTCGCTAAGTTATACTTTTTCTCTTTTAACCTTATATGTTTCTTTACTTCCCTTGTCAGCCACGGCCGCCCATGTCTCCTCCTGGGATCTTTCTTCCTTTTAGGAATGAACTGATCCTGCATCTTCTGCATTATACACAGAAATATCTGCCATTGTTCCTCCACGGTCTTCCCTGTTAAGGTATTAAACCATTGAACTTTGGCCAGTTGCTCCCTCATAGCTCCATATTTCCCTTTATTCAACTGAAATATTGTCACTTCAGATTGTACCCACTCCCTCTCAAATTGCAGATTGAAGCTTATTGTATTATGGTCACTACTTTCGAATGGTTCCTTCACTTCGAGGTCACTGACCAATTCTGGTTCGTTACACAATACCAGATCCAGAATCGCCTTATCCCTGGTCGGCTCCAGCACCAGCTGCTCTAAAAATCCATCTCTGAGCCACTCCACAAAGTCTCTTTCTTGAGGCCCGATACCATCCTGATTCTCCCAGTCTACCTGCATGTTAAAATCCCCCATAACAACTGTAGTAACATCTTTGCGACAAGCCAATTTCAGCTCCTGATTCAACTTACCTCCAACATCCAGACTACTGTTTGGGGGCCTGTAGATGACTCCCATGAGGGTCTTTTTACCCTTAGTGTTTCGAAGCTCTATCCACACTGACTCTACATCCCCTGACTCTAGGTCCGCCCGCGCAAGGGACTGAATATCCTCCCTTACCAACAAGGCCACCCCACCCCCTCTGCCCGTCAGTCTATCCTTACGATAACACATGTAGCCTTGAATATTCATTTCCCAGGCCCTGTCCCCATGAAGCCACGTCTCAGTTATCCCCACAATATCGTATCTGCCAATTTCCAAAAGAGCCTCAAGCTCATCCACCTTGTGTCTAATGCTTCGTGCATTCATATATAGAATTTTTAATTTGTTACTGCTCTCACCCTTCCCCTCAACCCTTATTTCACTCAACTTTACAGCATGATGCCTTTTCCAGTTTTCTGCCTCCTTGATACAGTTGTCTTTCTTGACTCCTCTTGTTCTAACTACCCCTTCAATTTCCTTTTTAAACATCCAGCTTGTCCCCTCCCCCCCGCTACTTAGTTTAAATGTAGCGGTGTTGCAGCAGAAAACCTGCCTGCCAGAATGCCGATCCCTGTTCTATTAAGGTGCAAGCCATCTCTCTTGTAGAATTTATGGTTACCATAAAATATACCCCAGTGATCCAAGAACTTGAAACCTTGCTTCCTGCACCAGTTCCCCAACCACACGTTCAAGTCCATTATCTCCCGGTTTCTGGCCACACTAGCCCGAGGAACTGGAAGCAAACTGGAGATAACCACCTTGGACGTCCTGCTTTTTAGCCTTCTTCCTAGTTCTGCGAAGTCTCGCTGTAGTATGTTCCTCCTCTTCTTCCCGACATCATTTGTGCCGACGTGTACCACCACCTCGGGCTCTTCACCCTCGTCCTTGAGGATGTCCTGCACTCTGTCCGCGATGTCTTTCACTCTAGCACCAGGAAAGCAACACACCATCCTTAAATCCCGTCTGCTGCCACAAAAACTAAGATGGGACAGGGATATCACAGGTATTCCAGAAACAACAGCTGAGGGAGGGACAGGACAGGCAGCTCAATGTTCCAGGGGACAGATGCTGCAGGAAGGACAGAAGGGGAGCTGAGAGAGGAGGAGAGCTGCTGGTTCTGATTGGGTGAAACATCCCAGCAGGACTGAGAGAGGATATTCCTGCAGGATCGCCCAGTGAAGCTGTGTTCGTGGAATTAATCAATAACAATGGGTCTGCCCTTTCCTCTGGTTGTTCTACAGACCCCGAGAGCCGCGCCCTCCTGCACCTTGACCTTCTCAAGATGGCGGCCCTGAACTCCGCGCTCCCTCTTCCCTCAAACAAATGGCGGCCGTGACTCTGGGCCCCTTCCCTGATCAGAGACCGCCGCCTCCTTACCCGGGCCTGGAGGGTCTTTTTCGAGTTATTTTTAACCTGTATCCAGGAATTGTGAAATCTCTCCGGTCCTTTCTCCAGCGAGGCTCCCACACACCGGCTCTAAGCGCCGCTCTCTGAAGCCGATCGCAGCCGCTGCCGGAGAAAGTAGCTCCATGTCTATTTTTCTCCGTGACCTGTTCAATGTGACACTGCGCATGCCCTGTATGGAAACCAAACTGCGCGTGCGTCTGAGGTGATCAGTGAGATTATAGAGAATATTCATCTCTGCACAGGATCATGGGTGAAATAATAGTCATTAACAATTGCTCTGTGGAGTTACAGTCATTGAGATCATTAGTATGCAGATAGATTGTTTGGTCCAACTTAACCACACTAGCCAGGTATGTAAATTACCAATCGTTCTGGGAGTTTGAAACTAAGTTTCTTCCTCAAGTTGTGTAAACCTACCTGTGAATTATTCACGCCATCCTATGAATTATTCTCAGCTCGTCCCCCTACACAAGTGCAAAATCACCCATGTGTTTATCTAAGGATTGTTTAAATCTCCCTAATTCACGTTATCAGATTTACATCTCAACTATTTCTTAAAAATCTCACATCGATTCATGGGAGAGGCTTAATGCTCCACTATGTAGTGAGAATGATCAATCCTGAAGCGTTCACTCTCCGAGAATGCTTTGTCCCCGCTCCTCACTCACTCTGGTTAGACGACCGGCCGCTGCTCGGTCGTCCTGTTCCGCCACTTCCTTCCAATTACGGAGTTGATTCAGGCGCGACTCAGCAGGCTAAGGGACAAGGGAAGTTAGAGTCGATGCCTTGTGATGTGGTGAAAATATCCCGAATCTTGGATCGAGAGGCCTGAGTTCATTTCACAGCTTGTGCAGGTGTGTGTAATAACGACTTTATTAAGAAAAAACAAGGGAAGGCAGGAACAGTGTAAAAACAATAGAACATGCAAACAATGTGGTGGGGCTCTCAATGCTCTGGTGATTATAGCCTTTAACATGTGTTTCAGGGCCCCAGTACAGACTGTGCCACTCCTCTTTGTGCACAGCCAGATACCAAAGTGATGTGGTGGGGTACAGATTCTGGATTAGTGGTGCTGGAAGAGCACAGCAGTTCAGGCACCATCCGAGGAGCAGTAAAATCGACGTTTCAGGCACAAGCCCTTCATCAGGAATAAAGGCAGAGAGTCTGAAGCGTGGAGAGATAAGCTAGAGGACGGTGGGGTTGGGGAGAACATAGCATAGAGTACAATAGGTGAGTGGGGGAGGGGATGAAGGTGATAGGTCAGGAGCAGTCGGAGGATGGAGCAGATAGGTGGAAAAGAAGATAGGCAGGTAGGACAAGTCAGAACAAGTCACTGGGACAGTGCTGAGCTGGAAGTTTGGAACTGGGATGAGGTGGGGGAAGGGGAAATGAGGAAACTGTTGAAAGTTGCCCTCGGGTTGAAGTGTTGCGAGGGGGAAGATGAGGCGTTCTTCCTCCAGGCGTCCGGTGGTGAGGGAGCGGCGGTGAAGGAGGCCAGGACCTCCATGTCCTCGGCAGAGTGGGAGGGAGAGTTGAAATGTTGTGCCAGAGGGCAGTGTGGTTGACTGGTGTAGGTGTCCCGGAGATGTTCCCTAAAGCGCTCTGCTCGGAGATTGTCCAGTCTCCTCAATGTAGAGGAGACCGCATTGGGAGCAACGGATACAATAAATAATATTACTCGATGTGCAGGTAAAACTTTGATTGAATTGGAAGGCTCCTTTAGGGCCTTGTATAGAGGCGAGGGAAGTGGTGTGGTCGCAGGTTTTACAATTCCTGCGGTGGCAGGGGAAGGTGCCAGAATGGGAGGGTGGGTTGTGGGGGGCGTGGACCTGACCAGGTAGTCATGGAGGGAACGGTCTTTGCGGAAGTCAGAAAGGGGTGGGGAGGGAAATATATCCCTGGTGGTGGAGTCTGTTTGGAGGTGGCAGAAATGTTGGCGGATGATTTGGTTTATGCGAAGGTTAGTGGGGTGGAAGGTGAGCACCAGGGGCGTTCTATCCTTGTTACATTTGGAGGGGTGGGGTCTGAGTGCAGAGGTGCGGGTTGTGGACGAGATGCATTGGAGGGCATCTTTAATCACGTGGGAAGGGAAATTGTGGTCTCTAAAGAAGGAGGCCACCTAGTGTGTTCTGTAGTGGAACTGTTCCTCCTGGGAGCAGATATGGCAGAGGCGGAGGAATTGGGAATACGGGATGGCATTTTTGCAAGAGGTAAGGTGGGAAGAGGTGTAATCCAGGGAGCTGTGGGAGTCGGTGGGTTTGTAAAAAATATCAATGTCAAGTCGATCATCACTAATGGAGATGGAGAGGTCCAGGAAGGGGAGGGTGGTGTCAGAGATGGTCCAGGTAAATTTAAGGTCAGGGTGGAATGTGTTGGTGAAGTTGATGAATTGCTCAACCTCCTCGCGGGAGCATGAGGTGGCACCAATGCGGTCATCAATGTAGTGGAGGAAGAAGTGGGGAGTGGTGCTGGTATAATTACAGAAGAACAACTGATCTACGTAGCCAACAAAGAGGCAGGCATAGCTGGGGCCCATATGTGTGCCCATGGCTACCCCTTTGGTCTGGAGGAAGTGGGAGGATTCAAAGGAGAAATTGTTAAGGGTGAGGACCAGTTCGGCCAAAGGAATGAGTGTGTCGGTGGGGACGTCGGGAGAGGAAAAAACAGAGGGCTTGGAGGCCCTGGTCATGGCAGATGGAGATGTAGAGGGATTGAATATCCATGGTGAAGATGAGGCATTAGGGGCCGAGAAACTGAAGTCTTGGAGGAGATGGAGGGCGTTGGTTGTGTCTCTCACGTATGTGGGGACTTCCGGGACAGTGTCATGGAAGTTAGAGATGAGTTCAGTAGGGCAGGAGCATGTTGAGACAATGGGTCGGCCAGGGTGGTCAGGCTTGTGGATCTTGGGAAGGAGGTGGAACCGGGCAGTACGGGTTTCCCGGACTGTGAGGTTGGAAGCTGTGGGTGGGAGATCTCCTGAGGTGATGAGGTTCTGTATGGTCTGGGAGGTGATGGTTTGGTGATGGGGGGGTGGGGTCATGGTCGAGGGGGCAGGAGGAAGAGGTGTCCTCGAATTGGCGTTTGGCTTCAGCGGTGTAAAGGTTAGTGTGCCAGACTATCACTGTGCCCCCTTTATCTGCTGGCGAAATGGTGAGGTTGGGATTGGAGCAGAAGGATTGGAGGGCTGCGCGTTGTGACGGTGAGAAGTTGGAGTGGGGGAGGTGGGTAGACAGGTTGAGGCGGTTAATGTCCCGGCGGCGGTTGAAAATGAAGAGGTCGAGGGCATGTAATAGGCAGGTAATAGGGGTGTCCAGGTGGATGCAGTGTGTTGGACATGGGTGAAGGGGTCCTCTGAAGGTGGGCAGGAGTCCTGATTGTGAAAGTAAGCTTGGAGATGGAAGCAACAGAAGAATTGTTCGACGTCACGGCGTGTATTAAATTCATTGATGCGTGGATGGAGGGGGATGAAGGTGAGGCCTTTGCTGAGAACTGATCATTCGTCCTCAGTGAGGGGAAGGTCTGGAGGGATGGTGAAAACTCGGCAGGGCTGGGAGCTGGAATCTGGTGTGGGTGTGGATCTGGGAGTGGGGGCGGAGCCTGTAACTGGAGTGGGAGGAATGGAGTCATGAGCAGGGTTCCACCCCCATTCCCCCCACGCTGACGTCATCATCCTCGGAAAAGTACCTCCATTGTCTACCTTTCTAATCCTCTGATCATCTTGTATGTCTCTATCAAATCCCCTCTAGCCTTATTCTTGCCAATGAGAAGAGTTTCAAGTCTCTCCGCCTTTCCTCACAAGACCTTCTCTCCAGACCAGGCAATGTTCTGGTAAATCTCCTCTGCACCTTTTCCAATGTTCCCAGATCTTTCCGGAAATATGGGCACCAGAACTGAACACAATATTCCAAGTGTGGCTGCACCAGCATTTTGTATAGTTGCAGTATGGTATTTCAACTTCGGAACTCAATCCCTCCACGAATGAAACCTAACACACCGTTTGCCTTCTTAACAGCACTATCAACCTGGGTGACAACTTTCAAGGATCTATGTACATGGACTCAAAGATCCCTCTGCACACCACACTACCAAGATTTTTTCCATTGACCCAGTATTCAGCCTTCCTGTTATTCTTCTCAAAGTGCATCACCTCACATTTAGTTGCATTGAACTCTATTTGCCACCTCTCAGCCCAATTCTGCAGGTTATCCAAGTCTCTTTGCAAGCTGTAACATTCTTCCACACTGTCCACTACGACACTGACTTTAATGTCGTCTGCAAATTTCCTAATCCATTCACCTATACCTGCAGTGGTCCCAAAACAGATCCTGGTGGCACATGACTAGTAACTGGACTCATCACGTTCGCCTCATACACAAAAGGTCCCAGTTTGAAACTGGGGAGAAACTGCTTTGTTCTTCAACTGCAGCCTTTTACATGGACAAGAACGGAGCTTTCTTGCTTGCTTTCCCATCTGCAAACCTGCCTTAGATTTTGCTTGAACAAATCTGCTCTCGTAGTGAGACTTGTTTCTATTTCTCTGCATTTTCTCCAACAGCTTACCATGTGGAACCTTATCAAAGGCTTTACTTTTGTCCATGTGTACCACGTCAAATGCCCTACCCTCATCTCCAAGCTTGGTGACCTTCTCAAAAAACTCAATGGGGTTTGTGAGACATGACCTGTCCTTGACAAAACCAAGTTGACTATCTGAAATCAAATTGATGTTTGCCAGATGATTTTAAATCTTATTTCTTATAATCCTTTCCTAAACCTTTCCTACAACAGAAGTAAGGCTCACTGGTCTATAATTACCTGGATCATCTCTACCACCCTTCTTCAACAAGGACACAACATTTGCAATCTTCCAGTGCTCTGGTACCAAATCTGTAGACAATGATAACTCAAACATCCAAGCCAAAGTCTATGCTACCTTCTCCCTAGCTTCCCAGAGAATCCTCTGATAAATCCCATCCAGCCCAGGGGACTTGTCTATTTTCACACCATCCAGCATTAATAATACCTGTTGTGCGAGATAAGTGGCTGTCCAGCCCCATCTACGGCACTTTTTATTTCCCTTCCCAGGAACAAAGACACGGAGGAGTCAGTCCAAAACTTTTCATTCAACTTTGCAAAGTCGGGTGCTGTTCCCAAAGGTACACACACACAAGCATAGTAATCTCCACACATTATATACATGTATATGTGGGCTGGGTTTACTACTGCTGCCTTGACCAACGAGTGCTCGGATTCCCCACTGTTTTCCTTTTTTGGGTTCTGGTGCCTGCGATTCTTTTATCATTCACTTGGCCAATCAGTGTTTGAGCTTCCCATTCTTCCCTTATATGGATGATGTTGTACAACTGTGGTTAAGGGCGGCCTCTCAACTGTCGAGGAAAGCTGTTACAACTGTTTCATTCATATAAACGTGGGGGAGGTCCGGCAACAGTTTCGAGTGTCTGCTTGTGTTTACTATGAGGTAGAAAAGACTAAAAGGCAGCTAACCGTCTACCCCCTACATGCTTGTGTTTACTATGAGGTAGAAAAGACGAAAAGGCAGCTAACCGTTTAAAAATTACACTACCCCCTACAAATCCCCCGTGTCTTTTCTTACGGCCTGTAATTTTTCAACCGTAAGTTTCTTCTCCAGGGCATTTAATAACTCCCGAGCTTGTTAATCAAACTGCCCTTCTCTAATACTACCCCCGCCCAAGAGGGATTCACGTTGTTCCATCTCGAGATTTATTCGTTCAACGTGCCCATAGGGAACATCCTTCTTAGTAAGGGCGGTTTCGATCAGTCGTTGAGTTAATCCCCGGACACAGGGAATAACGCAACACCCAAGGGCAGTGAGTACCCCTGCCACCACTATACATGAGACAAGAAAGGGGACGACCACCCCCGTCTATTTACCGAACCAAGCTTCCAACCAGTCCGTGAGGCCAGAGTCGATGCCCGAGTTTTCGGCCAGTTCGTCCGCCAATGTGGTGAGTCCATCCAGGGCGCGGGTGATGGACCCATCAGGGGCTGTGTTGTTGGGGATGAAAGTGCAGCACTGAGTGCCTATCATGACACAAACACCCCCCTTCTCTGCCAACATCATGTCTAAGGCCAACCTATTTTCC
This sequence comes from Chiloscyllium punctatum, assembly GCF_047496795.1. Lineage (NCBI taxonomy): Eukaryota > Metazoa > Chordata > Chondrichthyes > Orectolobiformes > Hemiscylliidae > Chiloscyllium > Chiloscyllium punctatum. Next base: position 552,655 of record NW_027309846.1, on the reverse strand, counting down.
CACGCCATCCTACTAGTGGCGTCCAGTTGTTCTGCTATTCCTTTCACTGCATCCCGGGTATAATTAATGAACCTCTGCTGATTGTAGTAAATATAATTAATCCAATCCACGTTCTTATTGATGGTCACCCACCAGAACAGTGACGACTCAAAACCCGCCGCTATCTGGTTCCTAGCCTTGTATTCGTCAGGAACACCCCTGGCGACCCCTATGGCATCTAAATATATGTTATCATCGAAAGAGGTCTCCAAAGCTCTCTCAGTTCTTCCACTAGAACGGGGTCACTCTTGTTTTTCGAATGCCAGGGTGAATGGGATGACCAATTGAACGATCGCACAAGTGCCCGTCCATTTTTGGGGCAGGGTCGGTCGCAGAACCCTCCCACCACCGTACCACCAGAGGTCTGCCCTAGGTACATGAATGTGGGAGTAATTCCCGCCCCCGGTAGTTTCATTGACCAGCCGGATTGATCCGCTGCACTTGTCAAATGTCCCCACATCGTCGTCCCACTGTAGTCCCGTCCGAGAGACGCAGGCCTGGTGCGTACCCATTACCCCTGAGAATGATGGCGGGCGGGGCGCCCCCTCAGACCTGACGGGGGGAAACTTCAAACTCAAGGGTCGACAAGTGGGGTCGTTCCAGGCCTCTCGGTCCTGGTACAGCCTTATCATGCAGTCCATGGCTCGTGGGTGTTTCTCCCATCCCAGCGGGAATGGGACCACCTGAGGGTTAGGGCGGGCACTCGTGCATGCGTAGCAATCACTCTTTTTCATGCTCCTCACAGTATATTTGACCCATTCCATCCAGGCATTCGCCTCCCCGTATCCCGTTTCTATTTCAAAGGTCTTTTCCAAATCCGTTGTCTCAATTATTCTAATCTTTTCCTGCTTATCAGTGGTGGATGAGCCCCCAGACTCAGCTTCAATGACCGTGATATACGTGCAGCACAGCTGCATTCCCCCCCATCCTGCCTGGCCCCCAACTCTAATACCCAGTATTGTTCTATTAAGTCTCGCCTCGTTCTTTTCCAAATTCTTTATGGTCAGATAAAGCGGATTGCACCGATTATGCCCACAATCTCGTCCAGGGGTGATGGGATCACGGACAACTGACACCATAGCCTGGACCCCGGGGGCTGGAGGCCTACTTAGGCCTTCCCTACCATGCAATTGTAATACTAACGTCTGACCCTGGAATCCCCTTTCTCTCTCTCGATTCTGCTTAGTTTGATTCAGTTGACTTTTAGTCCTACAGGGCACCAACTCACATAGGTCTAAGCTAAGTGTCTGTGTTGATTGGTTGGCAAGCACGGAGATGGTGAACCACTGACGGTCCTCTATTTGTTTCATCCGGAGGCCAAATTGGGTAACACGCACACTATGACCCAGCCCAAGGACAATGGCATAGCAAGTTAACAATACGATTGACCGCATTTTGTCGCGACACCCGTAGCCCGAGGGCACAGTTCCTTTAGACTCGCCAAAGTCCGATTAGTTCGTTCTCAGAGTCTCTGTTCCTTAGATGCCTTTGTCAGAGAGGTTCGTTCGTCCTCCGTCGGTTGTGGCACTGGTCCCTTGACTCGAGTGTAATCTCCACACATTATATACATGTATATGTGGGCTGGGTTTACTACTGCTGCCTTGACCAACGAGTGCTCGGATTCCCCACTGTTTTCCTTATTTGGGTTCTGGTGCCTGGGATTCTTTTATCATTCACTTGGCCAATCAGTGTTTGAGCTTCCCGTTCTTCCCTTATATGGATGATGTTGTACAACTGTGGTTAAGGGCGGCCTCTCAACTATCGAGGAAAGCTGTTACAACTGTTTCATTCATCTAAACGTGGGGGAGGTCCGGCAACAGTTGAGTGTCTGCTTGTGTTTACTATGAGGTAGAAAAGACTAAAAGGCAGCTAACCGTTTAAAAATTACACTACCCCCTACATGGTCAGGCCCAATAACACTGTGTGTGAATTCAGGCTTTTCCTCAAAGTCATTTTCAACAGCTTTGCTGCCTGCGAGATGGTGCATTCACTAATCTGAACATCAATCAGCTGTTTACTACAGTCACTGAATTGTGTAATAGTTAGCTGTGTGCTCTGGTAATTCGAATATTGTTCACTTCAATTGTTTTGAACTGAAAAATATTGATGTTTGATTTATTTCAAAATATGTAAGAAACAAAGTGCTATTAACACTTCATTATACAAAATGTAAAAGTGACCTGTTGTATATTTCCCATCGACTAATAAAAAAACAGTCAGATATTGCCTGCAAAACAGGATTCTGTGAACAGGACTATGTCGCTGGCAACTTCACCACCCTCTCTGATAGGTTCTATCGCACTGACAGGATATAGCCAGGTTGAGGTGCAGCTCCTTGGTATATAGTCAATACAGTGCTCAGCATTGATGTTGGATCCTGTAGCTGCTAGTCTGCTCTGTGGCAGGTTATGAGGGAATCAGTTAAAGGGAAACATATAATTGCCCCCATCGTCACTGATCTGCCTGCTGCAGATACACCTCTCCATTTCAAATATTGGTAAGAATGGTCACTGCACAATGGGGAGCAAGGGCAACCATCACATTTTGCAGACCCTCCTCACCATGATATGGACTCCTAATGGGACAGACGTTAAACAGATTGAGCAACAAATGATGATGCATCTATGCGGCCATCGGCAGCAGCAGAATCATATTCTTTACAACTCAGTCTGCAACCTCACAGTCTGACATACATCCCACTGTACAGTAACCATCACGGACTGACACACCTCCCACTGTACAGTAATCATCACTGTCCGACATACTTCCAACTGTAGAGTAACCATCAAGAGGTCAGTGCTTAGCACTGCTGCCTCACAGCACAAAGTCCTAGATTCAATTCTGGCCTTGGGTGACTGTCTGTGTGGAGTATACACATTCCCCCCGTGTCTGTGTGGGTTTTCTCCCACAGTCCAAAGATGTGCAGGTCAGGTGAATTGGCCATACTAAATTGCCCATAGTGTTAGGTGCATTAGTCAGGGTTAAATATAGGCAGGGGAATGGGTGTGGGTGAGTAATTCTTCCGAGTGTTGGTGTGGACTGGTTGGGTTGGAAGGCCTGTTTCCACACTGTAGGGAATCTAATCTAACCTCCAAGGTTCAAGTCAGGAATATGATGGAATAATCACTTGTCTGAATGGGTGCAGCTCCAACAGTACTCTCTTATGGACTTACTAGCAACAGGCAACACAGTTTTGTGTGGAAGATCATGTCTCACATACTTGACTGATTATTTTAAGGAAGTGACAAAATTGTTTGATGAGGGCACGGTGCTGGTTGTTGGCCGATTGGACCTTAGCAAGGCCTTTGATATGGTTCCTTATGGCAGGCTCATACAGAAGGTGAAGTGAAATGGGATCAGCGTTCAGTTAAGAAGATGGATCGAGAACTGCTTGGTCATAGAAGACAGAGTAGTGATGGAACAGTGTTTTTGTGACTGGAGATCTGTAAATAGATTGGTGGAGTTGCAGATTGTGAGGATGATTGTCAGAGAATACAGCAGGATATAGGTCAGAGAAAACACAGTTATAACTTTATCTTGATAACTGTGATGTGATCCGTTTTAGAAGGTCTAATGCAGGAGAGAAGTATAAAGTGGATGGAAAAACTACTGATTGCATCAACATCCGAGGGGATCTAGGTGTATAGCTCCACAGTTCCCTGAAAGTGGTAACACAGGTGGAGAGGGTGATCAAGAAGACTGACAGCAAACTTGCAGACAGGCATCAGAGCATGCAGTATGAAAATTAGCAGGTCATATTGCAACTGTAGAGAAACTTAGTTCAGGTACATTACGATATTGTGCCACACCAGGAGAACGATGTGGAAGTGTTGGAGAAAGTACGATAAAGTTTTACCAGCATGTTGCCTGGTTTGGAGGGTATTATCCAGAAGGAGAAGTGGAACCAACATGGTTTGTTTGCACCTGGGCATCATTGGCTATGGGGCGACCTGATAGATATTTACATAATTATCAGAGGTATAGATGAAAGGCTTTTTTCGCAGAGTAGAAATATCAATTACTCAGGACCGTAGGTTTTAGGTAAAAGGGAGAAAAGTTAGGAGATATGATCGGCATTTTTTTTTGCTTTTGCAGACAGAATGTGTAAGTGCCTGGAATGCAGTGATAGCGGAGAAGAAACTAATATAGCATGGTTTAAGAGGGATCTTGGCACAAATATGAGTAAATAGGGAACATAATGACATAGAGGGTGTCGGAGCAAAAATATTCTTGTTAACTTTAGAACAGTATCATGTGTCAGTGCGGGCTTGCTGGGATGAAGGGACTGTTCCTGTGCTGGACTGTTCTTTCAAACAAGATTCGAGTGCAGGAGTGACAAGATGTTGACTGAATGAAGACTGATGATCAACAGCCACATACAGTGGATCTCGCCTCAACAAATTGCAGCTTCATGCCCTCCCTCCCACAGTAGGGAAACGCAATATGGAGAATTGGGCATGAACGTCTGAACTGGTAACTAGTGACTCCATCTCGCTCCTCGCTCCTGCGGCCTTCTATATTGGTCACCAACGTCTCAGGGGACACTGCACAGACAGAAGCTGCATGTACTCCACACCCACCAATGCTGACATCTGACAAATGCCAGCCTCAACATGCCATCCCAGCGCATCTCTGACCCACTGAGAGTCCGCCTCTGTACTTCAATGGTGCAGCTCAGGGTGCACTGACAACTCTCAATGCAATGCTGCTGCAAGGACACTGTGCTCAGGGACACACACCCAACTCATGGACTGTCCCTCTGGTTGCTCACTCCATGTTTGTTCACACTCACTTTGAACTGACTTGAATGCTCACAGAATTATTGCCTTGCACCCTGCCCTCAGCAGTGTTTCCCCTCAGCCACAGTTACCAGGCTCACTCGCCTGCTGTATTGTCTTGGTATTAGCAAGAGGTATTAGGGAGATGGACGTGGTTGGTGCAGCTGTAAATGCTGGGACAGCTGGGGTAAAGGTGGTGAGGTGTCCTGAGTGAGTGAGTAGGCAGCACAGACACCAGGCAGAGTTGTGGAGAGGGACCGAGAAGAGGTTAGAGAGAGACTGAGAGAAGGTGCTGCATTCAGTGAGAATGGGAAAACATGAGTCTTGGTGGGAGATGGGTGCAGTAACAGAGAAAGAGTGAGGGTGAGGTCACGAAGTGCAGATGGTGGCACTTATCCTGGTGGAGGCTGGCACATCACTGACCCAGGGGTCCCCCTCGGATCAAGCTGGCAGGGTATAGTGTCATGGCCTCCCCTGCCAGTCCTGGAGGAAGAGAATGTCCCTCTCCTGCACCATGTCATCCACCAGAACCTCAGGAGCTTGGCCACAAAGTGGGGCCCCAGTTTTACCCCCTCTGTCATGTCCAGGGTAGTTTCGGATTGACAAACCAAGAGTGTAATGACTTTTTAAAGATGGCTCCTGTAACAGGGAGGTCGGTGCATTCTGGGATATCCAGGCAGTGGGCAGTTGTTATGATGAAGGGGAAAAATCATCGCATTAGTGTCAGATGGGAGGAAGAGCACGCGGGTAGGAAGGGTAGTTAATGAGGCAGATTGGGGATGGTATCATGAGAAAATGCACTTCGCCTTGTGGAGAGAAATCCTCCTTGAAACTCGACTAAAGTGGGACTTGACAAAATCATAAGATGGTTTAGGCCTGTGTCTGTCTGAATCAAAATAGGGATGCAGAGTGAAATACTGGGAGCAACAAACTTGGAGTGGAGAATTATACAGGAGATTAAAATCCTGAAGAAGGGGCAAAACAATGTTCCAGACTGTTAAAAGGAGCCGGGAAAGTCCCCTGCTTTATAGTTACCTACATTATCCAATCCTCACTGGATGCAGGGGTGGTGCCGGAGGACTGGAGAATGGCTAAAACCGCAGCTTTGTTTAATGTGGAGTAAGGGACGGACTCAATAGGTCGTGGCTGGAATTCTGAGACAGTGGATAAACGGTCAGTGAAGAAGTCCCAGGGACTCAGGACAGTCAGTCAGGATTTGTTCAAGGAAGATCGTGTGTAATTAATCTGAATGTGTCGGTTTGAGACACTAACCTGTAACTCCATGTGAATTACCTGGATTTGATGAGAGATCCCATGGCAGGCTGTTTAAAAACAGAAACTATGGGGTCTAGGTGAATGGAGCAAACAACCCAGAGATGTGCAATGCAAGGCATTTGGAGACATCAACAATAGAGAGGAATACACAACAAATGAGAGTATGGTCAGTAAGGGCAGAAAAAGGAAGGAAGCTGGAAACATCAATAATCTCGTTAATACAGCAATTGGCATTATTTCCTCTATCAGACAAAGTGCAGAATTTCAGAGCAGGAAGCTTATGCTGAGACTGTATAAATAATGAGTTCAGTCACAGCTTGGGGACTATGTGCAGTTCTGATCACCCCATCACATGGAAGGATGGAATTGTATTGGACAGGGTACTGAGGAGATCCGTTACCCTGTGACAGTGGAAGTGCAGTTATGGGAAAACATGGGAACGGAGAATGCTGAGAGGAGATTTGATTGGGGGGCACATATTGTCAGGGGCCTGAGTAGAAAGGGAGCAATCATCTTGCTCCTGTTGTAGAATTGCGTTACCAACGGTGAATATTAAATGCATTTGGTTCAAATATTAGCGAAGTGCTGAGGAAGGTTGTTATTTAACCCAGAGTATGGTCGGGATCTGGGAGCCACACATGGAAGTGTAGTAGAGGCAGAAACTCTCAAACCATTTTAAAAAGGTGCTGAGATCTTCACCTGAAGTCCTATCGTCTCTGGGGAGACGGAACGAGGGCTTTAAAAATAACATTACATCTTGTCCAATGTGGACAGTGTGCAGAGTGATTTCCTCTATACTGTGCTATTTTCTGAAGTTTTCAAGGGTTACCAATATCTGATAGGATCAATACGTAGGGATGAGGGGAGAAAGGAGGGAGGAGCAGTGTGTGAATTGATTAGCATCACAATAATACTGATCCCCATCTTTATACACAGTGTACTTCACTGTGTTAGCCTTTTTATCCTTGTTGTGTAAATGGTAATCCTCTTTGTTATGTCCAGTATTGAGTCGTTTTCAAACTGCAGCCATATCTCCATAATGACAGCGCAATTTGACCTGGTTCATGCTGTTTAAAGCTACCATTTCACTGGGCTTGTTTGAAACGTTAGGAAGAAATTCAGGGAAAGCAGCAAATGCAAAGTCCAGGATAGCTGTAGGGTCCAGAGGCGGTTACAGAGATAGGAAGGTGTATGAAGGTCATGGGATATTGCAGGAATATGGGTTGTTCTAGGGCGGGAAGGAGATCACAAAGACAAGAATAGTTTGAAGTGAAAATGGAGCTGGAGCAGCCAGATCAATATTCAGGCTACAAGAGCCTTGTCGAGAGAAACCCTCCCCGACAACTGATGAAAATGTTACCTGGACAATTTATCACATGATCTATTTCTCTTTATCTCTTTGCTTCAGAAATAAAAATTCTGTCCACTGTGCCTACAAACTGCCAGTCTCTGAAACATCCTTCATGTTCCATCGCCCTTCCCACTTCTGTAAACCCACTAGGTTCTACAAACATTCCTATTTGTGTAAAGGTCTCCATGCCCTATGAAGCTCTCTGCTTCGAATACCCCTTCCTCCTTAAGGAGAAGGTCACACAAAAACGGCAGATCGAGTTTTCGGAACCAGTTAGTGATTAGTAAGAGACAATCTGGGTGGAGAACATCGAGACTGAGAGTTTGTAGAAAACAGGAAAAATGAGTGTATTGGTCCTGCATGAGATTGATAACAAGAGGGTAGACTGAAAGGTACAGGACTGTCCTTGGGGAACTTTACAGAGACAGCATTGGCGGCACTGGAGGAGGTTTCAGAGACTCTGGGATTTGTAGGTGTTAATGATACGTTAGAGATACGTGAAGCATTGTTATAGTGATTGCAACGAGGCCAGTCAAGTAACCCTCATTAATAAAAGTTCCCTGATTGGGAATGTTAACCTGCTCTAATCAGGAAATCCTGGCTCAGAACTAAACAGAAGCATCAGGGGCTCTGTTCACTATCGGAGCCGGCTCTGAGCTAGCATGGGTCAGTGCCATGGATCATGCATGGACAAAATAAAGGTGATTTGCTAACAGGATACCAGCCTCTGTGGAGTTATTGCAGTTTTAACATGTGGTAGATACTTCAGAGAGAGGGAGGGCTGGAGGAGTTTCCACAGATTGGGATGGATTTGGAATCTGGAGTTTGCAGAGACAGTGAGCTGATGGTTACAAAATCAGGAGCATGGTCGGGACTAGACGATGTTACACAGCTGGTTAGGCACCGGAGTAGGTTACACAACAGGGACAATTGTAGGGACTGGACCAAAGAAATGAGATGGGCAGGGATGTTAGTGCTGGAGACAGTTGGAGATATAATGAACACTGTATTGGCTGGGGTTTATGGAGATACTGCGATCTGTCAGGGCATGAGGGGGTTAGTAACGCTGATTATTGTATGGACTGGAGGAGATTGCAAAGATTAGGTTTCTATGGATCAGAGTAGTTGCAGAGAAGGGGAGAGCCATAAAGACTTGAGAAATATTTTATAGAGAGGAAAGGTTATCCAGAGGAAGAAGGATTATATGGCCTGTATGTGTTACAGAGATAAGGAGGGCAACATTGGCTGATGGAGGTTGCAGAGATTAGAATGTATCAAACAGGTAAACGAGGTTACAAAGACGGGATATTTATGGACTTGGAGAACTCTCAAGACATCACACGGAATGACACAGATGCCTTATGGCACAGAAGGGTGTTATTTGGACAATCATGGTTACACCAGCTCTTCCACTGAACTCTTTGCTGAGTAATGATCTCCTCCTTCACTCACATCCTCACATTTTTTTGTATCATAAATCATCTAATCACCTCCTGAGTGTTTTAGTCAAACATGCAGCAACAACGCATCGAAGTGTATCTTAACTACTTGTGAAGATCTTTTTCCAGGTAGAAATCCTCTTCATAATTTTGATGCAGCCTTACTCCATCTTTTAACATGCTTATTACGAGGGGCACACAGGAAGATTCTGAGACAGCTCTATGGTGGCTCTCAGTTTTCCCATAATTCCCCTCTGCTCTAACATCTCCCCTCTGAACCTCCAGCATTCCTCCTGGTTCCCAATTCGATTCTCCATCTGACACAAATTCTCTTGTTCTTCACTATCACCGAGGGAGCATTGGTTTTGTTATCTCGCTGATTCCTATTCGAGGGACCATTCTTCGACTGGACCAAAGCCATCTCCTCTTTGCAGGAAGCCCATGGTTCACTTTCTCTTTTTCGGACCAAATTGGTGTTCCAGCCAAACCTTCCCAGCTTCAGTCTTGCCCCATTGAAGGCTACTCTCATTCACCTTATGGTTCACACTCTCAATTATTGTATATCATTCTTTACCATCATCCTGAACTTTACAATAAAATGATCTCTGTGACCCAAAATCTTCCCCTACTGACACTAGATCCACTTGCCCCACCTTTTCCCTCGGACCAGGTCCAACAGTACATGCTCTTTTGGGCTGGACCATACTCCTGCAGTGAGCTCTCCTCCATGTAATCCAGGAATACTCGAACCTTGTGACTCTGCACCACCAATAACGCAGTCAATATCTGGATAAATAAAGTTTCTCAATATAACTAATCTGTAGTATTGTCATCGCTCTCAAATGACCCTGATATATATTCTCTTCATCATTTCTTTGGTTGCTGGCCGACAGACTGTGCCTCACAGTGTCATCGTATACTTTTGTTCTGTAGCTCCAACCAAATTCATTCTGTCCTTGGATGAATCTTCTTTCTCTTGGACTTCTTAACTAACGCTACTCTAAACTAACACTTCCACCTTCATCCTTTCCCTTCTCTTCTATCATTTTGGAATCATTTGACCCCAGCAATATTTAACACCCAGTTGTGCGATTCCTTGAGCCAGCCCTTGATGATCAGTCCATCAGTATTTCACACTCAAATCTGCATCTGGAACTCCCCAAACTCCGAGTTTTCATGTCCATGCAGAGGACCTCAGATTAAGGCTTCCTTTTTTAACTCCAGCTTCCACTAATTCACTTGTTGTTGTAAATTAGTACCAGCTGTATCTCCCATTATTTTGAGAATCCTGGTAGTCTCCTCTCCAATTTTTTTTTGGACTCATACTCACGACAAGTTATTTTCAATCCCTCCCACATGCCCCACAAGGAATCCATACCCAGCTCTGTCACGTTAGCCCATCCAGCTTGTACAGTTGCGGACTTCCCTAGAACCAGTCCCAATGTCCCAGGAATCTGAAGCCCTTCCTGCTGCACCATCACTCTAGTCACACTCACATTACTTAAAAGTCCGAGTCCTGTTCTCACTTGGACACAGCACTGGGAGTATTCCAGGGATTGCTACATTTGAGGTCCCACTTGCTGACCATCTACCGAGCTCCCTAAATTCTGATGCCCAGACCACTTCACTCTCCCTAACCAGGTCATTCCTACAAACATGGACATGACCTTTGACTGCTCACTGTTCCCCAGACGAATTTACTGCAGACACAGTGACATTCTTAACCCCACTTTCCTGGAATTGCAGACATGCTGAAACCTTCTTCAATTTCCTGACTCCCCTGTGCCTATTGTTCCTCCAACCTTCTCCCTCCCCTCCTGTACAGTCAGGCTGCTTGTGGGACCACAGACATTGCTATGACTGCCCTCCTCTGAGCAGCCAACACCTTCATCAGCTTCCAAAATGGGAAACTGAATTGGGAGGGAGACATCAGGATATTCCTGGATTCCCTGGTTGTTTCTCTTCGATTATTTGGGCGTCCATTCCCTTCCTTATTCCAGGCTGTCTTGTCTGCAGGGTGATTTGCTCTGTGTTGTGGTTCTGTCTGCCCAGCTGGGAATTTGTCTTGCAAACGTTTCGTCCCCTGTCTAGGTGACATCCTCAGTTCTTGGGAGCCTCCTGTGAAGCGCTTCCGTGCTGTTTCCCCCGGCATTTATAGTGGCCTGTCTCTACCGCTTCCGGTTGTCAGTTCCAGCTGTCCGCTGTAGTGGCCGGTATATTGGGTCCAGGTCGATGTGTTTGTTGATAGAGTCTGTGGATGAGTGCCATGCCTCTAGGAATTCCTTGGCTGTTCTCTGTTGGCTTGCCCTATAATGGTAGTGTTGTCCCAGTCGACTTCATGTTGCTTGTTATCTGTGTGTGTGGCTACTAAGGATAGCTGGTAGTGTCGTTTCGAGGCTAGTTGGTGTTCATGGATACAGATCGTTAGCTGTCTTCCTGTTTGTCCGATGTAGTGTTTTGTGACGTCCTTGCATGGGATTTTGTACACTACATTGGTTTTGCTCATGTTGGGTATCGGGTCCTTCGTTCTGGTGAGTTGTTGTCTGAGAGTGGCTGTTGGTGTGTGTGCTGTTATGAGTCCTAGCTGTTATGAGTCCTACCTCTAGGACTCATAACAGCACACAAACCAACAGCCACTCTCAGACAACTCACCAGAACAAAGGACCCGATACCCAACATGAGCAAAACCAATGTAGTGTACAAACTCCCACACAAGGACTGCACAAAATACTACATCGGACAAACAGGAAGACAGCTAACGATCCGTATACACGAACACCAACTAGCCACGAAACGACACGACCAGCTATCCTTAGTGGCCACACACACAGACGACAAGGAACATGAATTCGATTGGGACAACACTACCATTATAGGGCAAGCCAAACAGAGAACAGCCAGGGAATTCCTAGAGGCATGGCACTCATCCACAGACTCTATCAACAAACACATCGACCTGGACCCAATATACCGGTCACTACAGCGGACAGCTGGAACTGACAACCGGATGCGGCAGAGACAGGCCACTATAAATGCCAGAGGAAACAACACAAAAGCACTTCACAGGAGGCTCCGAAGGACTGAGGATGTCACCTAGACAGGGGAGGAAACGTTTGCAAGACAAATTCCCAGCTCGGCGAACAGAACCACAACAACGAGCACCCGAGCTATCAATCTTCTCGCAAACTTTGCTCTGTTTGCGTGCTACCCCCATACCTCTCAGCATCACAGAGTCTGTAGTCACTGTCTGAGCTCCAAGACCCAGTGCCCATCTAGACCACGAGCAGGGGCTATGACTTCCCAATATAACAGAACACATTTTCCATCTGACAAACATGTCTTGCCATGTCTTAAAATGCAACATGTCTAGAGTAACTTACTTAATTACTTAGAATGAAGTTAACATCCGAGACATAACAATATGGTTAAGTCCCTTATTCAACTGTGGTTTACTGAGGGTAATTTATTATACTGGCTCAGATTTTCACATCTCCCTCATATTTCTGAGTTCAATCCTGACTTCAGAAGTTGAAAAAATAAATTTGCTGACTTACAGCAATTAACTGACAGTCACTAATAACGATTTATTATCAACCAATGAATTTACATCCTTTTCTGTGAAGGCTCTTGCACTTCTTCCAAACTCAGTGCAGGCAGGTCCCAGCAGCAGAAGGTTACCTCTGTGACTCCCAGGTATGTGTAATACACCAGCTCCCTCTCCACTCTGATCCCTCACAGGGTCACAGTCTCTGTGACTCCCAGGTACGTATGATCCTCCGACTCCCACTCCACTCTGCTCCCTCACAGGATCACCGTCTCTGTGACTCCCAGGTACGCGTAATCCTCCAGCTCCCACTCCACTCTGCTCCCTCATACGGTCACCGTCTCTGTGACTCCCAGGTACGTGTAATCCTCCAGCTCCCACTCCACTCTGCTTCCTCCCAGGGTCACCGTCTCTGTGACTCCCAGGTCCGTGTCATCCTCCAGCTCCCACTCCATTCTGCTCCCTCGCAGGGTCACCGTCTCTGTGACTCCTAGGTATGACCACACCTCGATCCTCAGTGCTGATTTATATCCTCCCACTTTGGTGCTTCTGTAACACCCAGGTGTGAGTGAGCCTCAAGCTCCTGCTCCAAGTTGCTCCGTCACATGGTCACTCCCTCTGTGACTCGGTGCTGATTTCGAGCCTCGTGCTCTGCTGTTTCTCCAACTCCAAGTCCCAGTCGGCCTCGATCCTTGATCCCGATTAATCTTCTCCCGATATGTGCTGCTCTCTCTCAGGTTCTCTCCCTTTGTTACTCCCAGGTAATGGTAGGCCTCAAGCCTCAGCTGAGATTTATAACATCCCATTCCGCACTGCTGCCTTCCAGAATCGCTGTTGTGCCTGGAAGACAGTGGGAAAGAGGGGGATTAGACAGAGCAGAGGGTGTTACGGCGATTGAGCGAGCTGCATGGGATGGAACAGGTTATCGGGGAGCTCGGGAGACTTGCACCGACTAAAGAAGTTTACTGGAAGATACAGTGAGAGTTGCAGACACTGAAGAAGGCAAAGGAAATAGAGAGATAGTGGCTTGTTCATGACGGAGCTTTGTAGAGTCTAAAGGGCTTTTTCTGAGCTGCTCACAGAGATGTGCAGACTTCAACAAATGCAAATTTTTGGCCAGCAAGTGCTGTGTGGTACTGGAGACTGCTGGATGTTACAGAGTGTGAAGACTTGCAGGAACTGGGGGGAAATATAAACTTTTGAGCACTGGTGGTGTTCAAGGATCCTCAGGATATGAGGACGTGCAGAGAATGGAAGCATTCCAAATAGTGGGATTGTAGGGGTTGGAAGTCCTGAGATGGATAAGGAGGAAGAAAAGTGCTAATTTAGCACACACAACCATTGTAATTGTAGAGATTTAGGAAGGGAACCTGTGCTGTCATTGATTACAATTATATGGAAAGTAACATAAGCTGAATGGGTGACAAATTTACAAAGGGAGAGATTTTATGTGATCAGATGTTTAAACAAGAATAAAGAAATGTTAGAGATCTCAGGCACAGATGGGAGTAGAGGAGGTGAGATGTTGTGAGGAACTGTTATAGTTATATATCCGGGAGGATGACAGATATAAAAGGAAGAGCTGCATTCTCTTGATACAGTTATAGACATGAGGAGTGTTGTAGCGCCTGCTGGAGGGGACACAGATAACAACAGTTCCAACGGCTGGTGCAGTGGCTCAGGAAGGCAGCCCACCATCACCTTCTCAGGGACAGCTCCAAATCAACAATAAATACTGGCTCAACCAACAATGCTCATGTTCATGAATAAATGAAGGAATAAAAGATCTACAAGCAGCATTGTGGTCACTCAGGAAGGCACTTTCAACAGCACTTCACAAACCCGGAACCACTGTACCCTGGAAGGACAGGAGCTCCGGGTGCACGGGAACACCAGCATTTCCAAGGTGCCCTCCAAGGCACGCTCCATCCTCCCAGCACTGTGTCTGTCCCTACACCCAAAGGACTGCAATGGGTCAGGAAGGCAGCTCCCCACCACCTTCTCCAGGGAAGTACAGGTGGGAAGGTAATGGGGAAACTCTGCTGTTTACAGCCAGACAGAAAAATAAATCCAGCCGTGTGTGTGAAATGAAATTTCCGTTTCAGGACAACATGCTGAACATGGATAGAGGATTTGTCTGATTGGTAGAAGGCAGAGAGTGTGACGAAAGGGGTCTTTTTCACGATGGGAACTGGTGATGAAGGGACACTGCAGGGGTCAGTGTTGGGACTACACTCTACACGTTATTCATTCAGAGTCTGAACAAAGGATGTGAAGAGGTACGAGAAATGGGTTTCCAAGAAAGATCCCAGGGATGAAATTCGTGTCATAGGAGGACCAGGTGAAGTCTCTGGGTCTTCACTTGATGAAGTTTCAGAGGCAGTGGCAGAATCTCATTCAAACTTACAGAATATGAGGGGCCTGGATGGGGTGGACGTGGGCAAGATGTTTCCACGAGCAGCAGAAACTAGGGGCCATGGGCACAACTTCAGAGTGAAGGGACCACCCTTTAGAATAGAGATGTGGAGGAATTTATTCAGCCAGAGGGTGATGGATCAGTGGAACTCAATGCCTCATGGGGCTGTGGATGCGAAGTGATTCAGTGTATCTTACTCAGAGATAAGCAGGTTCTGGATGAATAAGGGTTACAGGGAGTGAGAGAATGGGGTTGAGAAACAATTCATACACAATAGAATAGTGGAATAGACCTGATGGATTGAATGGTCTAATTCTACCCCTATATATGATGGTCTTATGGACTGCGTTTATTCCATAAGTTTGTAAGTGTGCAGTTAGTATTTCTGGCATATCGATTAACATACATTCCAGTACTTTCGTGATTATTGCTGTCAGCTCTTGGTTTCAGATCAACTGCAGAAAGCTACACCATGGAGTAACTAGGGAATCTTGGTGTATAAATCTCAGAAAGGTGGCATACAGGGACAGCATGACATAGAGAAGGTAAATGTAATGCTGGCATTGATTTCAAAGGGAATGGAGAATAAAAATAGGGAAGGCTAGTAATAAATATAGAGGACTCCTGTCAGCCCGCACTGAGAATACTGTGAACAGGCTTGGTCCCCTATCTGGAGGGAAAATGTCCTTGCATTGGAGGCAGCCCAGAGAAGGTTCATCAGGCTGATCTTCAAAATGGAGGGATATTGATGAGAAGAGGTGGAGAAGGTTGAACTTGCCGTCGTTAAAATTTAGAAAATGAGGCAATTTTATTGATACACCAAAGATTCTTGTGTTCTTACAGATTCGGTACTGAGACATTGTTTCACTGAGCAAGGATCTGTAACCGGAGAGGAAGGGGAATACAGTTACCAGAGAAGCTAACAGAGAAAAGCTGGGCTGCAGAGACTGATGGTTGTTACAGAGTTCGGTGGTTTGAGATCAGGTGGTTATCGGGCTGAAAGATGTCAAGTAGAGTTACAGGATTATCAGTTCTGAAGGATTTACAGAGATTGGGAGGAATATAGGGACTGGAGATTACACAGAGGCACTGGAGAGTAGACAGATTGGGTGGTATTTGGAGCTACAGGAGTTGATAGAGAAAGGGAGGATTGGAGGGACTGGAGAGTACAGAGGTAGGGGCGGTAGTTGGAGCTGCAGCAGTTCATAGAGACTGGGAGGATTGTTGGTGCTGGTAATTACAGTGACATGGACAAGAGTTGGAGCTGCAGGAGTGAGTGAGATAGGGAGGTTTGAAGGGGCTGGATCAGTTCACACAGCCAGGGAGAAGTGTAGGGATTGGAGGAGCCAGAGATACTGAGGGTTGTAGGGCTGCAGGAGTTCAGAGAGTTACTGAGGACTGTGAAGGCAGGGCTGCAGCATTCCCATCAGTTACACAGAGATGTGGAGTGCTGTTCTGGAGTGGGTTACAGAAATCAAGAGGGTTGCAGGTACTGGAAGATATTACAAAGACAGTGAGCTGTAGTATTTGAGGAGGTGACTGCGACAGGATGCGTTGAGGAGTTGGAGGCTTCTAAAGGTGTTAAACATGCTACAAAGGATCAAAACCTTACATCGATCAGGGGGATTGGAAGCTCTGGAGATAAAGAATGAGAATTGCAGTAACTGAAGAATATCACAGAGATGGGGAGTAACATATGAGTTAGAGGAGTTATAACAGGAGATGGGCTCTATTCAATGGAGTCAGGGAAGATACAGGGTGATCTGAAGGGACTACAGGTGATCAACAGGACAGTGAGGCTTCTCACTGTCGGATTGGTTCAGTTTACGCAGGCAGTGGGTATTTTATGGAATTGTGCTACTTACAGAGATTAAGAGAATTGTATAGAATTGAGAAAAGAACAGAGATATGGAAGGCTGTAGTTAATGAAGACTTTTGTTGATGTCAGATGCTGAGGTTCTGGAAAGAATATGGACCGGCAAGCTGTACAATCTGTCAGAGCTTACAGAGACAGGAACAGCAATAGATCCTGGAGACACTAACACAGATAGGGAGTATTGCAGATACTGGAGGAGGTTTCTGCTTGAGGGATGGTTGTAGGGGAGTGTAATGTTTACACAGATAGGGGTGTAAGAGCTGGAAAAGGTTATGGAGATGATTAGATTGGTGGGGAGACTAGAGGAGCTAACATTGACACTGCTGGTGATAGCGATGGGAGAATGTTACATAGATAGTAAGTCTTGTAGAAACTGATCAGGAGAGTCACAAGCATTGGAGCTGATTTCACAGATTGGTGGTTTTACAGGGTCCTGAGAGGATTACCCAGATAGGGAGGTTTGTAGGATGTCCACATTTTCAAAGCGTTTCAGGACTGGAAAAGGTTACACAGTTAAGGAGGGATGTTGGAGCTGTGGGAGTTCACAGAGACTCGGAGGTTTGAAGGGGTTGGGGCTGATTATGGATAGATGGATATATTTAGGGGCAGTAATATGGAACGCAGAGGGAGAATTTAGATTAGATTCCCTGCAGCATGAGAACAGGTACTTCGGCCCAACAAGTCCACACCAACTCTGCAAAGAGTAACCCACCCAGACCCACTTCTCTCCGACAATGCACCGAACACTATGGACAATTTAGCATGGCCGATTTACCTGACCTGCACATCTTTGGACTGTGGGGGAAACTGGAACACCTGGAGGAAACCCACGCAGACACAGGGAGAAGGTGCAAACTCCACACAGACAGACAGTCACCTAACGCTGGAATCGAATCTGGGCCCCTGGCACTGTGAGGCACCATCGCTCACCACTGAGCCACCGTGCTGCCTAAATTGCAGAATTACACAAAGGGAGAGTGTTTGAGGTGCTGGGAGGACTGTAGGGAGTGGACGAGCAAACAGAGATGTGGAGTGCTGCTGTGGCTTGAAAAGGGTCTGGAGGTGTTCATATCGGTAAAGAGGTCGGTAGGGTTGGGAGAAGGTTACTGTGGTCGTGTGGTGCGATAGGCCAGGAGGCAGGAGTGTTATCGGGCCTGCAGAAGGTTACAGTGATATCATGTTTTCTTGGGGCTTGAGGAAAGTACACAGGTGGGTATTTTGCTCCAGGCTGGAGGATTTTGCAGAGACGGCGTTACTGTAAGTATTGTGCAAAACTACAGAAATGGGAATTATTGTACTGAGTGCAGGATGAGATTATACAGACTGGAGCAATTTACATACAGGGAGAGTCGTCAGCATCGGAGTAGGTTTCAAATATACAGTGGGAATTTGGGAGGGGTGGAGGTTACAGAAATATGAAAATTTCTGGGAATTACAAGCATTCAAGACATTGGCACAAACAAGTTAGACTGAAAGGCATGTTTCTTTGCTGTATAACTCTATCACATGACAAGAGAGAGCGTGAGAAGGGACTATAGAACAGAAAGATCCCATGTTTCAATACCATCTCTTTAAGGGAGGCCTGCTTTCCCCTCTGTTGCACTGATCCTCACTAAGCACAGGCCTGAATTGATAACTGTCAACTTACTGTATTGACATAGGAAGGCTCAGTACAGCAGAGATGAAAATTAACAAGAGGTGGGGTTTGAGCCTGGGACCATCATGCTCTGTGTTTACCCTTCAACACTGTATCTGTGTCACGTCTTCTGGACCAAAGTTCAATGCACCCTTAAATATACTCTGCTCTGTTCACTGTGAGTGATCTTACCTCGCTGCAGGATTTACTGAAAGCTCCAGATCTCACTCTCCATCTCTCTGTCTGACCAACTGTCTTCAGTGGCGTGATGGACGAGACAGGAATTGGGAATTCTGTTGAGTCAAGAGCGTCCTGAATATCTACAGGAGATAGAGAAACAGACAGAATGGGAAATTAGACTGATGCAGTGAGGGTTACAAATGGAGAATGGCACAGAATCCCACAGAGATCTGGAAAATCCCATTCTCCATCCCTGGTCTGTGTTGCCTCATCTCCCTGGAGTGGAGAATTCTGTTGCCTCAGGATCAGGAGTAGCTGCAAAAGGTGCAGTCACCGGCCTCAATTAGACCCTCACAGTGACAGATACCACATGGAGAGAGACCGTGTGATAGCACCAGAGTGCAGGAAGGGATCAGGATCAAACCACAGTCAGGAAGAAGGTGCTCTGGGATCAGTACTCAGGGATAAGGGAGCTATCAGTGGACCAGGCAATGACCTCGTGGTACTCTCACTAGACTGTTCATCCAGAATTTAATGCCAAAGTAAGGAATACACATCTAACCGCTTAATAATGTCCTTTCAGTAAGCAAATCTGTTATAGGTTGCCAGACTGGCCAACATATGAATCCAGTTCCAAGGCAATGGGATTGACGCTCAAATGCCCACTGTAATGATCTGACAAGCCACTCAGCTGTAAGGCTGGTCAGGGTGGGCATGCGATGCTGGCCAGCCAGAGACAGCAACATCCCATGAGTGATTTAAAATCAACACTGCTGGGAGCAGTGTCCTGGCCAATCATGACGGTAGGTTTATGGACAGGGCTTTAAACTGACAGAGAGGATACAGGGACAGGGTTCAGGTGAAAGGAGCTTTCCAAATCCAGAGAGAAAATGTGACGCCTCGGAACAGCATGGGAATGTGGCTGTAGACAAGCAGAAAAGAACAGGAAGGGACAGAGTTTAACTAAAACTGTACATCAATGAATTGGTTTGTGACAGGACATTTGTGGGGAAGAGGAAATTATAACGTTGTTTTGATTTGGAATGGAGAAAGTATCCACAATAAGGTAATAGACTTGGGACACAGAGATAAATGAGACTTAGTCACCAGACAGGCGCGATTACAGGGTGAACAAAAGGTGGAACATAAATATTCAACAGTAAACAACCTTACAGGATCTCAGGCAGAATGGAAAAGCAAGATGGGAACCCTGACACTAATGGATAACAAAGGCATTACAGAGAAAACATTTGGCCTCAGATTATGCAGCTGAATCAGCCTGAATGCAAATTCTGAGTGGTATGTGTCAAAAACACAAGCAGGAGAACAGTTTTTATGCTGCCTTGCAGTATTTCATTGCTCATCCCTGCATTAAACAGGAATTCATTAGAAATTGTAGCAAAGGTGGGTGTGATAATTTTTGGAGACTTCAATCTTTGTATAATCTGGGACAGACACATTGGCAAGAGTGATATTATCCGAGATCCTCCTTGAATGTTTTTGTCATTGTTTCTTTGCATAACGCATTGTGCAAATAGCTAGGGATGTAACTATCTCAGATCGACTATTGGGTGATGAAGCTGTGTGAATGAGTAATATCACACCGAAATCCTCCAAGAAATTATACCAGAATTCAAAGAGATTATGCCCATTATATGAGTTTGAGAGAGAACTGACCAAGGTAAACAGGGGAAACAGACTGAAATGTCAGGCTGTAAATGAACAGTGGAAAACATTGAGAGCCAGAGAGTCCTAGAGACGTACAGCACATAAACGGACCCTTCGGTCCAACTCGTCCACACCGACCAGATATCCTTTCCTATTCTCGTCCCATCTGCCAGCACTTGGCCCATATCCCAACAAACCGGTTTTATTCATATACCAATCCAGATGCTTTTTGAATGCTGGAATTGTACCAGACTCTACCACTTCCTCTGGCAGTACATTCCATACATACACCACACTCTGAGTGAAAAGGTTTCCCCTTAGGTCCCTTTTAAATCTTTCATCTCTCACCCTAAACCTACGCCCTCCATTTCTGGTCTACACTAACCCAGGGAAAAGACCTTGTCTGTTTATCCTATCCATGCCCCTCATGATTTTATAAACCTCAAGAATGTCACCCCTTAGCCTCTGATGCTCCAGGGAAAACAGTCTCAGTCGTTTCAGCCTCTCCCTGCAGCTCAAATCCTCCAACCCTGACAACATCCTTGTAAAACTTTTCGAAACACTTTCAAGTTTCACAACATCCTTCCAATAGGAAAAAGACCAGAACTGCATGCAACATCCCAAAAGTGCCCTAAATAGTGTGCTGTACAGCTGCAACATGACCTCCAAACTCCTATAATCAATGCTCTGACCAATAAAGGAAAGCATACCAAACACCTTCTTCACTATCCGCTTACCTAGGTAACACTTACGGGGACATAGGCGTGGACATGGATTGGACGGTGGGTGTGGTGGGCGGGGGGCGGTATTGAACGGGTTTGTGGACGGGCTGAGGGTGATGTAGGATGTGTCTGTGAGTTGGGGGCAGGCGGCGGGTGGAGGGTGGTGTCAGACGATTTTGGGGGCAGGATTCGCTGTTGGGTCGGTTTGGGGGGGCGACGTTAAGAGGCGGGTGGGGGCGGTGTTGGATGGGTTTGGAGGCGAGCGGGGTGTGTTTTTGGGGTCTGACAGGGTGTGGGGGCTCGCTCATGGCTTGCTGCTGCCTAGTCACCTGAACAGGGAGCAGACTGGATTGAAAACTCCGAGTCCCAGAGGAAAGGTATTGAATCCATTAACCGAATAATCAATTATCTGAACGAAATAGTGCCCGCCCATCTCGTTCAGATAATCGAGGTTCCTCTGTAAACCATCTGGACTATACCCTAGTGTTGTCTGAGTTTTACCTTCACCCAATCAACCCCTGCTCGATCCTGCTGAATGGCCCCAATATTGGCCCAGTTCCAGTTTAAGACCTAAATCTGTCAACCTGCCTGATCTTTTTCCACAACTATGTTAAAACAAAGACAGTTGTGGTGACTGGACGCAATGTGCTCTCCGACTGATACTTCAGTCACTTGCCCGACCTTGTTTTCTGAGGAGGGGTCCAGTGTTGCACCCGCCTGAGTAGCATAGAGCCCTCTACGTCTTGATTGAGTAAACTTTCTTGGACACATTTTACAAATTCCCCCCAGTACGGGCCTTTTACCCTCTGGGTGACCCAGTCAATCCAGGGGAAGTTAAAATCTCCATCCAATACTAC
This sequence comes from Chiloscyllium punctatum, assembly GCF_047496795.1. NCBI lineage: Eukaryota > Metazoa > Chordata > Chondrichthyes > Orectolobiformes > Hemiscylliidae > Chiloscyllium > Chiloscyllium punctatum. The sequence continues at coordinate 530,874 of NW_027309846.1, read as the reverse complement.
TCTACTATTTTTATAGGTACCTGCAAACTCACTATATATTTGCTCCTCTCGTACCCGCTGGTTATTTGAGGGTCTAGAACATGATCCCAGCAGACTGACGATCCCCTCTTTGTTTCTAGCTTTTAAATTTATGGCCTCATTTGATGACTGCTTAACAGAATTGTCTTGATGCACAGTTGTTATGTCCTTCCTAATCAAAAGGACAACTCCCCCCTCCTCACTTACTTGCCCTTCTGTCATGCCTGTAATTTCTGTATCCTGGAACACTGAGCTGCCAGTCGTGCACTTCTCTCAGCCATGTTTCGATTATGGTTATAATATCCCAGTCCCCAGAGTTAATCCATGCTCTGAGCTCGTCTGCCTTACCAGTCAGGCCTCGTGTGTTGAAATAAATGCCCTTTAAAACCAGATGTCTTTTCCCTCCCTCGACTGTGCCACTGGATATCCTGAATAGTTAACTTGCTCTTGATGGCTGATGTATTTCCCCTGACTTTTCGATGGTCCCTCTCCTCACTCAGAGTCTCAACTCCCTGCCAAACTAGTTTTAATCCTTCAGGGTAACACTAGCAAATCTCCTCTCTGGGATACGTGTGCCCCTTTGCTTCAAGTGCAAACCATCCCCTTTGTACAGGTCCCCTCTACCCCAGAAGAGATCCCAATGACCCATGAACTGAAAACCCTGCCCACTATACCAGCTCCTCAGGCACACATCCATCCAGCCTACCTTTCTATTTCTATCCTCACTGGCACTTGGCACTGGGAGTAATCTGGAGATCATTAAGGTCAATATCCTGCTTTTTTAACTTCTCACCTGACTCCCTGTACTAATTTCACAGGACCCCATCCCTTTGTCTACCTCTGTCATGTGGCCCAATGTGCACAATGACCTCTGGATGTTCACCCTCCCCCTTCATAATGTTCAATAATGACTCAGAGACATCCTTGACTCTGGTACCTGGGAGGCAGCACACCATCCTGGGGTCTCTTCAGGAGCCACACAGTTTCCTGTCTGTCCCCTCACAACTGAGCCTCCTATCAGTATCACGATCATTACAGAGGATCTGGCAAACATAGACTGGGAGGAACTCCCTGCAGTTGGGTCCATGTTAGGAAAGTGGTGTATTTTAAAGTGATGCAGTGAGAACGCAGGACCCGTGTGCTCCTTAAAGTGTGAATAATAAAGGCAGCAAGTTCAGGGAATACTGATCAAGTGATATCGTGAGTTCGATAAAGAAAATACAGTGGAATAAAATCAGGTAAAGCCCTTCACAAGTATAGAGAGTGCAAGGCGATTGTGGAACATGAGGGATAAACAATGGTCATGAAATATATTTGGCAGATACAATTGCGGAAAAGCCACAGGTATTTTATCAGCATCGTGAGAGTCAGAGGATTCCCAACGAAAGAGGGAGGCATGTGGGAAACCAAAGGGACAATCTGTGCATGGAGCCAGAGGAAGCAGGTGAGGTCCTCAATGAATACTCCCCATCTGTATTCACACAGGAGAAAGGCATCGTAGCCGGGGATTTCAGTTGGGATGGTGAGGTTCCAGAATATGTTAAGATCAATAAGGAGGAGGTATTAAATGTTTTCACAGGCATAAAGGTGGAGAAATCCCGAGTGCCCAGGGAAATTTATCCCAGGCTGCTATGTCATTCAGAGAAGGGCATCTGCCCATTCTCACATGGTCTGCACGACATAGCCACAGCAAAGTATTTGCCTCCCAATTACCATCTTCAAAGGCCAAGCAAGTTACTCAGTTGAAGGGCAGCTAGGACTGGGCAAGAAAGGCTGGTCAGCCAGAGACACCCACATCCCATACCTGATTTAATCAATAATCCATTAGGATGGTCCCACTGGAACCGTGCTGGGACCAGGGTCCTGCTGATCATGTCAGTAGATTTATGGACAGGGCTTTAAACTGACAGAGAGGATGCTGGGACTGGGTTCAGGTGAAAGGAGCTTTCCAAATCCAAAGAGAAAAGGCGAAGCAACGGAACAGCATAGGGATGTGGCTGAAGACAAGCAGAAAGGAACAGGAAGGGACAGAGTTTAACTAAAACTGTACATCAGCAAAAAGGTTTGTGACAGAAAATTGTGGGAAAGAGTAAGTTATGTTTTTTTTTAATGGACAACATCACTGTAATAAGGTCGATGGATTTGTGACACAGAGATAAAAGAGATTTAGACACCAGGGAGACATGGATACAGGGTGAACAAAAATATTCAATGGTTCACAATCTTGCGGAAACTCGGGGAAAATGGGTAACACTAAAAATAATGGATAACAAAGGCATTACAGAGAAAGCATTTGTCTGCAGATCATGAAGTAGAGTCAGTCTGAATTTAATTACTACTTGCCAAGGACACAAGCAGCAGAACAGTTTTAGCCACTGAACAGTATGCCATCTCTCATCACAGGGACACGTTGTAATTTTTTAACAAAGGCATTGTGATAATTTTGGAAAACTTCAATATTCGTATAATCTGGGACAACACACGGTCAACATTGATAATGGAAGAGGAGTTCGGTTAATTTTTTTTTCAGTGCTTCTTTGAAAAACACATTGTGCAACTGTGAAGGGACATAACTATCGCAGAGCGACAGTGTAATGAAACTTAGTGAATGAGTAATGTCACCTGCAGAGATCCTTCGGGAAATTGTGATAAAGTGCAGTTTAAATAAATATAAAGTTTTAAAGTGATTCACAGAAAGGACAAGCTACAACTAGAAACAAAAATAGCCAATTACATGTGTGTGAGAGGAGAACTGATCAAGGTAAACAGGCTAAACAGACTGAGACATGTGTCTGTAAATGGACAGCAGAAAACATTTGAATGAACAGTGTAAAACACTCAGCAGAAGGACATTCCATTGAAACAGTATAAACCTCAGCAAGAAATCCCCACTGGGCCCTCACTCAGGACAAAAGGGATCATACTAGATTATGAGGCTGAGAAGATCCCCAAAAAGTACTTAAAATCCTAAACTGAGAGAGTGTTTTAGGAGTAAATGTTAAATAGATTGCAAACTGTATGCTAGCATGAGGAGGGCAGTGGGAAGGGGAACCATGGTCAGGGTTTATTGACACAATAGGAACAGGGAGAGGTGAAGGTGCTGGAGGTGGTGAGAGTGTTAAAGACAGTGGTCAGGGTCTGAACAGTGTTACAAAGTCAGTACGGATTGCTGCAGCTGGAGGGGTTTGCAGAGGTAGGGAGGGACATATGGATTTTTATTTATTCATTCATGAGATGTGGTTGTCACTGCCTGGACTAACATTCTTTGATCCAACTGCTAATTACCCAGAGGGTAGCTCAGAGTCAGCCATATTGCTGTGGGTCTGGAGTCAAATGTTGACCAGACCAGGTTAGAATATTTAATGCCCTTCCTTCAAGCAAGTAAGTGACTAGAGGAGTTCTTCCTACTGATCAACAATGTTTTAATGGTGGCCCCACCAATGTCTTTTACAGATACAACATGACATCCCGACTCTTACTCTTAATGATCTCCCTAATGAAGGTAACCATCCCAAATGCCTGCTTCACCAGCCCGTCTACCTGTGACACCACATTCAAAGAACTGTGTACCTACATCCCTTGGTCACTGATTGATAACACCACCCAGGGTCCGAACATTAACTGTACAAGTCCCACCCTGGCTTGCTTCACCAAAATGGAACACCTCACCTTTATCTAATTAAATTCCATCTGCTATTCTTCAGCCCACTATCCCAGCAGAACTGTTCATCCTGTTGTATCATAGATAACTTTCATCACTGTCCACTTTACCACCAAGTTCAGTGACACCCAAAAACCTTACTTACCAGGAAACCAATATTCCCATCCAAACCATTTATCCAAATGACAAACAACAGTGGACCCACTCCACCGTTGGTCACATGCCCACAGTCAGAAAAACAACATGTCTCCCACCACCTTCTGTCTCCTACCATTAAGCAAATTTTGTATCCAGTTCACTAGCTCCTCCTGAATGCCATATCCGTTTTCACTGATCTGAGCTTATAACCCAGTTTCCCAGACAGAACACAGAACGCAGAACAGTTCAGCCCATGATCCTTCGGCCATGATGCTATGCCAACCTTTTATCCGAATGTAAAATCAAACTAAACTACATACCCTTCATTTTACTCTATCCATGTGTCTGTCCCAAGAGTCTATTAGATGTCCCGAATGTGTCCAATTTTACTACCACCATTGGCAGTCCATCCGACCACCTACCATCTCTATCCTCTTATCCATCTTCCAATCACCTTAAAATTATGCCGCCTTCTCAGAGCCATTTATGCCATAGGAGAAAAAGTCTCTCACTATTCACTCTCTCTGTGCCTCTCATCACCTTGTTCACCTCTACCAAGTCACCCCACCCCATTCTTCACTCCAATGAGAAAAGCCTCAGCTCCCCCAAACTGTCTCCATAAGAAATGCCCTCCATTCCAGGCAACATCCTGGTAAATATCCTATGTACACTCTCTAAAACTTGTACATCCTTCCTGTAAAGAGGGGACCAGAACTGAACACAATATTCCAAGTGTGGTCTCACCAGGTCGCTATAAAGATGCAGTAAAACCTCATGGCTCTTGACATTGATCCCCTTGCTAAGGAAAGCCAACACAACACATGACTTTTTAACAAACCTATCAATGTGCGTGGCAACTTTGAGGGATCTATGGACATGGACCCCATGATCTCTCTGTTCCTCCACAATGCCAAGTATTTTGCCTTTTAACGCTGTATTCTATATTCAGGTTTGACCTTCCAGAATGAATCACTTCACACTTTTCCAGATTGAACTCCATCTTCCACTTCCAGCCCAGCTCTGCGTCCTGTCAACGTCCCATTGCAACCTACAACAGCCCTCCACATTCCCCACCACTCCACTAAACTTGGTGCGATTGGCAAAATTACTAACCCACTCTCCAACATCCACATCCAACTCATTTACAAAAATCACAAAGAGCAGAGTCCCAGAGCCGATTGTTACAGAACCCCACTGGTCACTGAGCTCCAGGCTCAATAATGTCCATCTGCCGCCATACTCTGTCTTCACTGGGCCATCCAATCCTGTATCCAGACAGACAGATTTCCCTGTATCCCAATCATCCTTCTCTTCTGAATGAGCCATCGACATATTCTGTCATGTCCTCACAGAATTCAACAAGGTTTGTGTGGCATGACCTGACTCCTCACAAACCCATGCTGACTGTCACGAATTAAAATATGGTTTTCCAAGTAGTCATTAATTCTGGCTTTAGAGTCCTCGCCAATAATATGCACACCACAGACATTCGACCAAATCTGTAATTCCCAGAATTCTACCTCCGTAACATGGCTCGGACTTTACAAATCTTCCCTCCTCTGCCATGTTCCCCAAAGGGCACTGGAGGGTGGTGGGTGTTACAGAGATAGGGAGGGATATCAAGACAGGAGGATTTTGCAGACATTAGGAGGGTTGCAGTGCCAAAAGGAGGCTTCAGTAATTCTTAGGTTTCATGGTGATGAAGGCATTTGAGGATGAGGGAGGGAGGGAGGATTGTAGGGAAATGAGAAGGTTCACAGTTTAGGTGTTTTGTTAGGGCTGCAAGTGGTTACTGAGTTGGGGAGGGTGTAAGCACTGGTGGATATTACATAAACATGTGGTTTTAGTTGCAATGCAGGAAGAGGATTCAGAAAGCTGGAGAGTATGGGGTCTGAACGAAGTTACACAAATGGGAAGAGTTGTCAGGAGTGGAGGTGTTTACAGAGACAGCAATGGCCTGATCTGGAGCAGAGGACCCAGACTGGGAGGGGTGTGGGGACTGGAGGGGGTTTCACAGGGAGGGAGGACCATAGACCCACAGGAGGTTACAGAAATGTAGAGAGCTGTAGGGCTGATGGGTTCATGGAGATGGGAATGTTGGGAGGGATGGAGAAGTTTACAGGGATGTGGATGTTTGTAGAACAGGACTTGATCACCGACAGGGAGTGTTTTAGGGAGCTGAGCAGATTACAGAGATAAAGATGTTTGTATCGACTGGAAGAAAAAACAGAGATATGCAGGGTAGTCGTGACGGAAGATGCTTATAGACATAGGAAGGCTTAGGTTCTGGGGGTAATGGAGGTTGTGGAATCTCGATTTCTTTTCAGAGACTGGGATAACAATTTTGGTCAGAAACAGTTTCACAGATAAGGGAGCATAGCACAAACAGAAGGAAGTTGCAGAGGAAGGTGACATTTAAACAGATAGTGGTGTAAGAGCTGGACAAGGTTATGGAGATGGGTAGATGGTGGAGACACAGGAGGAGCTTACATTGACATGGGGGTGATAGTGACAGGAGGGTGTTAAATAGATTGTTGGTTTTGTTGGGACTGGATTGGGAGAGGCACAGGCATGGAGTGAGTTCAACAGATCAGGATTACTGCAGAGACCTGAGAGGATTACACTGATAGGGATGGTGGTTGGTTCTCCACAGACTGTTGGTGTTTAGGGACTTGAAGAGATTTGGTAGATAGGGAGGGATGTAAGAGCTGCAGGAGCTTATGGAGAGTTGAAGAGTTGGAGCAATTTGCAGAGGTAGGTTTTTCAGACAGGAGTAGGTTATAGATAGTGAGGGGTGTGTGGTCTGAATAAGTCAAAAAGAGGAAAGGTTTTCGCGTCTGGAAGAGGTTAAACTGACAGGAACAGTTGAAGAGACTGAAGCAAAAATGCATGGATAAGGTTACACAGATAGGGAGGTGAATAGGGACTGAGGGTGAATACACAGACATGGAGGGTTGTATTGTT